>NC_051252.2:2393095-2701894 GCF_015237465.2 Chelonia mydas | reverse complement strand
AGTAGGATGAATTCAAACTGGAACAGGTACAGAGAAGGGCTACTAGGATGATCCGAGGAATGGAAAACCTGTCTTATGAAAGGAGACTCAAGGAGTTTGGCTTGTTTAGCCTAACCAAAAGAAGGTTGAGGGGAGATATGATTGCTCTCTATAAATATATCAGAGGGATAAATACTGGAGAGGGAGAGGAATTATTTAAACTCAGTACCAATGTGGACACAAGAACAAATGGATATAAACTGGCCATCGGGAAGTTTAGACTTGAAATTAGATGAAGGTTTCTAACCATCAGAGGAGTGAAGTTCTGGAACAGCCTTCCAAGGGAAGCAGTGGGGGCAAAAGACCTATCTGGCTTCAAGATTAAACTCGATAAGTTTATGGAGGAGATGGTATGATGGGATAACATGATTTTGGCAATTAATTGATCTTTAACTATTCATGGTAAATAGGCCTAATGGCCTGTGATGGGATGTTAGATGTGGTGGGATCTGAGTTACTACAGAGAATTCTTTCCTGGATATCTGGCTGGTGAATCTTGCCCACATGCTCAGGGTTCAGCTGATCGCCATATTTGGGATTGGGAAGGAATTTTCCTCCAGGGCAGATTGGAAGAGGCCCTGGGAGTTTTTCACCTTCCTCTGTGGCATGGGGCACGGGTCACTTGCTGGAGGATTCTCTGCTCCTTGAAGTCTTTAAATCATGATTTGAGGACTTCAATAGCTCAGACATAGGTGAGAGGTTTATTGCAGGAGTGGGTGGGTGAGATTCCGTGGCCTGCGTTGTGCAGGAGGTCAGACTAGATGATCATAGTGGTCCCTTCTGACCTTAATATCTATGAATCTATGAATTTAATAAACAAAGTATTGCTAAAGGCTGTCACGTGAATGCATGGGTGATGGAACTTGCAGTGTGGTGCATGAGGAAGCAACCCACGGCACTACAGAGGAGGTAACTGAATCAACTGGTTTCCACACTGGCATGATGGGGAATTTTTCTCCAAGCTCAGTTGCCAGCAGCCTCCCCATTTGAAGCTGCTGAAGAACAGGATTTTTGAAAGTCAGGACCCCTGAATAACAGTGGGAAAGTCAATGGGACTTGTGTGTCTAAGTTCCTATTGCTCCACAGCTTCTACCAGTTGATGGTACCATGTGGAGTCCACCTACCCCCTCAACCAGTGCTGCATGTGGCAGTCAGGTAGTATACACTTAGCTCAGCACAGCGAAAAAGGCCATTTATCACTGGCGGGGCAACAGCAGCAGCGATCATCAGAAAGGATAATATTTGGAAAAGGACTTGGTGAATTTTCAAAAGCAACTTAGAGGCACAAGTCCCATTGATTTTTCTACCCCTGTTTCAGCTCCTGGTTTTCCCAGGATAAACAGACAAAATGTGGTTTGCCCAATGAAATAATATTTTCCATGTCTATAGCACCTTCCGTACCAGGAGCTCCAAGCACTGTGTGAACAGTAAGGAATTAAGCCTGTGAGGTAGGTCTCTCCATTTTACAGATTGAAAAACCGAGGTAGAGAGCTTAAGCGACTTGCCCGAGTTTGCATAATTAGTCTGTGGAGTTAGGAGCAGCACCTAGGAATTCAGCTCCCCTGTTGTATACTTAGAATCATAGAAGATTAGGGTTGGCAGAGACCTCAGGAGGTCATCTAGTCCAATCCCCTGCTCAGAGCAGGACCAACCCCAACTAAATCATCCCAGCCAGGGCTTGGTCAAGCCAAGCCTTAAAAACCTCTAAGGATGGAGATTCCACCACTTTCCTAGGTAACCCATTCCAGTGCTTCACCACCCGCCTAGTGAAATAGTGTTTCCTAATAGCCAACCTAGACCTCCCGCACTGCAACTTGAGACTATTGCTCCTTGTTCAGTCATCTGCCACCATTGAGAAGAGCTGATCTCCCTCCTCTTTGGAACCCCCCTTCAGGTAGTTGAAGGCTGCTATCAAATCCCCCCTCATTCTTCTCTTCTGCAGACTAAGTAAGCCAAGTTCCCTCAGCCTCGCCTCATAAGTCATGCACCCCAGCCCCCTAATCATTTTTGTTGCCCTCCGCTGGACTCTCTCCAATTTGTCCACATCCTTTCTGTAGTGGGGGCCCCAAAACTGGATGCAATACTCCAGATGTGGCCTCACCAGTGCTGAATAGAGGGGAATAATTACTTCCCTCGATCTGCTGGCAATGCTCCTACTAATGCAGCCCAATATGCAGTTAGCCTTCTTGGAAACAAGAGCACACTGTTGACTCATATCCAGCTTCTCATCCACTATAATCCCCATGTCCTTTTCTGCAGAACTGCCGCTTAGCCAGTCGGTCCCCAGCCTGTAGCCGTGCATGGGATTCTTCCATCCTAAGTGCAGGACTCTGCACTTGTCCTTGTTAAACCTCATTAGATTTCTTTTATCCCAATCCTCCAATTTGTCTAGGTCACTCTGGACCCTATCGCTACCGACCAGCATATCTACCTCTACCCCCAGCTTAGTGTCATTCACGAACTTGCTGAGGGTGCAGTCCATTCCATCATCCAGATCATTAATGAAGATGTTGAACAAAACTGGCCCCAGGACGGACCCCTGGGGCACTCTGCTTGATACCAGCTTCCAACTAGACATCGAGCCGTTGATCACTATCTGTTGAACCTGACAATCTAGCCTGCTTTCTATCCACCTTAAAGTCCATTCATCCAATCCATACTTTTTTAACTTACTGGCAAGAATACTGTGGGAGACCATATCAAAAGCTTTGCTAAAGTCAAGATATATCATGTCCACCACTTTCTCCATATCCACAGAGCTGTACAGTTATCTCATCATAGAAGGGAATCAGGTTGGTCAGGCATGACTTGCCCTTGGTGAATCCATGTTGACTGTTCCTGATCACCTTCCTCTCCTCCAAGTGCTTCAAAATGGATTCCTTGAGGACCTGCTCCATGATTTTTCCAAGGACTGAGGTGAGGCTGTAGTTCCCTGGGTTCTCCTTGTTTTTTAAAGATGGGCACTATATTTGCATTTTTTCAATCGTCCGGGACCTCCCCTGATCGCCACGAGTTTTCAAAGATAATGGCCAGTGCTCGGTGGTCACATCAGCCAACTCCCTCAGCACCCTCAGTTGCATTAAATCCGGCCCCATGGACTTGTGCATGACCAGCTTTTCTAAATAGTCCTTAACGTGTTCTTTCACCACTGAGGGCTGCTCACCTCCTCCCCATACTGTGCTGCCCAGTGCAGCAGCCTGGGAGCTGATCTTGTCTGTGAAGACTGAGGCAAAAAAAGCATTGAGTACTTCAGCTTTTTCCACATCATCTGTCACTAGGTTGCCTCCCCGGTTCAGTAAGGGGCCCACACTTTCCCTGACCACCTTCTTGTTGCTAATATACCTGTAGAAACCTTTCTTGTTACCCTTCACATCCCTTGCTAGCTGCAAGTCCAGTTGTGCTTTGGCCTTCCTGATTACACCCCTGCATGCTCGAACCATATTTTTATTCTCCTCCCTAGTCATCTGTCCAAGTTTCCACTTCCACTTCCAGCCAAGCTGGTCGCCTGGCATATTTGCTATTCTATGTTATTGCTATACTTAAACGACTAGACCTGCCTTCCTGCCATATGCGCTTGCTCACAAATGCACTGTCCTGGCACTGCGCTGCACCCCGGAAGTGGCAAGCAGGTCTGGCTTCTAGGCGAGGGAGCTATGGGGCTCCACATGCTGCCCCCACCCTGAGTACCGGCTCCGCATTCCCATTGGCCAGGAACCGCGGCCAATGGGAACTAGGGGGTGGTGCCTGTGGGCGAGAGCAGCGCGCAGAGCCTCCTGGCCCCCCTGCCTAGAAGCCGGACCTGCTGGCTGCTTCCAGGTGCAGCACAGTGCCAGGACAGGCAGGGAACCTGCCTTAGCCCCCCCTTGCGTCGCTAACCGTGAACTGCCCGAGGTAAGCCTGCATCCCAACCCTCTGCCCCAGCCCTGAGTCCCCCCTGACATGGATCCCCCTCCTGCACCCCAAACCCCTCATCCCTGGCCCCACCCCAGAGTCCGTATCCCCTCCCACACCCCAACCCCCTGCCTCAACCCACAGCCCCCTTCCACACTCCAAATCCCTCAGCCCCACCCCCCAGCTTGGAGCCCCTCCTGCCCTCCAAACTCCTCATCCCCAGCCCCACCCCAGAACCCACACTCCCAGACCAGAGCCTATACTCCCTTCTACACCCCAACCCCCTGCCTCAACCCGCAGCCCCCTCCCACACTCCAAATACCTCGGCCCCAGCCTGGAGCCCCCTCCTGCACCCCAAATCCCTCATCCCCAACCCTACCCCAGAGCTGCACCCCTAGTTAGAGCCCTTACTCCTTCCCACATCCCAACCCCCTCCCCCAGCCCAGTGAAAGTGAGTGAGGGTGAAGGGATTGGTCCTGCTTTGAGCAGGGGGTTGGACTAGATGACCTCCTGAGGTCCCTTCCAACCCTGATATTCTATGATTCTATGAGAGTGAGCCACCAAGGGAGGGGGAATGGAGTGGTGGGGAGGGCTCGGAGAAGAGGTGGGGAAGGGTGCAGGGCCTCAGGGAAAGGGCAGGGCTGGGATGTTCAGTTTTGTGCGATTAGAAAGTTGGCAACCCTATTGTGGAGGAAGCTGGGGGTTGGTGCATGGCCATGCCCAGGAAACCTTGCATCCTGGAACACAAGGAAAAGCAAAGGACTGGCCACTTATCCGTTCAACCAGCTCTCTATTGCTACCTATGTCCTGGGACTGTTCTGGGAAGGAGTCTTGGAATTATCACATGGTGATACAGGTTGGGATCAGGGGCCCTGAATTTTGTGGCAGGAAGCTATCCTGATACGCAGCATTTTAGAACAACTATAGATAGAATTTTCCGATTGAACTAAATGCAGAGCTAGTCCAAGGGATATTTTCAGCACTGGTATTGGTGACAGGGTCCGCCTGAGGCTTTGTCTATGTGAAGTTAGCACTAACCACGAGCGAACTGTCTTTGTAATTGTATTTGACTTTGGAAGTGCAATAATCACTGTCCTTCTGCTTTCATTTCCCTGCCCATTTTGTTACATGTCGTGCCTTGTGCTCTCTCCCACAGAATTGTCACCCTGTGGCTGCTTCTAGCTAGGAAAGTGGGGCATGCAGCACCTCTTTGATTGGACACAGCAATATTCCAAGCAGGAAGAGACTTGCTACGGAGAGATGCAGTGTTAAGCTTTCCCCTGCCCAGCCCAGAGAATTTTACTCCATGAAACAAATGTTTGCTGACCAGCTGTGGAAGCAGGGTCACCATCTATGGCGAAGGGGAGGGAGCCACCTCTTCTTTTTCTCCAACCCTCCCCTGCTCTAGCCAAAAATATATTTTAAAATTTTGTTCTTGTGTTCCTACAGTTAGGTAAGGAGAGTTAAACAACCATGCATTTGTGAGCAAGCGCATATGGCAGGAAGGCAGGTCTAGTAGGTTAAGTATAGCAATAACAGAATAGCAAACATGGCAGGCGACCAGCTTGGCTTAACAGAGAAATCTTCTGTGAGCTTAAACTCAAAAGGGAAGCTTACAAGAAGGGACTAGCCTGCCTTAGACCTGCAGCTCTGCCGACAAGACTTTTACAGGCCCAGTCAGTGGGGCTGACCGGAGCCACCAGGGTCCCTTTTCGACTAGGTGTTCTGGTCGAAAACCAGACATCTGGCAACTCTACTCCACAAACACCCCTTTCTCCATCTGGGTGCTCCACTGAACCTGCAGCTGGCATGGGAGAGAATTCGGACCAGGTGGAGTAGAGAAGATGCATGCTCAACCTTTGGCCTTGTAGACAGATGAGGTGAATGAAATGGTTTCACCGGGGCTGCTGATTGGCTTGAACTAGCCCTGGACCCAAATCTGTTTAACTCCTGATATTTGGGTTCCATACGGTTGGCTGATCTCAGTGTGTGTTCAGGGAGCTCAACACTGCAGTTCAATATCCCAAATAGCATGTGTTTTGGCCTGAATTAAGTTGGCAGCTGGGCAGCAGTTCAGGGCACTTGGTGAGAGGTCTGTAGGGCAGGTTGCCAGCACCTGGTAAGGTAGGGGTTAGGGTTCTCATCTTTGGGAGACCCAAGCTGATCTTTGAAGATGGGGGAACAGGAGCGTGTGCAGGGGGAGCAAGCAGGGGCACTAGCCCCCCAATAATCCTCAGGGGCACAGAACTTCTCTGGCTCCAGGGCCACAGAGGCAGGGAAGATTGAGTTCCTGCCAGGACCGGGAGAGGGGCAGGGTGGAGGGAGGGAAGATCAAGTTTGGGCCGGGGCCAGGTCGGGGGATAGCAAGCTTCTGTGCCCCCCCAAAGGGGTCAAATTTAAATTCCTGTGAATGCCCCTGTGGGAGAATCACAGCAAACAGGGGAGTGTTGTACTGTAGGGATGTGCTAGGAGTCTGATGGCATAGCCACTTGCCATGTACCTAGGGCCATCCCACTGGGCTCACCACTAGTAGAAAGCAAACAATCTAGAATGGAATCTTGAACTGGAAGTTATCATAAAATCAAATACAAAATCCTGGTTGGGTTTGGCTACAGGGAAACCTTGCCTTTCCTAGAGGGGGCCTGCTGGGGATGGAGGAACATAAAGGGGTACAGAAGAAATCAGGGAGGGAAATACAAACAGAAGGTCGTTAGATTTTCCTTTGGAACACTGAGTTTGCACAGAAGTCATATACTATGTAATTAAACACAGAGAACAGTGGAAAACTAGTTATGCCCTTTAAGGCATGGCTGACCTAATTATGTTGATCTTTATTTGCTCAGAAGTCTTTAAAAACTTGGCTCCAGTCTAAAGCACTTCCCTGATCATCATTGGGCTAAAGTGTAGCTTTTTGACACTTACTTCCATCCAAGTATGAAAAGCTACAGACAAGATCCCCAAATCACCTAGTCTTTTCAGTGTAATTCCCAAATTCACCTCTGAAACTGTTAAGTGCAACCATTAGTGTGGACATATGACAACAGCTGTCCCACAGTGAAGAAAGTCCCCCTCCCCCTCTATTTTATCCCAGATGAGATCTTTGTCCCATGCTCACCTATGCAGGACTTTCCCCTCATGCTGGCCCCGTGATCTCAGGATGTTTTTACTGGCCATATGTCCTTGCCATTTTTCTTTGTCTCCTGCTGCACTGTTGTTCTGTGCTAGCAACGCTCACTGCTACTAGAATGAAATTCCATGCAAACGCAGGGAGCAAGCCTACGAGCAGCCGAAGACTAGTTACTCTCCCAGCATACTTCTCATACACACTTACACTTTTCTGCCATGACCTCATACCTGCAAAGGGAAGTGAAATCTCAGGTGCTGAGTATGCGTGCAGGGAGGATATCCCTAACTCCAGAGTTCTGAGAGAGAAACCCACACACACTCCACTCTCACCTCTCTTTGGCCTTCTTTTAAAGTTTGTGATATGATTGAGGACCTAGATATCATACAAAATACCCACAAAGGACCAGGAAAGGCTGTCTGGCTGTTCTGTCAGGGAAAGTGTGAGGGAACCCCAGATGGAGCCCACAGAGACAAAACCCACACAACTCCCAGATATCCTTCTATGGCCACCAGCCAGCCTTTGCTCCCCTCCCCTCCCCTCAACAGAGGGGTGCACGTGGCCCTAAGCTATTTGATATGTGCAAACAAATGCTGTTGGCAAGTGCAAAACCTAGAGCTCCCAAAAGTGCCCAGTTCTGCGGATGCCAAAGTACAGGCTACGTCGAGACTTTGAAAAGTCCCTTTGTCCATTTGTTTGCTATGACATTGGAAGAATGAGTCTCTGATGCCCTCAGCAGGGGATGGTAACAGCACAAACATCCCCAGGTCACTGCTGCAGGCTGAACCACGTTTTTTCCCACATGTTAAGCCTGGGTGTTCTACAGCTATACACTCTCACTGACAGGAGAAGAGTGTTCCAAAAAAGTGCCAAGCCCTAAAATTAGCCTTCCTATGGAGTGCGAGCAGTCTGAAAGGCAAGAGGGTCCCAGGGAACAAGAATGGCTATGGTTAGGAAAGAGGTTCCTCATTGGTAGAGATGTTTTTTAGACATTGGTTTTGTCATTGCTAACATTTTATGGTAAAAATGTGCAGTCATTTCAATATGGGAAACCATCCAGCCATGGCGTTCATTGGGTAATAAACAGAAAGGCTATATGAGAGGTGGGGCCAGTAGGGAAAATACTGAGAACCACTGCCCTAGAGGCCAATGGAGCATTTCTAGCCTTGGGTGGTTAGAGTGAAATTTAATTTGCCCTAATCCACTCAAGAACAGGAAAGACTGAACATGGGCTTTAGTCAAGATTGAGTGTCATATTGAAAACAATCTATCTTTCAAATTAACCTTAGCTTCTGTCGCTCCTCCTCTTCTTGAGTAACAAAGACCTTCCACTGGAAGTGTGCTATGATGTCACTTCGGTTGTGTATAAGCACCGATCTTTGGTTTGCTAAAGTAACGTATGTCTTCTCAATCATCAAGGAGTTCTTGTCCAGTCTGACATTGACGTCTATGGCTGCTCCATACAAACTTATGTGGATATCCTCACCTAGAACAGAGCAAAGGACAGAAACTCAGTGGTCTTTGCTAAGTGAATTTTTTGCTTAGGGCAATACATCAATATGGAAGGATCTATAATGAAATAAACTGATATATTTAACATATCCTCATGGCAGACATGGCCAAGAGCAATGTGGATTCAGCTCTCACCACTGGATGTTCTCATGTTCTCTTTCCAAGGAAGAGTACACAGCGATGGTACACTGGGACTGCAATGAGTGAGACTGCAGTTCTGGAGTTCTGTGGAGATGCCCACTCCTCAGGCTGCTAATAGTTTGGGGTGGGATTTTCAAAGGTGTGTTGGTGATTTAGGCACACACGTTCTATTGAAAGTCCATGGGATCTGTGCTCCTAAATCATGTGGGTGCTTTTGAAAAGTCCCACCTTAGACACCACTTGCTCAGGGCCTCCTGTGTACTTCATGGATCAGAGCTGATCACCGCAATGCCCCCCTTCCTGATCACCTTACACTGACAGGACCTGGGACACATGGTGGTTCAGACTGACAGGTGGAGAGAGAATCCAAAATGAAGTGAGACACAGCAAGCCAGAGCCTCTTCTGGGCTCTCTGTTTGCTGTAGTGTTATGAGAAGGACAATGACAGGTTGACTTGAACACACTGAACTGAGGCTCTGTGGAGTGTGGCCATGGACAGGGGCTGGCGCCCAGCATGCCTGCTACAGTCCCGCTCGAGCATTGCTGTTGCCCTGCTATTGTTGCTTACCCCAAGTGTGCAGTTGCATGCTGAATGTGCTCACAGCTATTTTAATAAAACTAGTCAGGAAATTTTTACCTTCAACTAGTTCTAACCTGTTCCTCCCTATCTGCCAAGTGGAGATGGCTGCTGACTGCCCAGAACAATGGATAATGCATGATAATGCTGTGTTCTGAGTACCTGCCAGCACTTTTAAAGACACAGCGAGGGCTCCTGCCTATAACACAACTGACACCAGCATTTTGAAAGTTGCCCATCTAACAGTTTCCAGCAAGGCGGCTGCAGGGACATGCATGAAATCAGACTGTGGCTCTGAGGCATTAGCACACACTGCTGTTTGCATACAGGTGATCATAGAATCATAGAATCATAGAATATCAGGGTTGGAAGGGACCCCAGAAGGTCATCTAGTCCAACCCCCTGCTCGAAGCAGGACCAATTCCCAGTTAAATCATCCCAGCCAGGGCTTTGTCAAGCCTGACCTTAAAAACCTCGAAGGAAGGAGATTCTACCACCTCCCTAGGTAACGCATTCCAGTGTTTCACCACCCTCTTAGTGAAAAAGTTTTTCCTAATATCCAATCTAAACCTCCCCCATTGCAACTTGAGACCATTACTCCTCGTTCTGTCATCTGCTACCATTGAGAACAGTCTAGAGCCATCCTCTTTGGAACCCCCTTTCAGGTAGTTGAAAGCACCTATCAAACCCCCCCTCATTCTTCTCTTCTGCAGACTAAACAATCCCAGCTCCCTCAGCCTCTCCTCATAAGTAATCATTTTTGTTGCCCTTCGCTGGACTCTCTCCAATTTATCCACATCCTTCTTGTAGTGTGGGGCCCAAAACCGGACACAGTACTCCAGATGAGGCCTCACCAGTGTCGAATAGAGGGGAACGATCACATCCTTCGATCTGCTCGCTATGCCCCTACTTATACATCCCAAAATGCCATTGGCCTTCTTGGCAACAAGGGCACACTGTTGACTCATATCCAGCTTCTCGTCCACTGTAACCCCTAGGTCCTTTTCTGCAGAACTGCTGCCTAGCCATTCGGTCCCTAGTCTGTAGCGGTGCATTGGATTCTTCCATCCTAAGTGCAGGACCCTGCACTTATCCTTATTGAACCTCATCAGATTTCTTTTGGCCCAATCCTCCAATTTGTCTAGGTCCTTCTGTATCCTATCCCTCCCCTCCAGCGTATCTACCACTCCTCCCAATTTAGTATCATCCGCAAATTTGCTGAGAGTGCAATCCACACCATCCTCCAGATCATTTATGAAGATATTGAACAAAACCGGCCCCAGGACCGACCCCTGGGGCACTCCACTTGACACCGGCTGCCAACTAGACATGGAGCCATTGATCACTACCCGTTGAGCCCGACAATCTAGCCAGCTTTCTATCCACCTTATAGTGCATTCATCCAGCCCATACTTCCTTAACTTGCTGACAAGAATACTGTGGGAGACCGTGTCAAAAGCTTTGCTAAAGTCAAGAAACAATACATCCACTGCTTTCCCTTCATCCACAGAACCAGTAATCTCATCATAAAAGGCGATTAGATTAGTCAGGCATGACCTTCCCTTGGTGAATCCATGCTGACTGTTCCTGATCACTTTCCTCTCATGTAAGTGCTTCAGGATTGATTCTTTGAGGACCTGCTCCATGATTTTTCCAGGGACTGAGGTGAGGCTGACTGGCCTGTAGTTCCCAGGATCCTCCTTCTTCCCTTTTTTAAAGATTGGCACTACATTAGCCTTTTTCCAGTCATCTGGGACTTCCCCCGTTAGCCACGAGTTTTCAAAGATAATGGCCAAGGGCTCTGCAATCACAGCCGCCAATTCCTTCAGCACTCTCGGATGCAACTCGTCCGGCCCCATGGACTTGTGCACGTCCAGCTTTTCTAAATAGTCCCTAACCACCTCTATCTCCACAGAGGGCTGGCCATCTCTTCCGCATTTTGTGATGCCCAGCGCAGCAGTCTGGGAGCTGACCTTGTTAGTGAAAAGAGAGGCAAAAAAAGCATTGAGTACATTAGCTTTTTCCACATCCTCTGTCACTAGGTTGCCTCCCTCATTCAGTAAGGGGCCCACACTTTCCTTGGCTTTCTTCTTGTTGCCAACATACCTGAAGAAACCCTTCTTGTTACTCTTGACATCTCTTGCTAGCTGCAGCTCCAGGTGCGATTTGGCCCTCCTGATATCTTTCCTACATGCCCGAGCAATATTTTTATACTCTTCCCTGGTCATATGTCCAACCTTCCACTTCTTGTAAGCTTCTTTTTTATGTTTAAGATCCGCTAGGATTTCACCATTAAGCCAAGCTGGTCGCCTGTCATATTTACTATTCACTATTTACTATGGGTCCTGTGGGAGGAAGCAACCACCAAGAAAAATACATTTACTTGCCATACAAGCATGTAAGTCCAGGCCCACCTCTACATTCTACCTAGAAATGACCTTTCTAAATCTCTCTCTGTGCAGAGACAAGGTCCAAAGGCTGGCCTCCAAGCATAGCCTGAGCAGCCAGGCCACATGCTGGAGCATTCCTCTCAATCAGGCCACATAATCCCCACCACCTCCTGGCAGCAGTGTCTACTCCAGCTGGAAAGAGTGGTATCTGCTGCTCCTCGTGACCCAGAACACAGTAGATGGGAGGGCGGCCAGTGAATGGTCCTGCCCACAAATGCTTGCCGTATGACAGCACACAGAGAGCACTGACCATACTGCACTCCTGGCACACAGTGAGTGTGTTTGTCCTGCATGGAGCTCCCCAAAGCCTGGCCCAGGCACTGTGCAGCGCAATGACACTGGTTCTGGTACAAGGGGGTCCCTCCATGGCCCCAGGGAATGGAGCCACATGAGAGTGTGCCCTGCTTCTAGTCACCCCAGTGTGTGTGTGGAAGGCATGTCTGGTCTCTCTCTGTCTTAAGTTTACCCATCAGAACTGCTCTATGTCTGGAACTCTCAGGTGGCTTTAACCATCCACCCCAAAGCCTGCGAGCACTTTGAGTCCTAGCAACAAGCAGGCTAAATATTCTGGCTACTGATGATTTGTCCAGGGCATGGACCATTAGTCAAACCAGATAAAGACTTACATGCATTGCAAACCTCTCCTGAAATGTGGATTAAATGTAGGAGAAGTCTTGATTTCACAGGACAGGTAAAATATTGCTCTGGTGTTGCCTAGGCCTTGGTGAGTGGATAATTGTCTCTCCATGTTCATGTAAACTTAACTTCTCTGCTGACGATGCTCACAAGGCTTTAGTGCCAACTGCAATGGTCCTTTTGTGATACAGACATCTGAGTCTAACTGCTGGAGAGAGGATGATTTCTCCACTGAGGATATGGCTTGCATAACAGACAATTTATCGCAGAAAACGAGTGGATTGCTGTTTAGAAGAGTCTAAGTGGCTGACATTTTTTAAAGTGAGCATGCCCAATTAGCACACACCAGGCCTCTGATGTATGCTCACAAGTTGGGGGATGGAGCACACCAAGGTACAGGTGACATGTGCACCAGGCTTTGTGTACAGAACTTGGACACATGTCAAAAGCTTTCACGGAGGACCAGATACTCCGCTGGTATAAATCATCAGTGTCGCTCCACAGAAGTCAACAGACCCACGTCCAATTACACTAGCCGAGGCTCTGTGCCACGATTTTGTGCCTTCTCTTTTCAAAGTGTTGGCCTGGGTAAAAAGTGTTAGGGATTCCACTGAAAGCTCTGGGGCTTTTGCTGCAAGAAGAAGAGATGCATTTGAAAGCATACTCAATATATAGATCCACGAATAGCTAAATATACAATAGAGAGCCCAGATCCCAGTGAGTCAGCAGTATGCTGTGGATTTCACTGCGAGGCAGATGAATTGACACCAGGCATGGAGCTGTCAGGGTTAGCTGAGGGCAGTTGCAGGCTTCATGTCTTCGGCAGCAAATTAGATGTGACATTTCATTTAGGACTCTTTGTATCTTAATACATAAGAAAAATAAATCTCTTGACTGTAACAGTGGTTGAGAATTTCAGTTGACAGGGTAGATTTCTGCAGTTTAGTAGTTTGGGATGTTTTGTAGCCATGAAACCACATGCTTACTGAAACTGGACATGTCAGCCCTATTCTTTTTTAGAGAATCCATCCTTATTACGGGGACTGTCAATCATCTTGCCCTTAGATACTGTTAAATAAATTATTTACATAGCGGCAGGACAAATAAAAGACAATCTCACTCTACAGCCAGTTAGGAAACCCTAAGCTGGAAACGTAAATCAAAAGGGACTTTTAATACATTAGCAAAGCACAGTAACTGGAGCGTGGGGCTTTCGAAAGGTATTTTGACACAGCAGGCACCAAGGTATGTTTGGAGTTTGCATTTATCTGCAAGCCTATGGACACACAGAATTTAGCATATCATGGTACCTTTTTTCCTTCTCAAATAAGAGATTGAGCCAGCTAATTATCTTTCCTATGCCATAGGAAACAACTGAATGTGTAAAATAAACAAGGTGATACAGAATCCCAGAGAACTCTAGTAATACAGGAAATGCCATCCCGAACTACTAGATGTAAGAATTTTCAGAACATCTCTCTTCATACTGATCTTACAACAGAGTCAGAGCACCTTGTTTATCTGAATGCCTATTTCGATGAATGGGTGAGAAAACTATTCGACAAACTTCCAAAATAACTTGGGATTTTTATTAAATCTGCAGCCAATATTTCATCATCAACTACTCCAGATGTTAGGGGAGGATAAACAGCGTGATTAGACAGACATATTGAATAATATGCTGCATGTTTTTCTCATCTTCATTGATATGTATTGCTCCTTTATTCCTTAGCACCTTCTTTTTGCTGGGATTTGTAATGAGAATCTCTTAAGAAGCTAACATGAGCAGATGTCTAAAGTTTTGAATGCCTAGGAAATATGGAAATTCAGATTTAACTCTTTTTGTCCCAGCTTTCAAAGGTTCAGTCGGGCTTTGCTGTCACCTCTTTAAGCAATAAATGCAGTTGAAGATTTACAGGTATGAGAAAGTCCTCATAATTCATTACTGGAAATGCAAGTAAAAATTATAGCCTGTCACTCAGATGGGCATTAATATGGCTCCATATCTGTCTTGTTTGGTACTTATATGGCCACAGTTACCACAGTATGTTAGCACAGTATGTGAATCTGATGAGGTTCAACAAGGACAAGTGCAGAGTCCTGCACTTAGGAAAGAAGAATCCCATGCACTGCTACAGGCTGGGGACCGACTGGCTAAGCAGCAGTTTTGCAGAAAAGGACCTGGCGATAACAGTGGATGAGAATCTGGATATGAGTCAGCAGTGTGCCCTTGTTGCCAAAAAGGCCAACGGCATATCGGGCTGTAGTAGTAGGAGCATTGCCAGCAGATCAAGGGGAGTGATTATTCCCCTCTGTTCGGCACTGGTGAGGCTACATATGGAGTACTGCATCCAGTTTGGGCCCCCCACTACAGAAAGGATGTGGACAAATTGGAGAGAGTCCAGCGGAGGGCAACGAAAATGATCAGAGGGATGGGGCACATGACTTACGAGGAGAGGCTGAGGGAACTGGGGTTATTTAGTCTGCAGAAGAAAAGAGTGATGGGGGATTTGGGGGATTTGATAGCAGCCTTCAACTACCTGAAGTGGGGTTCCAGAGAGGATGGAACTCGGCTGTTCTCAATGGTGGCAGATGACCGAACAAGGAGCAAGGGTCTCAAGTTGCAGTGGGGGAGGTCTAGGTTGTATATTAGGAAACACTATTTCACTAGGAGGGTGGTGAAGCACTGGAATGGGTTACCTAGGGAGGTGGTGGAATCTCTATCCTTAGAGGTTTTTAAGGCCCGGCTTGACCAAGCCCTGGCTGGGATGATTTAGTTGGTGTTGGTCCTGCCATGAGTAGGGGGTTGGACTAGATGACCTTCTGATGTCTCTTCCAACCCTAATATTCTATGATTCTACCTCACAAGCATTAATGTATTTTTATCCTCTATACTCCCTGTTGTACAGAAACTAAGGCACAGAGAGTGACTTGCCCATGATTACGCAGGGAGTCTGTGGCAAAATGGAGAAGAGAACCCAGCTCTCCCAAACCTACACCTTATCCACTGGACCATCCCTGGAGTCACCAGCAGGTGATACTCAAGAATGAGGCACTTGGTCCTTCTCACTTCCAGGGAGACTAACTGCATTGCCTCAGAGATCTACTTGATCTTCACTGGGCTGAGGAGAGGCCATATGTAAGCTCCCATACTCAAATTTCCTTCATGGTAGTACGCCAGTTACAGTTCTTGAAGTGAGAGACTTCTACATGCAGGTAATTTCAATATTGTTCCCACCAGCCTGTATCCAGGAGCCTCTTCTGGACATTGTTAAATCACTGCATTATTTATGCTGGCCTTCAGCAATTGCTCATTTATAAAAGTCATCCCTTAATAATTGCCACTGATGAAATCTACAGTTTTAAAGAATTGTTTTCCAGACTGGAACAAAAGCTCAGGACATTCTTCAATTTATTACTTGTATTACAGTAGTATCCAGGCGCTCGCCATGGACCAGAACCCCTGTGCAGACACAGAATAAACAAATGGTCCCTGCCTGCAAAAGCTCACAAGCTAAGTAGAAGACAAGAGACACCAGCTGGAGACAGACTGATGTGGGAGTACAAGGAAGCAATGAAACAATACTGGTCAACAGGATAAGCTGTGTTGCCCTCAGGCAACTCTCTGATCTAAGTGCTATGCTCCAAATGGTTTTTGGGACAGGCAAAGCAGTACCCCCAATCCCAGCCCTTTCTTTAATTGGGTGGACAAAAGGGGCCCATCAGTTGCTCTGCACCACCCTTGGGGAGCATAGACGAGTTAGATGTCTCCTGCAATCATACATTGTGTCACTGGAATTACTGGGAGTCATGGAACAGGCTTCACTACAAATGGAAGCAAAGTGGAGGAATCTCTCAGAATATATTTGAGGAAGAGCCCAGCGCTATCAGAGAATGAGGAAGCTCTGAAAGACGTGGCTGCAGTATATACAGGATGATGGTGCCTATTTTTAACCATTATTGATGTTGTGATAATGATGAGCTATGGTACCCGCCTGGCTGAAATATAAATTTTGGCAGACATGGAAACAAGTGCAAGGACTTTCATCCCAACCGCCTGGTAAACAAATGCACAATAGACCACTTAACAAATCAATCCATCCTTCAAGCAGCCTTCCCAAGCAGGTGCTGATTGATCGGAAGGAAAATGTGTCAAACAAATCAGATGCTGTTCAAGGCAGCAGTGACTAAGTTAATAACACCTAAGAATCCACTGGCAACTTTCACTAATGAAAGGTTCAACAG
Organism: Chelonia mydas; assembly: GCF_015237465.2. Lineage (NCBI taxonomy): Eukaryota > Metazoa > Chordata > Testudines > Cheloniidae > Chelonia > Chelonia mydas. The sequence continues at coordinate 2,685,279 of NC_051252.2, read as the reverse complement.
GCTGTAGTCAGTGATGACCTGCATGGAAAATAAAAGTACACTCTTCCAAGATCACTTGCATGTGACACAAAAGGCAGGAGATCCGGGCTCGCAGGCAAATCTCTCCCTCTGTGGTTATTCCACACAAAAAAATTAATTAAATGCAATGCCAACACTCAGATTTTAAGTGAACAATGCTCCCACAGCAAACATAACTCAGTTCTTGCATATAGAGGCCCAGTTTCATAGCTAACACTCCTCCACTGAAATCAGTGGAGATTTGCTTATTGCACCAGTAACACATCTGGCACATAATTATTGTGCTCTTCGCTATTATGCAGAGCTGTGCAAATGCAGGTGAGTGAGTTACTGTTGCTCTGCAAACCCGGGTTTGGCATCTCCAGACTTTAGGGAATGAATGCCCTAATCCTAGTGTTGCATTAACAGGTTTTTCTTGCTTTCTGAGCTAGAAAGTTGTGCCAACAGATATCTAAAATCAGACTCAAACATAATTCTCCTCCATATTCCCTTACAGTGACAGATCATCTGTCTCAATACACAGGGCCATGGGGAGAGACAGCGGTTCCCAGCCAACTCTGTAACAAGTGGAACAGCCCCATCTAAAACAGCAGAAAAATCACTACTGTAACTAGCTCTAGAAATCAAAAATGTGTGGACAGAAACATTAAAGAAATTAACTAGTGATTCAAAAGAAGTCACTGCTCAGAAATTAGACTGTCCAAGCCCCTGGGACTGGTTCAGGTAACTACTGTAAATCTATCTGATATCAAAGGAATCAAGAATTGCATTAAAATGAACAAACAGGGACTTGTATATCCATCAGCATATATAGATGTGGTCAGCAGAAGCTCACAGTTTGCCTCTGTGAATTTAGTATCACAGTGACATCTATTCTGTATATAGGAAAATGATCCAGTTCCAACAGGTATTCGGGGTGTGAGTGCAAAGTTTTTAATGAATCCCACTGTACATTGAAATGAGCCCTAACCAGTAGAGGAGCTTTATCAGCAGTAAACCCCACACATTATAAAGAAAGCTAAAGCACAAGGTCCCGATAACCTCCAGATTTTCACTACTAAATCCCTGCCTTCTATGATTCGCCACCATGATCTGTACTGTGGAGACAAGCCATTTTGTTCTTCCCATTCCTTCATGGCACCACTGGCACAGAAGGAAAGGCCAGCCTATTGGTACAGAAATGACGGGCAATGCAACACTCTCACGCTCACCGTGTAACCTCAGCTTTCAACAATGGACACTGACATTGCTAGACATTGCTTTTTACTTAGTTTTACTTTGTGTAATGACCCATCCACTCCCAGTCCTTATTCAAGCCCAAGTTAATTGTATCCAGCTTGCAAATTAATTCCAATTCAGCAGTCTCTCCTTGAAGTCTGTTTCTGAAGTTTTTTTGCTGAAGAATTGCCACTTTTAGGTCTGTAATCGAGTGACCAAAGAGCCTGAAGTGTTCTCTGACTGATTTTTGAATGTTATAATTCTTGACGTCTGATTTGTGTCCATTTATTCTTTTACGTAGAGACTGTCCAGTTTGACCAATGTACATGGCAGAGGGGCATTGCTGGCACATGATGGCATATATCACATTGGTAGATGTGCAGGTGAACGAGCCTTTGATAGTATGGCTGATGTGATTAGGCCCTATGATGGTGTCCCCTGAATAGATATGTGTACACAGTTGGCAACGGGCTTTGTTGCAAGGATAGGTTCCTGGGTTAGTGGTTTTGTTGTGTGGTGTGTGGTTGCTGGTGAATATTTGCTTCAGGTTGGGGGGCTGTCTGTAAGCAAGGACTGGCCTGTCTCCCAAGATCTGTGAGAGTGATGGGTCATCCTTCAGGATAGGTTGTAGATCCTTGATGATGCGTTGGAGAGGTTTTAGTTGGGGGTTGAAGGTGATGGCTAGAGGCATTTTGTTATTTTCTTTGTTGGGCCTGTCCTGTAGTAAGTAACTTCTGGGTACTCTTCTGGCTCTTTGTTTCTTCACTTCAGCAGGTGGGTATTGTAGTTGTAAGAACACTTGATAGAGATCTTGTAGGTGTTTGTCTCTGTCTGAGGGGTTGGAGCAAATGCGGTTGTATCGAAGAGCTTGGCTGTAGACAACGGATCATGTGGTGTGGTCTGGATGAAAGTTGGAGGCATGCAGGTAGGCATAGCGGTCAGTAGGTTTCCGGTATAGGGTGGTGTTTATGTGACCATCACTTATTAGCACTGTAGTGTCCAGTGGATCTGTTGTATGGACAGGGCCAGGCTGAGGTTGATGGTGGGATGGAAATTGTTGAAATCATGGTGGAATTCCTCAAGGGCTTCTTTTCCATGGGTCCAGATGATGAAGATGTCATCAGTGTAGCGCAAGTAGAGTAGGGGCGTTAGGGGACGAGAGCTGAGGAAAAAAACTTCAAAAACAGACTCCAACGAAAGACTGCTGAATTGGAATTAATTTGCAAACTGGATACAATTAACTTAGGCTTGAATAAAGACTGGGAGTGGATGTGTCATTACACAAAGTAAAACTATTTCCCCATGTTTATTCCCCCCGCCCCCACTGTTCCTCACACGGTCTTGTCAACTGCTGGAAATGGCCCACCTTGATTATCACTACAAAAGGTTTTTTCCCCCCGGGCTCTCCTGCTGGTAATAGCTCACCTTACCTGATCACTCTCGTTACAGTGTGTATGATAACACCCATTGTTTCATGTTCTCTGTGTATATAAATCTCCCCACTGTATTTTCCACTGAATGCATCCGATGAAGTGAGCTGTAGCTCAAGAAAGCTTATGCTCAAATAAATTTGTTCGTCTCTAAGGTGCCAGAAGTCCTCCTTTTCTTTTTGTGGATACAGACTAACACGGTTGCTACTCTGAAGCTTGTAATGATACCTTACAAGAGACCTTTCGCATAAAGCATATTCCAGTTACATTATAGACACACTCATTAACATATTTCCATAAAATCATATAGAGTGCAACGTCACAGTAACAATAACGTAACAGATGGTAGCCCCTCTCTAAATCACATTAACAACTGGAAGACCTAATGAGAATATAAGTTAGTGAGGAATTAACGAAAAACAATAAAGCAAGGAAAATGCATCACAATGTACTGAACTGCCATTTAGTCTTTATAGTTTGTATTTCACTAGAAAATGATCTGTTGTGCAGCTTTGTAAGAGAGACGTGCCTGCTTTTGGGTTGCGAGTTATGGGTGTATGACTCAGCGCAGTATAAATTAGCAAGGGTCTGCTGTGTTAGGCTGTGTAATGGGATCTCAGCTGCTCTGTAATACACTTGCAATAAGCAGCTTTTGAGACTGATTAATAGCTGAAATGGAATTGAAGCATTTGATCAATCTCTGCAGTCGCCTACTTCTTTGTATGCTACAAAGCAACAGAGATGATCCTTAATTTTTCCCTTGTTCTTTATCTCTCTCTTGTTTTGCTTTAATGAATTTAGTGCCATTGAAAGTTGTCACAGTGATGGGGAGTGAAGTCCTGTATTTATCTACAGAACGTGCAGTGCAGGCTTCCCCCACATCACTCCTAGAATGTATTTCAACCCCAGTGAAGAAGGACCACTGCTTAGGGGAGTGAGACACTAGTTCTATCTATCTCTGTGGCCCATCCACTCTTATCTCCTCTGTGCCAGCAAGGGGACTAGCTGTTAGGGATGCTAGAACAATTCTATAATGGGGTGTTGAGAGCCATTGAAGCAAACTGGAAACCTTACATATAATGGAAACCATTTCAAGCCAGGGGGTGCAGCAGCACCCCCAGCACCTCTAGTTCCAGCACCCCTAGTTCCAGCACCTGTTCCAGCTGTAGTGGGGGATCAGATTAGATGAAGGGGATTTCTGTGCATTGAGAATCAGATTGAAAACCTCAGTCTGTGTCATGTAGATCCTGGACCTGATTCTGATCTCATTTATAAATCAGGTGTTACCCCCTATTGAAATCAAAGGAGTTCTACCAATGTAGAAATGATGTGTGGTTAGGCCTCATGGCACTTTCACTATTTCTCAATATATTCAGGTAGTTTTATCATTAGCATCTTTGATACATAAGGATACAACTCCCCTGCTCTTTCCTCACAACCCAGATCTCCAACTCAGCTCGTTCTAATTTACACCATGAAGGATCTGGTCCTTTGTTTTTTATCCTCTAGCTTCGTTAAGGAAGCAGTGAAAATGGTGCACACATACAAATGAGGCACTTCAGTTGCTTTCCATCTGGAACTTTAATGCCTTTCTTTTAAAGGACAGTGTGATCAAAAGAAGAAAGTAGAGGACTGAACAATTCTCAGTCAGGGTACCAGAAAATGCCAAATATTAAATAAAGGCATTAATGCCCATAGCGCTAGAAAGGTTAGTCTGTACAAGTCAAAGCTTTTTACCAATCCATACATACTTGGGACAAACAGAACCGTTTCTTAGGTTGCATGGTGTTAACCACATTAATGTAGATCAAGCTTCTCAGGACCAAGAATTAGAACAAGGGGCAGAAGATGACCTCTCCTTCAGACAAAGGTAAATGCACCAATGATTCTTTATTGATACTAAGATTTATTAGGTCAGCCAGCACAAATCCTCATTCCTTCTGGAACAAGGATGACCAGAAAGGTATTAACTTGCCTCGTCACACAGATCAAAGTAACTTAGAAACACAGAATCATAGAATATGAAGGGACCTCAGAAGGTCATCTAGTCCAACCCCCTGCTCAAAGCAGGACCTAATAATCCCCAACTAAATCATCCCAGCCAGGGCTTTGTCAAGCCTGACCTTAAAAACCTCGAAGGAAGGAGATTCCACCACCTCTCTAGGTAACCCATTCCAGTGCTTCACCACCCTCCTAGTGAAAAAGTTTTTCCTAATATCCAACCTAAATCTCCCCCACTGCAACTTGAAACCATAACTCCTTGTTCTGTCATCTGCTACCACTGAGAACAGTCTAGAGCCATCCTCTTTGGAACCCCCTTTCAGGTACTTGAAAGCAGCTTTCAAATCCCCCCTCATTCTTCTCTTCTGCAGACTAAATAATCCCAGTTCCCTCAGCCTCTCCTCATAAATCATGTGCTACAGCCCCCTAATCATTTTTGTCACCCTCCACTGGACTCTTTCCAATTTTTCCACATCCTTCTTGTAGTGTGGGGCCCAAAACTGGACCCAGGACTCCAGATGAGGCCTCACCAATGCCAAATAGAGGGAAATGATTACGTCCCATGATCTGCTGGCAATGTCCCTACATATACATCCCAAAATGCCATTGGCCTTCTTGGCAACAAGGGCACACTGTTGACTCATATCCAGCTTCTCGTCCACCATAACCCCTCTATATCCTATCCCTACCCTCCAGCATACCTAGCACTCCTCCCAGTTTAGTGTCATCTGCAAACTTGCTGAGGGTGCAATCCACTCCTTCCTCCAGATCATTAATGAAGATATAGAACAAAACCAGCCCCAGGACCAACTCTTGGGACACTCCGCTTAATACCGGCTGCCAACTAGACATCGAGCCGTTGATTACTACCCACTGAGCCTGACGATCTAGCCAGCTTTCTATCCGCCTTATAGTCCATTCATCCAACCCATACTTTTCAAGAGATCCATTTCCATTAATCCCCTAGTCACCAACTATTTTGACCTTGACTTCTATTTGGATACAATCGAGCTGGTAAAGTTACATTTGGATGGGTGGGGGCAATAGTGAGTGACAAACAATTATTTCATTATGTAGCACAACGGAACACCCAGCATGGACCAAGACCACATTGTGCTCGACGCAGACAAATATGTACAGGCCGAATCCTTTGACTGTTCATTTCCAGGCACTCGAACGTTTCGAGGTCTGAAAACGGGCAGTTTGTGTAAAGCCTTTTTAATATTATTTTGGGGCATTGGCTGGACTCCACTGAAACAGGCTACCAGCCTTAACTCTTTTTTAACTCCAGGTTTTTGATTGGAAATATATGGAGTACTTACACAGCACAGCACTCACCTGTGTCATAATGAACAATCAGGTCCTTGGAGTGATCACCTATCTCCAGCGGCTGGAACTCTACTGTTAGCTGCATGGTCTCCCCTACACCCAGTGTCCCAATGCACGGCTCTACAGAGAAAGGGCTGCAACACAATGAAAATGACACATCAGGCCTAAACTGGGATACACCCTTTGATGGCTAACAGACATGCAAACTGATTATTAGGTCTTGTTCTCCTTTTTTACACCTGTGTATATTAGGAGGTGCTTAAATCAGGGTTTGTAAGATCAGAATCTGGCTCAGTGACCCCAACTTTCTGCAGAGATCTCACACCTCAAATTACTACTGGGATGTAATCAGTCTGTAATCAAATGAAATTCCCAGCCCCTTGTAAATTTCCACTTGTATGGGATGATTCTGTGATGGTCTATAGAGTTCTAGAATCAGGCCCACTGAGTCCCATTCTAGCAGCCACTGAAATAAAAATGAGTCAGCAAGTGTACCTCACACACTTCCTGGTGTGGCGCCCCGTCCCATCTAGGGGCACCAAGACCACTGAGAGAGAGAGGGAGGAAGAGACTGAGTCTGCTCTACAGCCTTAGCTAATAGCTCGCTGGCTTTTAGCTCATGCAGTAGAGACTCATGCATTTAGCTTCAGAGGTCCCATCCCATCCGCTGATGACAGGGGTCTGTCGGCGTAACAACTGGGGGCTCATCCAGGATTTCAACTGGGAAGTCTCTGAAGCTTGGGACATGCTTCCTCAGCTAGGGGAAGTATGTAACCCACATACCTTCTGGGTGTGGTGTTCTGTCCCATGTAGTGGCAATGAGAAAAATTAGAGCAATGGTTCTCAAACATTTGTCCTGGTGACCCCTTTCGCATAGCAAGCCTCTGAGTGAGACCCCCCTTATAAATGGACACACTTTTTTATATATTTAACACCATTATAAATGCTGGAGGCAAAGCAGGGTTTGGGGTGGAGGCTGACAGCTTGAGACCCCCCATGAAATAAATTTGCGACCCCCTGAGGGGTCCTGACCCCCAGTTTGAGACCCCCTGAGGGTCCCGACCCCCACTTTGAGAACCCCTGACTTAGAGAGAGAGAAAAAGGGATTGAGTCTGCTCAATAGCCTTAGCTAATAGCCAGTTGGCTTTTAGCTCATGCAGGAGAGGCTCATGCACTAAGCTCCACAGGTCCCAGCTTCGATCCCGTCCACTGACGACCGGGGTCTGTAGGTGTTATACAAACACAACTGCACAACTTTTTTTTGAAGAACACAATCATCCTAACAGCAATTAACTCACATCAGAGACTAGACTCTGTTTTAAAATCTGTTTTTTATGCGAGGTTTTTCCAGCTCATCTTTTAGACTAACTATTTTCACAAAATGAAATAATTATTAATTATTTGCTGAGTAGTAACAAGGTACCTTGCATTGCACAAGGCATAAATATCGGAGATAGTCCCTCTCCCAGAAAGTCTACAACCTATCAGGCTGACACAAAGAAGAAAGACTTTAGTAAGGCGTTTGGTACCACTGCTACCACATGGGGAATTATTAGTTAAATTGGAAAAGAAGGGGATCAATATGAAAGTTGAAAGGTGGATAAGGAACTGGTTAAAGGGGAGACTACAGTGGGTCATACTGAAAGGTGAACTGTCAGGGTGGAGGGAGGTTACCAGTGGAGTTCCTCACGGATCGGTTCTGGGACCAATCTTATTTAATCTTTTTATTACTGACCTCGGCACAAAAAGTGGGAGTGTACTAATAAAGTTTGCGGATGATACAAAGCTGGGAGGTATTGCCAATTTAGAGAAGGACCAGGATATCATACAGGAGGATCTGGATGACCTTGTAAACTGGAGTAATAGTAGTAGGCTGAAATTTAATAGTGAGAAGTGTAAGGTCATGCATTTAGGGATTAATAAAAAGAATTTTAGTTATAAGCTGGGGACGCATCAATTAGAAGTAATGGAGGAGGAGAAGGACCTTGGAGTACTGGTTGACCACAGGATGACTATGACCAACGAATACGATATGGCAATGAAAAAAGCTAATGCGGTCTTGGGATGCATCAGGCGAGGTATTTCTAGTAGAGATGAGGTGTTAGTACCGTTATACAAGGCACTGGTGAGACCTCATCTGGAATACTGTGTGCAGTTCTAGTCTCCCATGTTTAAGAAGGATGAATTCAAACTGGAACAGGTACAGAGAAGGGCTACTAGGATGATCCGAGGAATGGAAAACCTGTCTTATGAAAGGAGACTCAAGGAGCTTGGCTTGTTTAGCCTAACCAAAAGAAGGCTGAGGGGAGATATGATAAATATATCAGAGGGATAAATACCAGGGAGGGAGAGGAATTATTTAAACTCAGGACCAATGTGGACACAAGAACAAATGGATATAAACTAGCCAGCAGGAAGTTTAGACTTGAAATTAGATGATGGTTTCTAACCATCAGAGGAGTGAAGTTCTGGAACAGCCTTCCAAGGGAAGCAGTGGGGGCAAAAGACCTATCTGTCTTCAAGATTAAACTCGATAAGTTTATGGAGGAGATGGTATGATGGGATAACATGATTTTGGCAATTAATTGATTTTTGACTATTAGTGGTAGATATGCCCAATGGCCTGAGATGGGATGTTAGATGGGATGGGATCTGAGTTACTACAGAGAATTCTTTCCTGGGTATCTGGCTGGTAAATCTTGCCTACATGCTCAGGGTTCAGCTGATCGCCATATTTGGGGTCGGGAAGGAATTTTCCTCCAGGGCAGATTGGAAGAGGCCCTGAGGGTTTTTTGCCTTCCTCTACAGCATGGGGCACGGGTCACTTGCTGGAGGATTGGAGCAAGTTAAAGAAGTATGGGCTGGATGAATGGACTATAAGGAGGGTAGAAAGTTGGCTAGATTGTAGGGCTCAACGGGTAGTGATCAATGGCTCCATGTCTAGTTGGCAGCCAGTATCAAGCGGAGTGCCCCAAGGGTCAGTCCTGGGGCCGGTTTTGTTCAATATCTTCATAAATGATCTGGAGGATGGTGCGGATTGTACACTCAGGAAGTTTGCAGACAATACTAAACTGGGAGGAGTGGTAGATATGCTGGAGGGTAGGGATAGGATACAGAGGGACCTAGACAAATTGGAGGATTGGGCCAAAAGAAATCTGATGAGGTTCAACAAGGACAAGTGCAGAGTCCTGCACTTAGGACGGAAGAATTCAATGCACTGCTACAGACTAGGGACCGAATGGCTAGGCAGCAGTTCTCCAGAGAAGGACCTAGGGGTTACAGTGGATGAGAAGTTGGATCTGAGTCAACAGTGTGCCCTTGTTGCCAAGAAGGCCAATGGCATTTTGGGATGTATAAGGAGGGAAATTGCCAGCAGATCGAGGGACGTGATCGTTCCCCTCTATTCGACATTGGTGAGGCCTCATCTGGTGTACTGTGTCCAGTTTTGGGCCCCACATTACAAGAAGGATGTGGAAAAATTGGAGAGAGTCCAGCAGAGGGCAACAAAAATGATTAGGGGACTGGAACACATGGCTTATGAGGAGAGGCTGAGGGAACTGGGATTGTTGAGTCTACGGAAGAGAAGAATGAGGGGGGATTTGATAGCTGCTTTTAACTACCTGAAAGGTGGATCCAAAGAGGATGGATCTAGACTATTCTCAGTGGTAGAGGATGACAGGACAAGGAGTAATGGTCTCAAGTTGCAGTGGGGGAGATTTAGGTTGGATATTAGGACAAATTTTTCAGGAGCTGGTGGAATCTCCTTCCTTAGAAGTTTTTAAGGTCAGTCTTGACAAAGCCCTGGCTGGGATGATTTAATTGGGGATCGGTCCTGCTTTGAGCAGGGGGTTGGACTAGATGACCTTCTGAGGTCCCTTCCAACCCTGATATTCTATGATTCTATGATTCTCTGCACCTTGAAGTCTTTAAACCATGGTTTGAGGACTTCAATAGCTCAGACATAGGTGAGAGGTTTATTGCAGGAGTGGGTGGGTGCAGGAGGTCAGACTAGATGATCATAATGGTCCCTTCTGACCTTAATGTCTATGAGTCTATGAGACTGCTAGGAGACCAAAGGAGGGAATGATTAATGGGGTTTTTAATCTACAGTTTTCATTGTTTCAATTTTAAAAATATCCTGTTTCTATTTAAGAAGGATCATAACCTATTGGTATTTCAGTTACAGTTAATTCTAAGAAGTAAAGGCCTTGAATCAATGAAGATGAAAACTGTAGCTAGAGTGGTATCTCAGCATGTAAATAAGTCAAACAAGAGAAGAAATACTTCAGTTACAACCTCAGCAATTGAGTCTCTAGGTAACTGAAGTGTCATTAACCGGAGGATTTAATTGTAAGTGAATTTAATGGGAGATTCTCTATTTAAGCACAAGTGATGCAAGTTATAATTCTGGATGGCAGGAATCAAGAGTGCTTGCTAAGTGAGTCTGTAAAGAACATTGGCCATGCTTACTAGAAGTACTTGGACTGCTTAAGCTCTTTCCAGTGTGTTAGAAGTCATTATAAGAATCTGCTGTGCATTAATATTGCCATAAAAACATGCTGATTTGAGACAGAACATAACAAGGGACTCCTGGTTCATCAAAGGGAAGTCTCAACATCTTAATGTCTTGGAATCATTTTCTGGATAAGTCAGGTGAAATGCATTTCTGGGCAAGGACTGCCTGATTTGTGGGGGGAGGGGCTTATAGCATCCACTGAAAGGACCAGGGTCTATTTGTTTTTAATATTTTGCTGGTAGTTAAATTATCATCCTGAAAAGCACAGTCTGGAGTGTCTCACTGTGGTTTTGAAATGTAATTCGTATATAAAAACAAGGTGAACAATTGGAGCATGGCACATACGGAGCATTATTGATAGGAACCCATAGACAGCTGATGAAATTGCTGGAGTTTTTGCTCATTACGGATAAGTAGCTCCAGTTAAGGGCCATTAGTCAGTGAGAGCTTTGCCACTGATTTCAATGGGAGAAGCACTGGAGCTTGCAGGTCTGTCTACACTGCAGTTGAGAGTGAGCCTCAAGCCCACCCAGACAGACAGACTCCCACTAGCAGGGCTTGAGCTAGTGCACTTAAGAATAGCAGCATGGACGTTACAGATCAGGTAACAGCTCGCACTCCCAAGACCCCCTGGGCCCCGCTCAGGACGGCCCAAGTCTGCACCGGAGCCACAACGTTCATATCGCTATGGATAGCGCACTAACTTAAGTCTCGCTAGCTCAACTCCGGCTACCCGGGCTGGGAGGCTGGTTCTCAGCTGCAGTGCAGATATATCCCAAGAGGCTGAGTGAGGAATCTTGGACTGTTTGCTATTGGGAAAGCAGCACTGGCCATTATGAGGCCCAATGTTCAGATACTTGGATTGCCAAATGCAGTCGTCCATCTGCATTCCAATTGCCATGTTTGGATCCCATGAACCCCTGTGACTGGTGAAAGCGGTCTCGGGTTCCCCAATAACTGCTCTTTAATGTGATGGAGGGAGTTGAATTCCGATGATTAGGCATCAGCTAAAACAGGGTTCTTAAATGGGGGTCTGTGAGCCCTTTCAGAGGGGCCGAGGAGCCCCACCGCTGAAACCCGGTGCCCCAAGCCCCAGCGTTGAAGCTGGGAGTGTTGTGGGGCTGAAGCCGGCAAACCTCCCCCAAAGCCAGGAGCCCCAGGACCTTCTTCCCCAAAGCTGAGAGCTGCACTGTGACCCCCCACCCCCATCCATACACAGCCCCTAGCTACCCCCTACTTGCACCCTTAGCTACTCCCCTGCCTTCACACAGCCCTAAGCTATCCCCTTCCTGCACCCTGAGCTACTCCCTTACCAGCACGTAGCCCCAGCTACCCGCTCCCTGCACCCCAAGTGGTTTTCAAACTTTTTGAACTGAGTCCCCACTTTGAGTTATATTTTTTTGGTTCTGGGCCTGTCATAACCATACAGCTACGGGTAGCCTAGAATTCCTCCTTACCTGTAAGGGGTTAAGAAGCTCAAATAACCTGGTTGGCACCTGACCAAAAGGACCAATGGGGAAAGAAGATACTTTCAAATCTGGGGGCAAAAGGCTTTGTTTGGTGTGTTCTCTTGGGAAGTAGAGAAGCATCAGGTCAGAAAACTCCTTCTCCTATAAACCATCCTAAAAGTCTGTCGTATTACAAAAATTGTAAGTAAAAGCCAGACAAGGCGTGTTAGATTCTCTTTTGTTCTGCTTGTGAATTTTTCCTTTGCTGGGGGGAGGTTTATTCCTGTTTGTTTGTTTTTTTGTAACTTTGAACTAAGCCTAGAGGAAGTTCTGCTGTATTTTTGAATCTTTTGTTACCCTGTAAAGTTATTTTCCATCCGGATTTTATAGAGGTGATTTTTACCTTTTTTTTTTTTTTTTTTTAATAAAATCCTTCTTTTAAGACCCTGACTGGCTTCTCTATTGTCCTAAGACCCAGAGGTTTGGGTCTGTGATCACTTTGTAACCAATTGTTTAGGATACTATTCTTAAGCCTCCCCAGGAAGGGGGGTGTAAGGGCTTGGGGGGGGGATATTTTGGAGGAATAGGAACTCCAAGTGGTCCTTTCCCTGATTCTTTGTTAAATCACTTGGTGGTGGCAGCGTACCCTCCAAGGGCAAAGAATTTGTGCCTTGGGGAAGTTTTAACCTCAGCTGGTAGAAATAAGCTCAGGGGTCTTTCATGCGGGTCCCCACATCTGTAGCCTAGAGTTCAGAGTGGGGAGGGAACCCTGACAGGGCCCCCACAGCCCAGACAGGCTTGGTGGCCTCCTGAGTGAGTCAGGGGGTGGAGATGGTGCTCCCTCCCTGGACACTGCTGTGCGGAGCTGGCTCAAGCCTCACCAGCTGTTGCCCCACACCCCAATAAAAGCAAAACCATGCCTATGCCCAAGGGTCCCCCCTGGACTGGAGCCCCAATTTCTCCCCCCTCCCCCCCGCCGCTGGGCCCTGGTGTTTTTATAGCATGTTGACGGGGGCCTCAGCAAGAAAATGGTTGAGAACTCCTGAGCTAAAACGTAGTTTTGCTCTTCAGTGTATTAAAGGCGAACAAGTCATTCCACTGACAGTTGAGCGGAACCAGTCAGGAAGGATCAAATGTCACAAATTAATTGTTCCTATACAGCTGAGGGTTTGTTTCTCAAGGGTACACAGATTGCTTCTGCTGCCAGAAGTGTTCAGGTCAGCGTACCTAACATCAGATACCTGCTAGGGATAGGTTTCAGAGTAGCAGGCGTGTTAGTCTGTATCCACAAAAAGAAAAGGAGGACTTGTGGCACCTGAGAGACTAACACATTTATTTGAGCATAAGCTTTTGTGAGCCACAGCTCACTTCATCGGATGCATGAAGGTGCCACAAGTTCTCCTTTTCTTTCAGCTATGGAAAGGGATTCAGTTATGGGTATTCCCAATGCCTGCCACTGTATGGGGAGATTCTGGTGGACCAGCAAGATGCCAGGCCGCTACCGATAATTGTAATATTGATTATCATTCATATGACCAAAAGTAGCTACATCAGTAGCTCTTAGCAGGCCTCTGCAATGGCCTTAGAATAACTAAGGAAGCAGTGAGGAGGAGTAGGTGGGGAGCCTGACCCTCTGTCCTTCCCGATAGGATCTCTGTTGAAATTGTTGAGGTATGTGTTTTAGAAAAACCAAAAGCTTATCTATATCTGCCCTTTGGGATGTGTTTGTCAGGGCCCTCAAGACATGCAGACTCTGCAAAAACATATCTGTCTAATGGTTTGAGGAAACCTCTTGCTTACACTTTGAAATTGTTTGCTTACATTTTTTTTATTTCAGAGTAACAGCCGTGTTAGTCTGTATTCGCAAAAAGAAAAGGAGGACTTGTGGCACCTTAGAGACTAACCAATTTATCTGAGCAGAAGCTTTTGTGAGCTACAGCTCACTTCATCGGATGCATACTGTGGAAAGTGTAGAAGATCTTTTTATACACACAAAGCATGAAAAAATGGGTGTTTACCACTACAAAAGGTTTTCTCTCCCCCCACTCCACTCTCCTGCTGATAATAGCTTATCGAAAGTGATCACTCTCCTTACAATGTGTATGATAATCAAGGTGGGCCATTTCCAGCACAAATCCAGGTTTAACAAGAACGTCTGGGGGGGGGGGGGTAGGAAAAAACAAGGGGAAATAGGTTACCTTGCATAATGACTTAGCCACTCCCAGTCTCTTTTCAAGCCTAAGTTAATTGTATCCAATTTGCAAATGAATTCCAATTCAACAGTCTCTCGCTGGAGTCTGGTTTTGAAGTTTTTTTGTTGTAATATCGCAACTTTCATGTCTGTAATCGCGTGACCAGAGAGATTGAAGTGTTCTCCGACTGGTTTATGAATGTTATAATTCTTGACATCTGATTTGTGTCCATTTATTCTTTTACGTAGAGACTGTCCAGTTTGACCAATGTACATGGCAGAGGGGCATTGCTGGCACATGATGGCATATATCACATTGGTGGATGTGCAGGTGAACGAGCCTCTGATAGTGTGGCTGATGTTATTAGGCCCTATGATGGTGTCCCCTGAATAGATATGTGGGCACAGTTGGCAACAGGCTTTGTTGCAAGGATAGGTTCCTGGGTTAGTGGTTCTGTTGTGTGGTATGTGGTTGCTGGTGAGTATTCGCTTCAGGTGGGGGGGCTGTCTGTAGGCAAGGACTGGCCTGTCTCCCAAGATTTGTGAGAGTGTTGGGTCATCCTTCAGGATAGGTTGTAGATCCTTGATAATGCATTGGAGGGGTTTTAGCTGGGGGCTGAAGGTGACGGCTAGTGGCGTTCTGTTATTTTCTTTGTTAGGCCTGTCCTGTAGTAGGTGACTTCTGGGAACTCTTCTGGCTCTATCAATCTGTTTCTTCACTTCCGCAGGTGGGTATTGTAGTTGTAAGAATGCTTGATAGAGATCTTGTAGGTGTTTGTCTCTGTCTGAGGGGTTGGAGCAAATGCAGTTGTATCGCAGTGCTTGGCTGTAGACAATGGATCATGTGGTGTGGTCTGGATGAAAGTTGGAGGCGTGCAGGTAAGCATAGCGGTCAGTAGGTTTCTGGTATAGGGTGGTGTTTATGTGACCATCACTTATTAGCACTGTAGTGTCCAGTGGATCTCTTGTGTGGACTGGACCAGGCTGAGGTTGATGGTGGGATGGAAATTGTTGAAATCATGGTGGAATTCCTCAAGGGCTTCTTTTCCATGGGTCCAGATGATGAAGATGTCATCAATATAGCGCAAGTAGAGTAGGGGCGTTAGGGGACGAGAGCTGAGGAAGCGTTGTTCTAAGTCAGTCATAAAAATGTTGGCATACTGTGGCGCCATGTGGGTACCCATAGCAGTGCCGCTGATTTGAAGGTAAACATTGTCCCCAAATGTAAAATAGTTATGGATAAGGACAAAGTCACAAAGTTCAGCCACCACGTTAGCCGTGACATTATCGGGAATAGTGTTCTTGACAGCTTGTAATCCATCTTTGTATGGAATGTTGGTGTAGAGGGCTTCTACATCCATGGTGGCCAGGATGGTGTTATCAGGAAGATCACCGATGGATTGTAGTTTCCTCAAGAAGTCAATGGTGTCTCGAAGGTAGCTGGGAGTGCTGGTAGCGTTGGGCCTGAGGAGGGAGTCTGCATAGCCAGACAATCCTGCTGTCAGGGTGCCAATGCCTGAGATGATGGGGCGCCCAGGATTTCCAGGTTTATGGATCTTGGGTAGTAGATAGAATATCCCAGGTCGGGTTTCCAGGGGTGTGTCTGTGCGGATTTGATCTTGTGCTTTTTCAGGGAGTTTCTTGAGCAAATGCTGTAGTTTCTTTTGGTAACTCTCAGTGGGATCAGAGGGTAATGGCTTGTAGAAAGTGGTGTTGGAGAGCTGCCGAGCAGCCTCTTGTTCATATTCCAACCTATTCATGATGACAACAGCACCTCCTTTGTCAGCCTTTTTGATTATGATGTCAGAGTTGTTTCTGAGGCTGTGGATGGCATTGTGTTCTGCACGGCTGAGGTTGTGGGGCAAGTGATGCTGCTTTTCCACAATTTCAGCCCATGCACGTCGGCGGAAGCACTCTATGTAGAAGTCCAGTCTGCTGTCTCGACCTTCCGGAGGAGTCCACCTAGAATCCTTCTTTTTGTAGTGTTGGTAGGGAGGTCTCTGTGGATTAGTATGTTGTTCAGAGGTGTGTTGGAAATATTCCTTGAGTCGGAGACATTGAAAATAGGATTCTAGGTCACCATAGAACTATATCATGTTTGTGGGGGTGGAGGGGCAGAAGGAGAGGCCCCGAGATAGGACAGCTGCTTCTGCTGGGCTAAGAGTATAGTTGGATAGGTTAACAATATTGCTGGATGGGTTGAGGGAACCATTGCTGTGGCCCCTTGTGGCATGTAGTAGTTTAGAAAGTTTAGTGTCCTTTTTCTTTTGTAGAGAAACAAAGTGTGTGTTGTAAATGGCTTGTCTAGTTTTAGTAAAGTCCAGCCACGAGGAAGTTTGTGTGGAAGGTTGGTTTTTTATGAGAGTATCCATTTTTGAGAGCTCATTCTTTATCTTTCCCTGTTTGCTATAGAGGATGTTGATCAGGTGGTTCCGCAGTTTCTTTGAGAGCGTGTGGCACAAGCTGTCAGCATAGTCTGTGTGGTATGCAGATTGTAATGGATTTTTTACCTTCAGTCCTTTTGGTACGATGTCCATCTGTTTGCATTTGGAAAGGAAGATGATGTCTGTCTGTATCTGTACAAGTTTTTTCATGCAGTTGACAGATTTCCACTCCATACGGCTAAATGCAGTGCCTTGCATAATGAAAGGTTTCAGACTAACAGCCGTGTTAGTCTGTATTCACAAAAAGAAAAGTAGTACTTGTGGCACCTTAGAGACTAACCAATTTCAGCGGCACTGCTATGGGTACCCGCATGGCCCCACAGTATGCCAACATTTTTATGGCTGACTTAGAACAACGCTTCCTCAGCTCTCGTCAGCTATTCCTACCTACATGCCTCCAGCTTTCACCCTGACCACACCACATGATCCATTGTCTACAGCCAAGCTCTGCGATACAACCGCATTTGCTCCAACCCCTCAGACAGAGACAAACACCTACAAGATCTCTATCAAGCATTCATAAACCAGTCGGAGAACACTTCAATCTCTCTGGTCACGCGATTACAGACAGGAAAGTTGTGATATTACAAAAAAAAAACTTCAAAACCAGACTCCAGCGAGAGACTGTTGAATTGGAATTCATTTGCAAATTGGATACAATTAACTTAGGCTTGAATAGAGACTGGGAGTGGCTAAGTCATTATGCAAGGTAACCTATTTCCCCTTCTTTTTTCCTACCCCGCCTCCCTCAGATGTTCTTGTTAAACCCTGGATTTGTGCTGGAAATGGCCCACCTTGATTATCATACACATTGTAAGGAGAGTGATCACTTTAGATAAGCTATTACCAACAGGAGAGTGGGGTGGGGGGAGAGAAAACCTTTTGTAGTGGTAAACACCCATTTTTTCATGCTTTGTGTGTATAAAAAGATCTTCTATACTTTCCACAGTATGCATCCGATGAAGTGAGCTGTAGCTCACGAAAGCTTATGCTCAAATAAATTGGTTAGTCTCTAAGGTGCCACAAGTCCTCCTTTTCATTTTTTTTATTGACATGTTATTTTTACTCTAACCCAAATAAATAAGGAGAAAAAGTATGGGGTAATTGGACTATTCAGGGAAACTTCGTGGACACATCTTAGGGTCCCCAACAGCAGCTGAAAGATTGGCCAATCCGATGGCTGTCGTTGTACCACTTGAAGACCACTCCAGACTTCAGTAATTATTAATTTTTTGAGTGTTTTACTAACCTGTTGCAGACATGTGTAAGTGCTAGAGACTAAATAAAGTGCAGCTTTAAGTTAAAGCACGCTTGTAGTGGACTGTTTGTGCCAGCCATCTATTGGTCAGACAGCTGTGTCCCCATTGATTTATTTCCTGCCACAGCCTCGCCAAGAGGCTTCTTGGCGAGGCTGTGGCAGGAAGCCACAGGAAGCCTTCTTCTTTCTTATGGTTTAGGTCAATAGCAACAGCTACAAATGTAAATCTAGATTTGATAGCCAGCACATTGCCACAGCAGTGAACTGGTGAATGTCCTCAGGCTCCTGGCAAAAGAACTCAGAGGACAGTCGGATATGATGTGCTTCATTGTTTGTGTCTAGTGATCAGAGTCGCATACAGGTGTTTGCCTCATTTTCCATTTAAAGAGGGTTTGTCCCCATCTCCCATGAGATGTCCTGATGCGATTCAGTCTGAACCAGCCTGTCCAAGATAAATCAAAACCTCAGTGATTCCTCGGCAGGGTCATTGAAGAGCTGTTTGTTTTGAGCAGTTGAAACAGTCCATGTGGCTCTCCATTGAGCATCAGCATTGAAGTTGATTGTAAGGGTCTTGATGCAGTTCCATAGAGGGTTGCGGGATTTTAATCTTGTCTTTGGCGGCTTCTGCAGCTCATCGTGCAATGGGATCCTCATGTTTGCATTGATGTGTTTGAGAAAGCGAGATGTCTAGGAAGCGCTTCTAATCTGTGGAGGATGGATGTGCAATAGGACTGGGAGCCAGTCAACTGGAGTCAATTTGAGTGTCCCTGACACTATGCGCATGGCGTTACTGAATTCAGTATCAAGGAGTTTAGCGAGACTGCTGTGAGACCACACTGGCACATAGTATTCAGCCACAGAATATACCAAAACAATTGTTGCGGATCATAAGGTCCTTGCACTGGAGCCCCATGATGTTCCAGCCATTTCCTGATAAGCACAACATGAGATCTGACCTTATCGTGGGTGTTCTCGATGTGTTATTGAAAGGTCAAACTCCAGTCCAGTGTAACGCCAAGATACTTTGGGTTAGCTTCGTGGCTGACATTCTCACCGCTGAACTGCACATCGAGTTTGGTATTAATTATTTTATTGTTGAGATGGAAAGTGGTTACCATGTTTTTTTTCAGGTTAGGCCTAAGTTTTCAGCATTGGAAATAATCAGCCATTATGCTAAGATCTTGGGTTAGGGTGAAGCTGATGGTATGGAAGCTTGTATGCTGAACAGTTGGGCAAAATCATCCGCATACACAAATTTCCTCAACTCCATTGCTGCTATATCCACAGTGTATAGATTAAAAAGTATCAGGGCCAGGATAAAGCCCTGAGGGATGCCTGAGTTAAGAGTTCTTGGACTACTGATCTGGCCATTATGGTGTACCTTAAAGCTGCAGTCCCCAGTCATCACTCCCCAGGAGACAGATCGTTCGCCAGCTGTGAATGACACGGGAGATCTTGAGGAGGAGGCCCTGTCTCCAGACAGTGTTGTATGCAGAGGACAAATTGTTTACAGTATTAGTGCCAATGTAGGATCCAGGCCTGTAAGTTTTGCCTGAGATAGTATTTTGAGTTCTGCTTGCCAGTTTGGTGTTGGATATATATATATATATTTTTACTAATATGTATGAACAAAAGGATTTTACTAAAACCAAAGAGACACTGTAAATGTTGCTTTTGCCTAAACCAGATGGGTTTGTTAGTATAATGGAAATAGATAAAAGCAGTTAAAGTGTTCTCAGGCATGGCGGGAATGTAATATATGAGTGCACACTTGAAGACTGCCTCAACTCCTCATCTCAAGGCAAGGTCAAGCAACGAGTAAAACACTAAAAGACCAGAGAAATGCTTGCCCCTGACCAAAGTACAACCTCATTCCTTAGCCCTCCAATGAGGTACAAAAGGGGTAGGAAGGAAGACTCTATCCAGACGAGCCCCAAAACGAAACATGACCATAAGTTGTAAGAGGTGGGACTATGGGTGTGCATTTCAGTTATAATTATGCCTGCTGAGGAGGGGGGAGTGGGAACACTGGGAAACAGGGCTCTGCAGAATTGAATTATAGTATACATATGCCTGCTGGAAATTAACCCCAATAAAAATCACATTACTTGCACTTTGGACTTCTGGTCTGCTTTCCATATGCGTGACAAGAACCAGGGGAGAGGATGAAGGGAAACACAAATCAACAAACGTGATCCCTGTCTTCAACTAATGTTGGAGGATAACTGAGTAATGTTGGTTATGTGGGAAGTGACTTAAAATGGTTCTTGTTGTGGCCAGTGGAATACTGTGCTGTTACAGGTCACAAAACACAGGTCAGGGCTGTGATCCATTGTACAACTTGCAGACCGAAAAGATCTGGATTGCTTCGGATCATAGAGCAGGTGGAGGTCTTCGAGGGAGACCCATTCTGTGATCGGTTCCCCGGTTGTGTCATTTGAGCAGTATCCCCGGTCTTCGGGACGGCTGTTAAAGTTGCCTATGTAGATGGCTGGATGAGGAAGGGAAGTGTAGTGGTCTATCACTCTCGAGCGGGGATGGAGGCCACTACGCCTTGCTGTATTAGGCAATAACCCTCAGGCTGGGGCCTCGCTGCTGTGACTGAGCTGTACGCAGTCTGTAGCCACCTAGCAGAGGTAAGCCAGCAGGAACAGTCTTGTGCTCTGCCTCCCCCCGGCCCCCCCCCGGCCCCCCCCAGGCGGGGTGAAGCTGTGAGCAGTCTTTAGCCCGTAGCCTCTTGGCTGGGAGAGAAAGCAATTAAGAGTTCAGGCTCTGGACCTTTGGGACGGGGCAGAGAAGGAAGCAGGCTTTAGTCTGAGCTTGTGGGCTAAGGCAGCTAGCATAGGCGCCGACTCCATGGGTGCTCCAGAGCTGGAGCACCCACAGGGAAAAATTAGTGGGGGAGAGAGAGAGAAAGACACACGCTGCCCCTTTAGGTAGATCGGCACTCACCAGTCTGAGGCCTGAGACGCAGCAGCAGCCGCCAGCAAACTCTGTCCCATGTCCCACTCCTGAACACTGTCATGTTCCCCACCTCCGCTCTGCAGAAATGGGGTACAGGGGCGGGGGAGGGGGACACTTTGACATCAGCACCTCCCCTCCCCCCAACTCTGCACAGGAAGCAGGAGGCTCCCGGGAGCAGCTGGCCAGGGGCTCCAAAGCAGAGGGCAGGAGCAGCGCGGCAGTGCGGGGAGGGGCACCTGAAGTGCGCGGCACTTGATAGACTGCTGGGTGGCCGCACAGCCAGCAGTCGGTACCTGGAGCTGGTCCTTGCTGCTGTGTGCCTGGGGCCAGGGGTCTGCACCTAGGGTTGGCACTTGGGGTCTGTGCCCGCTGCTGCATAGCCGGGGTAAGGAGTAAGTGTCCTGGGCTAGCACTCAGTGGAGTCTGCTGCTACGCAACTGGGACTGGAGGTCAGTGTCCAGGGCCAGCACCTGCCAGAACCTGGGGTTGGTGTCCACTGCTGTGTGCCCGGGGCTGGGCATCTGCACCGGAGCTGGCATCGAGGGCTGGGGATTGGCGCCTATGGCCAGCACCTGCAGGAACCCAGGAGCAGTGCCCAGGGTCAGCAGCCAGGGCTGGGGGTTGGCTGCCGCCAGGGTTTGGAGCTGGCTCTTGGGGTCTGCGCCTGCTGCCGCATGGCCAGGACTAGGAGATGGCATACAGAGCCAGCACCCAATGGAGCCCAAGGCCAGCACCGGGGATCTGCACCCAGGGTCGGGGCCTGGGGCCGGCACCTGGGGTCAGCGACTATCGCAGGGGGTTGGAGCACATGGATGGGGGTGAGTGAATGTATGGGGGTCAGTGCCTGGGCCAGCGGCCGCCAGCGGGATTAGGAGTTGGCATCACCCAGCCAGAGCCAGAGATTGGAGCCCACTGCTATGCAGCCAGGGGTTGGATTCTGAAGCCCTAGTCTGCAGCCAGGCTCCCTAGGTCCCCACTGCCCAAACACTCCAGGGCTGAAGTCTGAGCCCCACTAAGTCTCCCCCATCCCCCAGGTAGAGAACTCACGTTGAACTCATGATGAGATTACTGGTTCTGTGGATGAAGGGAAAGCAGTGGATGTATTGTTTCTTGACTTTAGCAAAGCTTTTGACACGGTCTCCCACAGTATTCTTGTCAGCAAGTTAAAGAAGTATGGGCTGGATGAATGCACTATAAGGTGGGTAGAAAGTTGGCTAGATTGTCAGGCTCAATGGGTAGTGATCAATGGCTCCATGTCTAGTTGGCAGCCGGTATCAAGTGGAATGCCCCAGGGGTCGGTCCTGGGGCCGGTTTTGTTCAATATCTTCATAAACGATCTGGAGGATGGTGTGGATTGCACTCTCAGGAAATTTGCGGATGATACTAAACTGGGAGGAGAGGTAGATACGCTGGAGGGTAGGGATAGGATACAGAGGGACCTAGACAAATTGGAGGATTGGGCCAAAAGAAATCTGATGAGGTTCAGCAAGGATAAGTGCAGGGTCCTGCACTTAGGATGGAAGAATCCAATGCACCGCTACAGACTAGGGACCGAATGGCTAGGAAGCAGTTCTGCAGAAAAGGACCTAGGGGTGACAGTGGATGAGAAGCTGGATATGAGTCAACAGTGTGCCCTTGTTGCGAAGAAGGCCAATGGCATTTTGGGATGTATAAGTAGGGGCATAGCCAGCAGATCGAGGGACGTGATCGTTCCCCTCTATTCGACATTGGTGAGGCGTCATCTGGAGTACTGTGTCCAGTTTTGGGCCCCGCACTACAAGAAGGATGTGGAAAAATTGGAGAGAGTCCAGCGAAGGGCAACAAAAATGATTAGGGGACTGGAACGCATGACTTATGAGGAGAGGCTGAGGGAACTGGGATTGTTTAGTCTGCTGCTTTCAACTACCTGAGAGGTGGTTCTAAAGAGGATGGTTCTAGACTATTCTCAGTTGTAGAAGATGACAGGACAAGGAGTAATGGTCTCAAGTTGCAGTGGGGGAGGTTTAGGTTGGATATTAGGAAAAACTTTTTCACTAGGAGGGTGGTGAAACACTGGAATGCGTTACCTAGGGAGGTGGTAGAATCTCCTTCCTTAGAAGTTTTTAAGGTCAGGCTCGACAAAGCCCTGGCTGGGATGATTTAATTGGGGATTGGTCCTGCTTTGAGCAGGGGGTTGGACCAGATGACCTCCTGAGGTCCCTTCCAACCCTGATATTCTATGATTCCTTCAGCATTGTGCCCCACCTGTTTCCGGAGAGGTGCAGAGTGGCGCATCCAGGAGCATGAGGGAGGTAGGGAGGGGAATGGGCCGATGCTTTGCTGCCCCCGCCCCCACATCACCGCCTGGGAATCTGTCGTGGCCGCAGAGAAACCCTCCAGTGGCCACATTTGAGAAACGGTGTGCTAGGCACTGTACACATACTTAGTAAAAAGCCACCCCTCATCTGAAGAGTTACAATCAAAACAGAGAAGATAGATATACAGAGAAGTGAAGCTACTTGCCTAAGATCACACAGAAGGTCAGTAACTGAGCCAGGAGTAGAACTTAGGAACTTAGGTCACCTGAGTCCCAGTCTAATACTCTATCCACTAGACCACATTGCCTTCTTTTTTCTCTGAAGCCTGAGTGCATTACCTTTGACAGGCATCCCAGGTCTCCAGGTCTGGGGAACGGGAGTCCCATTGTTAAACCTAAACTTTTCTTGATTTAAATCAATTCATCAGGTTGGTTTCTATAGTTCAAAAATAATAAAAAAGACGGTAGGCTACACACCCCAGCTGGGAATGTATTTCAACGGCCAAATGGTCAGCTGAGATGAAGATGTCAGATTAAACTTTAGCCTTTAGTTCATTAATTGTGCATTGGTCTTAAAAACCATACTGGTTCTGGATAATCTATCCTTTTAAACTGATCACCTGTGACCCTGGATATTGAAAAATCTTCAACTATCTTATTTTTTCTCCTTTACATGACTTTCCTACTTTTGATGTATTATGTGTCTTTATATACTTAGCTATTTGATTTGTTTTTCAAATTCTGGTTTTGATCTACTATCTCCAATTTACCTGCCTAAGTTTAAAAGGCTCTCTACAGTCAACAATAATCACAGTCAGAGCTTCAGCGTGTACCAATCAGCCTCACTCCATTGATTTCAACAGAACTAGACACCAAGGATCTGGCCCCTATTTCCACACTGGAAAGGGACCAATACTGAATTTCTAAGTTATGACATAAAAGGGTATTTTGACGTTTATATTTAGCTTGATTCCTCCAGTCATCAGTTTCCCTTCTTTAAAGAGTGGCCAAATGTATCTATCTGATCAAGATGCCAAACCCAGATACCACTGCTATAAATTTAGGATTGTAACTAATAAGAGGAAGTGGCGTTGGCAACATTCAATTAACTTATTTAGGTTTTAAACCAAACCCTCAATATCTGTCCAGTTGCGAGATGCATGGACAACACACAGGTGCAACAATATCTTTCTTATCAAGCCATATTATACCTTTCATCAATAACCTTTTTATTTGCCTTTTTCTCTATTCCCTCCTAAAATGTCTTTGCTTTCTCATTATCAGTGTCCAAACCTGTTCTTCACAATACAGTAGTTTAGGTTAGGCTGAAAACTGGTTTTTCCATTCTTTTGATTTCATTAAAAAATCACCTGCTGACCCTGAGAAACCACTAGCAGAGTTGCATTAACCTACTAGTGACTGAATGTCCTCCAGGCCTCCATTAGGACCTAAAAGGGGCGAATCCCAAACCATAATTTAATCTGAGCACATACATTAATTTTAATAATGGTACTGTTACCAAGACAAGAAATAAGATTGTCCCAGTTAAACAGGTCTCTTTGATGGAATAAGCAGAGCAGCCAACACTCCATCATATCACAGAAGAATCCTGCAAAGAATCTTCAGCTTCTCCCTTTCCACATCTCCATCTCTTCTCTGTCTCCAGCCTCCATTTTTGGGAGCTCTTCTTCAGCATCAAAGGGACTGAACTATATCCCAGAAGGATCCTTGAATACTGTGATGGCCCTAACTGTCCTCTGCATTATTCCCTGATAGAGACAAGAAGCTCTGCAGAGAGACAGCTAAGAGGAAGCTTCTGAAGAGAGAAGATGAGCTGATCATCTTTATCATTTCTTCAGAATCACTGTTTGTTACTGCAGCTGATCAACCTTCCACTTACTCTGTTTCCTGGTTGCCTGTGGTCTTGGTCTGATTCGGTAGACATCTTCTCCCTTGGCTTGACCATTGATGGGACAATCTCAACCTTCATGTAACTCAAGTGACATCAATGGAGTTGCATGATGGAAGAATTTGACTCAATGTGTCTTTCTGTTTGGAAAGGGGATCAGTCGCCTTGAATTTCTTCTTTTCTGGCATGGTTCTCTCCTAGAATGAGCCTGGTGATTTGCAGCTCTCAACCTGACCTGTGCACTGGCCTCAGACGTAGGAGAAAAGATGCTCTGAGACCCACAGAACCATACTTTGCCACTTTCTCCAGCTAAGCTCCCACACAATGTTGGCACTACATTGTAAACAAAGAGGAGAGGAGCGAGGGCAGCACCATGCCCTCCTGCTCTCCAGAACATCAGGGAGAAGGAGGAGGAAGTGTTGGAAGTGCACTGAGTGATGAGAGGGGATTTCTGACACGGCAGCTGTGACAAACATAGGGATTTAGGACTGGAAGGGACCTCCTGGGTCATCGAGTCCAGTCCCCTGCTACAGCAGGCAACCCCGTCAGATCATCCCCTTCATAAACTTATCAAGCTCCATTTTCAAACTAGGTTAGTTGTTTGCCCCCACTACTCCTGTTGGGAGGCTATTCCAGAACCTCACTACTCTGATGGTTAGAAACCTAATTTCCAGTCTAAATTTATTCATGGCCATGAGGCACAGGTGAGGGTATGGTGAGGGTATGGGCAGAGGCTCAGGGAGGGGCCTGCCTGTGCTCGGTGGGTGTAAGGAGCTGGGGTCATGGGCATACTCATCATAACAATGAATCAGAAAACAGTAAAGCATCAATAACTCTTTCTGCACGAGAGTTTGCTAAAACTTTTAGGAGCTTTGTGGTGAAGCTCCTAAAGGCAAGTGCTCATCTTTGAAATTCAGCATCCCTTCCCTACAAGGCAGCGCAGCGCAGTGGTTTTAGTGCCAACAGCAAAGAAGGCTGAGATGAAAACGGGAAGCTGTGCGCTGAGATTTGCTCCGAGGCACCATTTTCATTTCAAAGTTCCTGGCCCTTGATATTTATCTTGCTGAATATCACAGAAGAGAAACTCATTATTCTGCTTTTATCAATGACAAAAAGAGAGGGGGAAGAGACCAGGACACCTCCCTATGTTTATACATTCATATGCCCTTACAAATCACTCCAGTTCCATTCCACCACACCAGTTCCATTCCACCAAATTGAACTCCTCAATTTTTAAAATATATGTATATGTAAAAATACACACACATGTATACTAGAGTTGGGTGATTTTGGGGGACGTGATTAGTAAATTTGCTGGGAAATGCTGTTCTGGGCCACTGAAACTGCACAAATTCAGGTCAGATTTGGCAAATAGTTTCAGTAAAAAAAACTCTGAAAACAAAAACTTCCAAAATGGTATTTCCCAATCACCACTCAAAATATTTTCTTTCCACCCAAACATATTTTTTCCAGCATTTTGGTTTCAGCAAGAAAAAATGAAAAAATTCTGTTTCGATTAGAAGTTAACTGAACTTTTTGCCCCCAATTTGGCCATCAAAATAAAAAAAAATAATTATTCACTGAACTCTAATGGACAAACATTCAGGGCACTTCAAGACACATCCAAGAAATGTATATTATGGCCCCAATTCAACAGTCCATTCTTATTCAGCAAAGACTAAGCACATGCTTAACTTTAGGCATGTGCTTAGTCACTTTATTGAACAGAGATGGACTTAAGCACGTGCTCACATACTTAGCAGAATTCAGGTGTGTACTTGGCTACCGTCCCCTATTCGCCATGCTGCTGGTCTCACTATTGCATACCATCTTATATTTTCATTGTCTGCTCTCCAGGACAGGGAACACATCTCTCATTTATTTGTGAAGCTCCTGGCACAAGTCTGAATGCTCAAAGATAACAGTCAATCACCATCCTCAAGTTACTACTGCTGATATGCAAAAGAGCCAGTGTCAAATTGAACTTTATCCCCATCACCTGTACTGTTAGTAACACCATCACAGTCTCTACTGCAGCCTGAGCAGCAGTGAAATCAACCCCCATACTGTTAACAGAAAAAGAGCCTGTCTCCGGGGAAAGTCTGCCTAGACACATTTATTCGTACATAATTGCCAGCGAATGGTTTATTATCTTGTGCAGTGGTGTATTGGCCTGACCCTCCAACTGGGTTGTCAGCTTTGCTTGGAGGTCAATCTCTCTTAGTGTTTTCACTGCAGAGCTCTTTTTGACATTTCACTGAATATTTTTTGGCACTTAAAAAACCAAAACCCTGCTGCAGCTGCAATGCTGAAAGAGCAGATAAGTATTTAAAAGGAACCTGAACAGCAGAGTGGCCTCTCTTTTTAATTAGCACAAAATACTGTTTGTAGTCAAAGATGTAAATTTTCTGCTTGAAAATCCAGTCTGGTTTTGGAAAATTCGTAATAAAATGCAAAAGATGACAGATTCCCCACAACTATTTGACTGCAAGAGAAATCTTATCAGCTATTCATCTTTACACAGTCAACATGCACTTTCATAGCAGTCAGCCAGATTTTTCTTGCAGTTCAAGATTATTAAAAAAAGTTTTCCAATGCATTCAATTTCATGTTGCAAATCAGGATTGAACTGGTTGATTGCTGACCTAGGAACTGACTGACATACATAGTTAGTGAAGTTTAACATGCATATAATCTATGGTGTATCTATGGGGGGGTGGAGCTGATAAGCACCTTTAAAGAAGTTTTAGTACTCAGTTGGTATTTCTTTACCATACAATAGCTATTGCAGCTGGAGGATGGAGTCTGATTGACTAGAAATGGACTCTGATTGACATGCTTCTCTAATAGAAAGAGAGAGCCTGAGACAGGCCTGGCATAAGTGGCATGGTGTAAGGCCTAAGGCCTGAACTAAAGACAGGCCCTGCTGAGATAAAGCAAAGTTACCAAGACTCAAGCTATGAGCAAAACCCTTTTACAAAGCAGATGCTTGCAGGTTCGCTATCCGATACATGAACTTGGCAAGGCGTTGCGAAAACACAAGCACTTAGTACCAGAACATCCCAATACAAGGTTATGGTGTACACACACTCCCTGTCACTCCCTGAAGATGATGCAAGGGCACACTGACCCCTCTTAAAAATAAGGTCAGGATGAAATGTGATGGATAGAGATGTTTTGATCCAACGAACAGGTACAACTAAAGGGTGGTAACTAACCATATCAGAGGGGCAATACGTAACTTGTTTGTATCAGTGTATAAAATAGGGGTCACAGGGGGGTGTCTTTGTCTGGCCATGCTGGGAATGAAAAATCCCGCAGTTCACTGAACTGGTCCATTGTAATGAGTATAGTTAGTGTACCTATAACCATTGAGCCTGGGCACTAGGACCGTGCTTCATTGACAATAAACCTGGCCAAGTGTTTTCGCTACTGAACCAAGTCTGTGGTCTTCCTGGGCAGTTTGATCAGAGTCTGCTGTACTGGCTACCTGGCTGGAGCCGATACAGCACACGGAGAGAGAACACCCACATTCAGCAACTGACAACAGCTCCTACCCATAGACTCCATAGCGGGAGAAGGACTTAGCTACCATTCTCCTATCTGTATCTTTAACTACAGGGCTGCAACAAGATTTTTTCCTTTTTCATCTGACAGGCTTGGTGCATGCTATTTCCATGGAGCACACACAACAGCATGCCCTAAAACTCTGCAGCCCACCATGACAAGGGTTGGAGTCTCAGACAGACACCTTCTCCATCACACAGCAAGTAACAATAAACAGCTGGTGTGCTCTAAGCTGCAATGTGCACGTTATCTGATTGCTCGGTTCCTCTTTGCTACCCTGCATTAACACAGCCTTCAGCAAGCGAGGTGAAGCACATGAAGACCAAGCAGAGCCCCCTTTACCTCTGAAGGCTGATTCTGTAGCGGGCCTCTCTATTGCCAATGTTGCGAACCAGCAGAGTTTTCTGAGTGCTGTACTTGACGGGGCAGGTGGAGAAGTTCAGTTGGTCAGGGAAGTCCAGTATTGCCCGAGCCCCTATCGCTCGGATAGGCACAATAAACTTTTCTCTTTCCGTGATGCAGGTTACCTGGTGGATGTAATCCTACGGGGAAATAACACAAACCACGTCAGTCTGGTAAACTCAGGCATCATTCCCACAACAGAGCGAGCAACAGAAGGAATCCAACTGGCTTCATGGACAACAGAATCCATACTTACAAGAAGGGAACATTAAGGCATTTCGGGTGCCGTGGCCTTCACTCTTTGTATCATGGTTTAACAATTTTTCTACAATATATTCTTCCCAAACTGGAGACAAGAATTGCTCCCAGTGTTTCAGGTGTGAGCAAAATAGCACTATTCCCTACTACTATGATTTATGATCAATCCTCTTCATAGAGACATTCAAAAACAGTACCAATTTTTCTGCAATGGTAACGTAGTGAAAGTACATATATTGAAAGCAAGCAACTGCAAGCATGTTCTTCAC
Organism: Chelonia mydas; assembly: GCF_015237465.2. Lineage (NCBI taxonomy): Eukaryota > Metazoa > Chordata > Testudines > Cheloniidae > Chelonia > Chelonia mydas. Next base: position 2,655,761 of record NC_051252.2, on the reverse strand, counting down.
CTAATCCTAATTGCCTTTTTGATACAGTTAATATGGTGAGACAAGTTAATTTCACTCCGATCCTTCTCCTTGACACTTCACAAGGATACCAGATCTTTCTTTGAGCTCAAAACCCCCTAACCATCCTATCCTTTTTCTTCCTCATCCCCTGCCTCAGCTGGGATCTCCCACTCTGATTCCCCCAAACTGGACACGATAACTCTTGTTCTTCCCAACATCCTGTGTTTCTTTATCCTTCCCCAGCTCCACAGGGGCCCTCCCTCCCTTTGCCAACAGTCCCACTGTAGGATATCTTTCATCAGGGCTGGTGGTCTGTGCCAAGACTCAGTGGCTGATGTAACTTCATGTGTTTTGGGGATACACTGCGTATCTGAGATCCTAGACCCGACAGATGGGTCTTGTGATGGGGTGTGCATACCCCGCACTGGAGAGGGAAGGGTTAACCCCACACTATGAGTGGCAGAAATCCCACCCTTTAGGCCATGCTGGGCATGCTCCAACTGCTGCCTCAGTATAAAAGGGAGCAGCCCAGCTCATTCTGGGCTGACTGCCGGAGGGGAAGGACCTTTGGCCGAAGCATCAGCTGAAGAGCCACCACAGCCCCTGCCTGCAAGAGCCAGAGACCCTACGAGCCGGATTGGAGGCCTGAAGCCTGAGGAGCACCAGAGAACCATCCACATTGAGGAGCTTGGAGACGTGATGCCCTACAGACAGCAGCTTCTGGAACTACGGCAGGAAGTGACCCAGGGAGGGTGAGCGAGTCATAGAATCATAGAATCAGAGAATATCAGGGTTGGAAGGAACCCTCAGGAGGTCATCTAGTCGAACCTCCTGCTCAAAGCAGGACCAATCCCCAATTAAATCATCCCAGCCAGGGCTTTGTCAAGACTGACCTTAAAAACTTCTAAGGAAAGAGATTCCACCACCTCCCTAGGTAACGCATTCCAGTGTTTCACCACCCTCCTACTGAAAAAGCTTTTCCTGATATCCAACCTAAACCTCCCCCACTGCAACTTGAGACCATTACTCCTTGTTCTGTCATCTGCTACCACTGAGAACAGTCTAGAGCCATCCTCTTTGGAACATCATTTCAGGTAGTTGAAAGCAGCTATCAAATCCCCCCTCATTCTTCTCTTCTGCAGACTAAACACCCCCAGTTTCCTCAGCCTCTCCTCATAACTCATGTGTTCCAGTCCCCTAATCATTTTTGTTGCCCTCCGCTGGACTCTTTCCAATTTTTCTACATCCTTCTTGTAGTGTGGGGCTCAAAACTGGACACAGTACTCCAGATGAGGCCTCACCAATGTTGAATAGAGGGGAACGATCACGTCCCTCGATCTGCTCGCTATGCCCCTACTTATACATCCCAAAATGCCATTGGCCTTCTTGGCAACAAGGGCACACTGTTCACTCATATCCAGCTTCTCGTCCACTGTAACCCCTAGGTCCTTTTCTGCAGAACTGCTGCCGAGCCATTCGGTCCCTAGTCTGTAGCGGTGCATGGGATTCTTCCATCCTAAGTGCAGGACTCTGCACTTGTCCTTCTTGAACCTCATCAGATTTCTTTTGGCCTAATCTTCTAATTTGTCTAGGTCCCTCTGTATCCTATCCCTACCCTCCAGCGTATCTACCACTCCTCCCAGTTTAGTGTCATCTGCAAATTTCCTGAGGGTGCAATCCACACCCTCCTCCAGATCATTTATGAAGATATTGAACAAAACCGGCCCCAGGACCGACCCTTGGGGCACTCCACTTGATACCGGCTGCCAACTAGACATGGAGCCATTGATCACTACCCGTTGAGCCCGACAATCTAGCCAGCTTTCTATCCACCTTATAGTCCATTCATCCAGCCCATACTACTTTAACTTACTGGCAAGAATACTGTGGGAGACTGTGTCAAAAGCTTTGCTAAAGTCAAGGAACAACACGTCCACTGTTTTCCCTTCAACCACAGAACCAGTTATCTCGTCATAGAAGGCAATTAGATTAGTCAGGCATGACTTGCCCTTGGTGAATCCATGCTGACTGTTCCTGATCACTTTCCTCTCCTCTAAGTGCTTCAGAATTGATTCCTTGAGGACCTGCTCCATGATTTTTCCAGGGACTGAGGTGAGGCTGACTGACCTGTAGTTCCCAGGATCCTCCTCCTTCCCTTCTGTAAAGATGGGCACTACATTAGCCTTTTTCCAGTCGTCAGGGACTTCCCCCGATTACCATGAGTTTTCAAAGATAATGGCCAATGGCTCTGCAATCACATCCGCCAACTCCTTTAGCACTCTCAGAAGCAGCGCATCCGGCCCCATGGACTTGTGCACGTCCAGCTTTTCTAAATAGTCCCGAACCACTTCTTTCTCCAGAGCGGGCTGGTCACCACCTCCCCATGCTGTGTTGCCCAGTGCAGTAGTCTGGGACCTGACCTTGTTTGAGAAGACAGAGGCAAAAAAAGCATTGAGTGCATTAGCTTTTTCCACATCCTCTGTCACTAGGTTGCCTCCCTCATTTAGTAAGGGGCCCACACTTTTCTTGACTTTCTTCTTGTTGCTAACATACCTGAAGAAACCCTTCATGTTACTCTTAACATCTCTTGCTAGCTGCAACTCCAGGTGTGACTTGGCCTTCCTGATTTCACTACTGCATGCCCGAGCAATATTTTTATACTCCTCCCTGGTCATTTGTCCAATCTTCCACTTCCTTTAAGCTTCTTTTTTGTATTTAAGATCAGCAAGGATTTCACTGTTAAGCCAAGCTGGTTGCCTGTCATATTTACTATTCTTTCTACACATCAGGATGGTTTGTCCCTGTAACCTCAATAAGGATTCTTTAAAATACAGCCAGCTCTCCTGGACTCCTTTCCCCCTCATGTTATTCTCCCAGGGGATCTTGCCCATCAGTTCCCCGAGGGAGTCAAAGTCTGCTTTTCTGAAGTCCAGGGTCCGTATTCTGCTGCTCTCCTTTCTTCCTTGTGTCAGGATCCTGAACTCTAATTCTTCCCAGTTTGTGAGCAGCAGGTCAAGAAGAGCTCTGTCCCTAGTTGGTTCCTCCAGCACTTGCACCAGGAAATTGTCCCCTACATTTTCCAAAAACTTCCTGGATTATCTGTGCACCGCTGTATTGCTCTCCCAGCAGATATCAGGGTGATTGAAGTCTCCCATGAGAACCAGGGCCTGCGATCTAGTAACTTCTGAGAGTTGCCGGAAGAAAGCCTCGTCCACCTCATTCCCCTGGTCCGGTGGTCTGTAGTAGACTCCCACCACGACATCACCCTTGTTGCTCACACTTCTAAACTTAATCCAGAGACTCTCAGGTTTTTCTGCAGTTTTATACTTGAGCTCTGAGCAGTCATACTGCTCTCTTCCATACAGTGCAACTCCCCCACCTTTTCTGCCCTGCCTGTCCTTCCTGAACAGCTTATATCCATCCATGACAGTACTCCAGTCATCTGAGTTATCCCACCAAGTCTCTGTTATTCCAATCACATCATAATTCCTTGACTTTGCCAGGACTTCCAGTTCATAGAATCATAGACTCACAGAATATCAGAGTTGGAAGGGACCTCTGGAGGTCATCTAGTCCAACCCCCTGCCCAGAGCAGGACCAATCCCCAACTAAATCATCCCAGCCAGGGCTTTGTCAAGACTGACCTTAAAAACTTCTAGGGAAGGGGATTCCACCACCTCCCCAGGTAACGCATTCCAGTGTTTCACCACCCTCCTACTGAAAAAGTTTTTCCTAATATCCAACCTAAATCTCCCCCACTGCAACTTGAGACCATTACTCCTTGTCCTGTCATGTGCTATCACTGAGAATAGTTTAGATCCATCCTCTTTGGATCCACCTTTCAGGTAGTTAAAAGCAGCTATCAAATCCCCCCTCATTCTTCTCTTCTGTAGACTAAACAATCCCAGTTCCCTCAGCCTCTCCTCGTAAGTCATGTGTTCCAGACCCCTAATCATTTTTGTTGCCCTTCGCTGGACTCTCTCCAATTTTCCACATCCTTCTTGTAGTGTGGGGCCCAAAACTGGACACAGTACTCCAGACGAGGCTTCACCAATGTCGAATAGAGGGGAACGATCACGTCCCTCGATCTGCTGGCAATGCCCCTACTTATACTCTCCCTGCTTGTTTCCCAGGCTTCTTGCATGTGTGTATAGGCACTTGAGATAACCCGCTGATCGCCTCTCTTTCTCAGTACAAGGCAGGAGCCCTCCCCTCTCACTCGCTCCTGCTCGTGCTTCCTCCCAGTATCCCACTTCCCCACTTACCTCAGGGCTTTGGTCTCCTTCCCCCCGTGAACCTAGTTTAAGCCCTCCTTACTAGCTTAGCCAACCTGCTTGCGAAGATGCTCTTCCCTCTCTTCGTTAAGTGGAGCCCGTCTCTGCCTAATACTCCTCCTTCTTGGAACACCATCCTATGGTCAAAGAATCCAAAGCCTTCTCTCCGACACCACCTGCGTAGCCATTCGTTGACTTCCACTATTCGACGGTCTCTACCCAAGCCTTTTCCTTCCACAGGGAGGATGGACGAGAACACCACTTGGGCCTCAAACTCCTTTATCCTTCTTCCCAGAGCCAAGTAGCCTGCAGTGATCCGCTCAAGGTCATTCTTGGCAGTATCATTGGTGCCCACGTGGAGAAGCAGGAAGGGGTAGCGATCCGAGGGCTTGATGAGTCTCGGCAGTCTCTTCGTCACATCATGAATCTTAGCTCCTGGCAAGCAGCAGACTTCTCGGTTTTCCCGGTCGGGGTGGCAGATAGAGTGGTATCTCCCACCCGAGTGAGGTCAGCGTGTTTTGGTGGGATTCCCCGCTCACCCAGTGACGGACCACTCCGTCACTGGTAGGGCTCTGGGTCGGGGCCCAGTGGAGTCGGGCGGGCCCAGTCCCTCCTACCCAGGCCGTCACACCCCGCCATATTGACTCTGCCCTGTGTCCGAGGGCCGCCATATTCACTCTGGCCATTAGGCTGTAACCCGGGCCTCTGGGCCATACCGTGGTCACCCCAAGGGCCGCCAGGGAGAGTAACCATGGTTATATCACCACCCTGTCCTGTCCCAAAGGGGGACGGTATGTGCATACACTGCAACAGGTCTGCTGAGACTCAGACATCCAGAGATGCCAGCAACGTTAAAGTTCCTTATTGAGGGTTTGAGACCCAGAAGATAATTGGGTTTTGAGGAGAAACAGATAATGGTAGAAAGTCCAGGTTAGTGTTGGGGATATCAGGTGATTATCTTTGAAGGAAAGAAGGAGCAGGGGAATTGGAATACTAAAGAGCAGCAGTGCTAAGGAAGGTTATCAGTTTGTTGGAGGAAAAGAATTCAGGTTTCATGTGAGTCCCATTTTCTCTAATCCATGCATCCACCCACAATCACAGCACTATGGAAGCCTCTGATTAATAGTTTAAAAACAAAATGGTCTGACATTATGCATTTAAAATGTTTACATTACTTTATGTAATACAGTATGACAGAATATTCTAATGACTTCCAATTCCAGTGGTGTGACTTATTTGTCAGTTTGCAAGTGCGTCAACCAATGCACTTTATTTTACTGCACCCAAATATTCAGGAAGACTCAACGGCAAAGCAATTGTGATAAAAATATCCAATACTCCTATTTCGATACACTGTGAAAGGGAATAATTCCATGCACTGGATTATAGGGACCACAAGTGAGAACTCAGAGTTTGCCAGAAATTACCACAGCCTGTTCTGCTCATTACAGCAGCTGACTGGCAAGACCAGTATGAAGAAGTAGTTGTGCTGAGATGGTAAGCCCAGTGACAAGGGTATCCCAGTCATTCCAGCTGGGTTGGATCAGATCCTTAGCAAGGTTGGCAGTTATCACTTTCTTTGTATACACAGATGCATGTTCCTGATAATGTAGCCATGTGTATATTTTATCATCCTGTAAAGATCAAACAGCCAGTCTCCAATGAAACACCAAACATGGTGAGCACAATAATTCTGGTGTTGAGTTGGTGCGGGGGGGATGATCTGAGGTTTTATTAGTTCAAAAGTGGGATGAACTGGACAAGCCAATGAAGAGAACAGTGAGACCCAACCATGCTGCGAATCACAGAGGCTCAGTCTTCTCCCAGACTGCTCTGCCAACACATGCCAATCACAGCAAACCGAACTGTGGAACTCTAAGGCCTTGGCTTTTCAGAACAGAGCTGGACAATCCCACGCCGATGAGTGGTGGTTTGGAGACCTGGATAAACGCAGCTAGGACCAGAATCAAACCAGCAAAATCATCCTACTATAGATCTAACAGATTTTAGCTTAGTCTCCAGAGGTAAAGACTTTGTGTACTGAGGTAAAATCTTGGTCCCACTAAAACCAACGGCACAACCGGAAACTGGCCCTTCCTCCCAACCATCTTTTGTTCTTAACCTGAAGAAGTTTGTGATAGGAAATGAAAAAAAAATGGTTACCCACCTTTCGTAACTGTTGTTCTTCGAGATGTGTTGTTCATGTCCATTCCAATCAGGTGTGTGCGCGCGCACATGCACGATGGCCAGAAGATTTTTCCCTTAGCAGCATCTGTTGGGTCCGCCTGGGCGCCCCCTGGAGTCGCGCCCTTATGGCGCCGAATATAGAGCCCTGCTGAGCCCTTCAGTTCCTTCTTGCCATCCGACAGACGGGTGGGAGGATGGGTATTGGAATGGACTTGAATAACACATCTCGAAGAACAACAGTTACCAGAAGGTGAGTAACCGGTTTTTCCTCTTCGAGTACTTGTTCATGTTGATTCCAATCAGGTGACTCCCAAGCAAAATTAGGAGGTGGGGTCGGAGCTATCCACTGACTGGAGTACTGCTCTACCAAAGGCTGCATCATCTCTGGCCTGTCTACTAATTTCATAGTGTGAGGCGAAAGTGTGTATCGATGACCACATCGTCACCCAGCAGATTTCCTGGGTGGGGACCTGGGCCATGAAAGCTGTTGATGAAGCTTGCGCTCTTGTAGAGTGCGCTGTTATCGGGGGCACTGGGATCCCTGCAAGATTGTAGCACTCGGTAATGCAGGCCACAATCCATGATGAAATGCGCTGTGTCAAAACTGGCTGGCCCTTCATTCTGTCCGCTACTGCGACAAAGAGCTGTACTGGCTTCTGAACAGTTTCATCCTTTCTATGTAAAAGGCCAGCACTCTGCGGACATTGAGAGTGTGGAGTCTCTGCTCACTACCACTCGCAGGAGGCTTGGGGTAGAACACCGGGAGGAAAATGTCCTGGTTGATGTGGAACTGCGATACCAACTTCAGGAGGAAGGCCAGATGGGGTCTGAGCTGAACCTTGTCCTTAAAAAACCACAGTGTAGGGTAGCTCTGACGTTAGAGCCCTAAGCTCAGACACCCTGCGGGCTGAAGTTATTGCCACCAGGAATGCGACCTTGTAGGAGAGGTAGAGCAGGGAGCATGTTGCTAGAGGCTCAAAGGGATGCTCCAGGAGCCTAGAGAGGACCAAGTGAAGGTCCCAAGCAGGAACCAGTTGGCAGACATGGGGGTACAACCTGTCGAGGCCCTTCAGGAAGCAACTGACAGAAGACAAGGAGAGACCTTCCTGCTTCAGGTGGAAAAGATCATCCAAAACCTGGGGCACTGAGGCTAGCACCGGGGGAAAGTCACGCTGAGCTGACCAGATTGAAAATCTCTTCAAATCTCTTGAAAATCTCCACTCAGGTACATGGCCCGAGTGGAGGGTTTCCTACTACCCAAGAGAACCTGTCTGACTTGTTCTGAACAGGAGAGCTCGGACAGGTTTAGCCATGAAGCCTCCAGGCTGTGAGATGCAGCGACTGCAGATTTGGGTGCTGGAGTCGCCTGTGATCCTGCGTGAGATAGTCCTGGAAAAGCAGCAGGGTAATCGGGGTTCCGACTGACATGCCTAGGAAAGACATGTACCAATGCTGGTGGGGCCAAGCTGGTGCTATGAGAATGACCTGAGCCCGGTCTCTGCGAATCTTGAGCAGGACCTTGTGGACGAGCAGTACGGGTGGGAAGGCGTATAGAAGAGGTCCCCCACAATGGAGGAGAAACGCGTCCGCTGTGGAGCCCAGACTGTGATTCTGGAAGGAGCAGAACTGCTGACACTTCCTGTTGCATCACGTGGCAAAGAGGTCGATCTGGGGACAGCCCCACTTCTGGAAGACCGAAGATGCGACGTCCGGGCGAAGGGACCACTCATGGCTGTGAAAGGATCTGCTAAGGCGGTCCGCCAGCTTGTTTTGGACCCCTGGAAGGTACGATGCCTGTAGATCGACTGAGTACTTTATACAAAAGTCCCATAACCTGAGGGCTTCCTGGTACAGGGGAGAGGGGCATGCACCCCCCTGTTTGTTGATATAGAACATCGCGGTCATATTGTCTGCCATGACCGATACACATCGACCTGCTATATACAGGGAGAATGACTGACACACTAGGCATACTGCCCTGAGCTCCCTGACATTGATATGAGGACGGCGATCTGTCTGTGACCAGAGGCCCTGAGTCCTGTGGTCCCCCAGATGAGCCCCCCACCCCAAATCTGATGTGTCTGTTACTAGCATCAGGGATGGTTGTGGAGCAGTGAAGGGGACTCCTGAGCACACCTGCTGAGCGTCCATCCACCACAGGAGCGAGTCGAGGATGGGGGAGGCAGGGTCACGATCCTGTCCAAGCTGTCCCTGGCAGGTCTGTACACTGACACAAGCCACAACTGAAGCGGCCAAAGCCTGAGTCTGGCATGTCAGACCACATACGTACAGGCCACCATGCGATCAAGCAGTCTGAGACAATTTCTCATGGTGGTGTTGGGGAACTGCCTGAGTACCTGGCTCATGGCGTCGAGGGCCTGGAATCTCGCTTGGAGGAGGAATGCTCTGGCTTGGGTTGAGTCCAGAACCGCTCCTATGAACTCTATCCTCTGGACCGGGTACAGAGTCGATTTCGCCTTGTCCAGTAGGAGGCCCAGACTCTCAAAGGTGGCTCCGATGAATGCCACCTGAGCCTCCACCTGAGCTCTGGATCAGCCTTTGATTAGCCAGTCATCGAGGTATGGGAACACCTGTACCTGATGTTTCCGCAGAAAGGAGGCAACGACTGCCATGCACTTGAAGAAGACTCAAGGTGCCGCTGACAGGCCGAAAGGGAAGACCGTAAATTGGTAATGGGAACTGTTGACCACAAACCTGAGGTACTTTCTGTGGTTTTGCGCTATTGCTATATGAAAATACACAAACTTGTTGAGGTCACGCAGGTCCAGGATGGGCCTTAGGCCGCCTTTGGCCTTCGGTATTAGGAAATAGCAGGAATAGAAACCCTTGTCCCTGTGCTCCAGTGGAACCTCCACAGCCCCTAGTGCTAGGAGCAATTGTACCTCCTGAATGAGAAGTTTCTCGTGAGAAGGATCCCTGAAGAGGGACGGGGAAGGGGGAGGAAGTGCGGGAGGGCACACAATTGGATGGAGTATTCCCTCTCTACCGTGCGAAGCACCCAACGGTCCAAAGTTATATGGGACCATGCACGGTAGAAAAGGGATAGTCGGAAGGAAAAGGTAAGGCGGGGTGAATCCAGTCTCTGGTCTGGTGCGCTGTCCTTGACTGCACCTTCAAAATCCTGGTTTAGGTCCAGAGGCAGTTTGGGCTGCCCTTGGTTAGCGGAGGGATGTTGTCTTCTACCGCTCCGGTTCCTCCTCCTAGAGTTGCCCTGGCGGTTCTGCTGTTGGAACCTTGGAGGAGGTTGTGGGCGGAAGTGTCTGCGCTGTGTGGCAGGGGTATGAAAGCCCAAGGATCTGAGGGTGGCTTAGGAGTCTTTTAGTCTATGGAGCCGTTTGTACATCTTCTCTGAAAATAGATTCTCACCCTCAAACGGGAGGGCCTGAATCGTATGTTGGACTTGGTAGGGTAACCCTGAGACTTGCAACCAGGCCCCCCATCACATAGCCACCCCTGTCGCCATGACTCTTGTGGCAGTGTCTGCAGCATCTAAGGCTGCCTGCAGTGAACCGTGAGAGCCTAATTTCCCTTCTTCCACCAAGGCGGTGAACTCTGACTGAGAGTCCAAAGGGACGAGCTCTGTGAACTTAGCCATGGAAGCACAGGTTATAAGAGTACCTGCTCACAATGGCCTGCTGATTAGCAATACGGAGTTGTAGACCACTGGTGGAGTAGATTTCCTACCAACGAGGTCCAATTGTTTAGCATCCCTATTCTTTGGGGAAGGACCTTGGAAACCTTGTCTCTCCTGCTGGTTAGCCGCATCGACGACCAACGAGTCCGGAGGCAGATGGGAGTATAGATGCTCAAAGCCTGGAGGGGACGAAATACCAGCACTCATTGCGTTTGGCAGTGGGTGGCAGAGATGCTGGCTTCTGCCATAGAGTTTTGGTGGTGTCCACCACTGTCTTTATGAGGGGCAATGCTACCCGTGAGGGCCCTGAGGGTGCTAGGATGTCCACCATGGGATCAGTGTCCTCGACCACTTAACAAAGAGAGGGAAGAGTATCTTCGCAAGCAGGCTGGCTAACCTAGTGAGGAGGGCTTTAAACTAGGTTCACCAGGGGAAGGAGACCAAAGCCCTGAGGTAAGTGGGGACACGGGATACCGGGAGGAAGTACGAGCAGGAGAGCGCGAGAGGGGAGGGCTCCTGCCTCATACTGAGAAAGAGGGAAGATCAGCGAGTTATCTTAAGTGCCTGTACACAAATGCAAGAAGCCTGGGAAACAAGCAGGGAGAACTGGAAGTCCTGGCACAGTCAAGGAATTATGATGTGATTGGAATAACGGAGACTTGGTGGGATAACTCACATGACTGGAGTACTGTCATGGATGGATATAAACTGTTCAGGAAGGACAGGCAGGGCAGAAAAGGTGGGGGAGTTGCACTGTATGGAAGAGAGCAGTATGACTGCTCAGAGCTCAAGTATGAAACTGCAGAAAAACCTGAGAGTCTCTGGATTAAGTTAGAAGCATGAGCAACAAGGGTGATGTCGTGGTGGTAGTCTGCTATAGACCACCGGACCAGGGGGATGAGGTGGATGAGGCTTTCTTCCGGCAACTCACAGAAGTTACTAGATCGCAGGCCCTGGTTCTCATGGGAGACTTCAATCACCCTGATATCTGCTGGGAAAGCAATACAGAGGTGCACAGACAATCCAGGAAGTTTTTGGAAAGTGTAGGGGACAATTTCCTGGTGCAAGTGCTGGAGGAACCAACTAGGGGCAGAGCTCTTCTTGACCTGCTGCTCACAAACCGGGAAGAATTAGTAGGGGAAGCTAAAGTGGATGGGAACCTGGGAGGCAGTGACCATGAGATGGTCGTGTTCAGGATCCTGACACAAGGAAGAAAGGAGAGCAGCAGAATACGGACCCTGGACTTCAGAAAAGCGGACTTTGACTCCCTCGGGGAACTGATGGGCAAGATCCCCTGGGAGAATAACATGAGTGGGAAAGGAGTCCAGGAGAGCTGGCTGTATTTTAAAGAATCCTTATTGAGGTTACAGGGACAAACCATCCTGATCTGTAGAAAGAATGGTAAATATGGCAGGCGACCAGCTTGGCTTAACAGTGAAATCCTTGCTGATCTTAAACACAAAAAAGAAGCTTACAAGAAATGGAAGATTGGACAAATGACCAGGGAAGAGTATAAAAATATTGCTCAGGCATGCAGGAGTGAAATCAGGAAGGCCAAATCACACCTGGAGTTGCAGCTAGCAAGAGATATTAAGAGTAACAAGAAGGGTTTCTTCAGGTATATTGGCAACAAGAAGAAAGCCAAGGAAAGTGTGGGCCCCTTACTGAATGAGGGAGGCAACCTAGTGACAGAGGATGTGGAAAAAGCTAATGTACTCAATGCTTTTTTTGCCTCTGTCTTCACAAACAAGGTCAGCTCCCAGACTACTGCCCTGGGCAGCACAGCATGGGGAGGAGGTGACCAGCCCTCTGTGAAGAAAGAAGTGGTTCAGGACTATTTAGAAAAGCTGGATGAGCACAAGTCCATGGGGCCAGATGCGCTGCATCCGAGGGTGCTAAAGGAGTTGGCGGATGTGATTGCAGAGCCAATGGCCATTATCTTTGAAAACTCATGGCAATCGGGGGAGGTCCCGGACGACTGGAAAAAGGCTAATGTAGTGCCCATCTTTACAGAAGAAAAGAAGGACGATCCTGGGAACTACAGGCCAGTCAGCCTCACCTCAGTCCCTGGAAAAATCATGGAGCAGGTCCTCAAGGAATCAATTCTGAAGCACTTAGAGGAGAGGAAAGTGATCAGGAACAGTCGGCATGGATTCACCAAGGGCAAGTCATGCCTGATTAATCTAATTGCCTTCTATGACGAGATAACTGGCTCTGTGGATGAGGGGAAAGCGGTGGACGTGTTGTTCCTTGACTTTAGCAAAGCTTTTGACACGGTCTCCCACAGTATTCTTGCCAGTAAGTTAAAGAAGTATGGGCTGGATGAATGGACTATAAGGTGGATAGAAAGCTGGCTAGATTGTCGGGCTCAACGGGTAGTGATCAATGGCTCCATGTCTAGTTGGCAGCCGGTATCAAGTGGAGTGCCCCAAGGGTCGGTCCTGGGGCCGGTTTTGTTCAATATCTTCATAAATGATCTGGAGCATGGCGTGGATTGCACCCTCAGCAAGTTTGCAGATGACGCTAAACTGGGAGGAGAGGTAGATACGCTGGAGGGTAGGGATAGGATACAGAGAGACCTAGACAAATTAGAGGATTGGACCAAAAGAAATCTGATGAGGTTCAACAAGGACAAATGCAGAGTCCTGCATTTAGGATGGAAGAATCCCATGCACCGCTACAGACTAGGGACCAAATGGCTAGGCAGCAGTTCTGCAGAAAAGGACCTAGGGGTTACAGTGGACGAGAAGCTGGATATGAGTCAACTGTGTGCCCTTGTTGCCAAGAAGGCCAATGGCATTTTGGGGTGTATAAGGAGGGGCATTGCCAGCAGATCGAGGGACATGATCGTTCCCCTCTATTCGACACTGGTGAGGCCTCATCTGGAGTACTGTGTCCAGTTTTGGGACCCACACTACAAGAAGGATGTGACAAAATTGGAAAACGTCCAGCAGAGGGAACAAAAATGATTAGGGGACTGGAACACATGGCTTATGAGGAAAGGCTGAGGGAACTGGGATTGTTTAGTCTGCGGAAGAGAAGAATGAGGGGATTTGACAGCTGCTTTCAACTACCTGAAAGGGGGTTCCAAAGAGGATGGATCTAGACTGTTCTCAGTGGTAGCTGATGACAGAACGAGGAGTAATGGTCTCAAGGTGCAGTGGGGAAGGTTTAGGCTGGATATTAGGAAAAACTTTTTCACTAGGAGGGTGGTGAAGCACTGGAATGCGTTACCTAGGGAGGTGGTGGAATCTCCTTCTTTTAAAGTTTTTAAGGTTAGGCTTGACAAAGCCCCGGCTGGGATGATTTAGTTGGGGATTGGTCCTGCTTTGAGCAGGGGGTTGGACTAGATGACCTCCTGAGGTCCCTTGCAACCCTGATATTCTATGATTCTGTGACCACCTCCTCGGTCTTAATGCCCAAGTCTTGGGCAGCCCTGCAGAGCAACTGCTGTAAAGCTCTGTTGTCCTCTAATGCAGGGGGTCTGGACGTCCCTGCCAATGCTTCGTCCGGCGACGAGGAGGAAGAAGCATGTGCCAGTGGGGGAAGCTCCCTGCCATCTGCCCTGGGCGGGTCATGTGATTCCCGGGGCAGAGTTGTAAGAGGTGGTGCCGATAACGGTGCCAGGGCCGTAGGCATCGTAGCCAACATTGGTGTCGGCATCAGTCTCACAGGCTGGAGCTGCATCGGCATGCTCACAGGAGCCAACATCGGCACCTGGGCCGTAGGTGCCTGCATCGAGGTCAACGTCGACAACGGTGCAGGCGAGGGAGGCGGGTGTGCTGAAGTTGTGAAGGCCAGTGCCAAAGTCGGAGCTGAGCACAGTGCCGGAGTTGATGACGGTGCTGAAGGAAAAGGCATCAGGACCGTAGGCGCCAGGTGCAGATGCGCAGCGGAAGGCGGTACATAAGTGGTGGAGGCGACTGAAGACATCGCTGATCATGGGCCCTGGGTTACGCCCTGGCCCTTGTGATAAGCCCAGGGAGTCCAGAAGGGCCACTGAGGTGGGTTCTGCTACTGCAGAGTCCACGCCTGATGCTCCCTTCTGTCTCTGCCCGACCTCGCTCTTTGGCTTCTGCCCCTACTTGAGTGATAGGAGTCGGGCTCTGACTCCAAGGTCTCAGACACTGAAGACCATGGAGGAGCCAATCCTTGGTGTCTCAAATGGCGAGAGCTCTGGGAGTGGGAAGGCTCTCTGTCGGAGCGTGTAGGTGCCGATGGACAAGGTGAAGGGGAGTGCCTCGACATCACAGCTGGCTTTCCCTTAGAATGCACCAGAGGACGGGGCTCTGTCGGCACTGAGGGTTCCTCCCTGGCAGGCAAGAACGGTGCAGTCAGGTGGAGGAGATCTCTGGCAGCCTGGTACGCTTCCTGCGTGGACATGAGCTGAAGCGGCTGTGTAGGCACCCGAGATCGAGGTGGGGCCAGACTCGACTGCCTCACCTGGACAGGAGTCGACACAGCCCCGGAAGGAGATGCCGAGGAGTGGCCCACCTGGGGTCACGCTTCTCCAGGCTTAGCCAGAGAACCGTCATCTGGCTTTTTCTTCTTTTGAGGCACCGGTGAATGGGAGCGGTACCTCCTATCAGAAGGGCCCCTTGAGGAGCCATGGCGGTGTCAAGCGTCCCTGGAGGAGTCCTTCCTCGGCGTCCAAGTCACCAACGGCACCGTGGCACTCCATGTCGAGGACGATGCCGTCAGGGTCCAGTCTCTCAAGCCCGGGTCGAAGTGGGGGTGCAAGGCTGCCTCCATGAGGATCACCTTCAGCTGCGTTCCCGTTCTTTAAGTATTCTCGGGTGGAACTCGCAGCAGATCTTGTAACGAATTTTCTGATGAGTCTCCCCCGGGCACCAAAGACACGACGAGTGCGGATCACTCTTAGGCATGCGCTTGGCGCTTGGATCCGCTTCTTAAAACTCGGGGACTGTGGCATGCCACAGCGCCAGGGCCGGAGTGGGTGGGGGGAAACCCCCAACTACTATACTATACTAAACTTTAAACTGGTATACTAACAACTAACTAACTATATCCACAGAATAAGGAAGAAAACTTGCTGAGCAAGAGCTAAGGGAAGTTCCAGACACTGTCACTGGTGGTAAGAAGGAACTGAAGGGGTGGCATGTCGGCAGGGCTCTATATTAGACGACATAAGGGCGTGACTCCAGGGGGTGCCCAGGCCGACCCGATAGATGATGCTAAGGGAAAAATCTTCCAGCCATCGTGCACGTGCGTGTGCACACACCTGATTGGAATCAACATGAACAAGCACTCGAAGAAGAACCAATGTTGCTCTAAGAAACAATAGTCTAAATTGATAGACATGCCTGCATCTTATTAATAATTCCACCATCACCTAGCATTTCTATAGCACTTTTCATCAGGAGATCTCAAAGGACTTTTAAAAGGAGATCAGTATCATTATGCCAACTTTACAGATGGGGAAACTGAGGAACAGACAAGGGAAATGACTTGCCCAAGATTACCCAGCAGACTAATGGCAGAGCTAAGACAATAACCCACATCTCAAATCGAGATTAGTGCAGTGCTTTATCCACTAGGCCACACTACCTACTTATTTATCATAGTGCTGCTCTTTCATGGGTACTTAGAAATCAGTGAAAACTGTCTCCTTGCTACTACTTCTGTTAAAAGATTAAATGGCCCCAGGGTCTTAACTTAGACAAATTTCTAATGCAGCAACAATCTTTCCTAACACTATATTATCCCAGCACATGGAATTTAGTACTTGTTACTGTCACCTGAATGACACATTTCTTCTTAACTGTGCTGCTTTTTCCAGGTGCTGTCTACTGGAAGATAAACCCAGGCACACAGACACATGAACAAGTTTAGAAATATTTTATTATCAGAGCTGCAGCAGCTAAGTTTGTGCATTTTCATGGCTCTCATGCCCCATGGACTGCCAGTCCAGATGGGATTCTCAGGTTACAACAAAAGACACCGTTACATTCAGCATCAGAAAATAGTTTTTTAAAAACAAATTTCAAGTATTCAAGCTGAAAATTTCAGGGGGATTTACTCTCTCAATACATGGAAAGATAAATCAACATAACATTAGCTGCGATGCAGTTCTTCACATTCACCTGCACCAATCCTCCCTGAATGAATAATTTTGCACTTAATCTGCAGTTTAACCTTCTAAGAAGAAGAAAAGCTAAGGGTAGCCAGCGTGAATTCACTGCACTTGTTAGCTGGGTACTTGGCATTCCTGACTATTTATATCCTCAGAAAGTTGTATTAGCAAATGACAGAAAAATGTACCTCGTATTATCATTTTGGACATGCTGATATAACATTGGCATTGTAAACCCAACTGGAAGATGAATGCCTTAGTAAGCTTAGGAGCATTGCAATTTACATATCTGGTCTCTCTCCCTCCATGTGTAAGGTGGGCAGAGGAGGATGCAGAGAGTTCAGATCAACAGGAGGATAAAGAAAAAAAATTCATATCGTTCAGGGCATTTGAGAGGAAAGGGGCACTAAGAAAAAGTCATTGTCAAAGTCAGTGCAGGGCAAAGGACTGACCAATGGACAACATTGTAAATAAGAATCTAAGGGCCAAATTCTGCTTTCCCTACTCAAGTGCGTAAACCCACTGAAGCCAATGGAGGTCATCATGGTTCAGATTCTGCCAAATTCACACTCTAGCTTACTTATCCTAACTTCCCTGTATAGACAACTTCCCCATTACTCCTGATTTAAATCCTCACTCAGCAAAGCACTTAAGCACATGACTGCCTTTGAGCATGTGAGTAATCCCATCGCCATTCAGCAAAGCACTTAAGCAGTTGCTTAACTTAAGTCGTGTTTAAATGTTCTGTTGAATCGGGGCCTTCCATTGATATGAGAGCAGAAGCAGGCCAACTGTATTCAAACCCATTCACAACATAGGTGTGGACTCCGTGGGTGCTCCGAGGCTGGAGCACCCACGGGGAAAAATTGGCACCCACTGGCAGCTCCCCGCCTCCAGCGCCAGGAGAAGTGGGTGCCTGTGATTCACACTGGGTCAGATTCTCCTCTCACCCCCACGTAAATCAGGAGTAAATGCATTGCCAGCACTGCTGTTTGCTGGTGCTCAATGAGCGTCAGTGAGGGGAGTGTCAGGCCCACTACGTTCAGATGTTGGTTTTGAAGGCCAAAGCAACAGAATTCAGAGTTAAGGGACCCATGTCAACTACAGGGCCGATCCTCAGCTGGTGTGAACCATCACAGTTCCATTTACGTCAATGGAGCCATGACAATTAACATGAGCTGAGGGTCTACCACCATAACACTATCCCTTGGGAGTATGCCTTATATAGCCTTGCTTAGTGGAGAGAGCACTGGACTGGGACTCCAGAGACCTGGACTCTATTCCTGGCTCTGTCACCGAGCTGCCGGGTGATCCTGGGCAAGTTGCTTCACCTCTCTGTTCCTCAATTACCCCATCTGAAAATGGGGATAATGATGCTGACTTCCTTTGTAAAGAGATCTGCTGATGACCAGCGCTATTGAAGAGCTAGGTATTAGTGCAGCCCTGGGAGATGGGAAGTGCTACTCAGCAAACATTTATTTTAAAAAGATATGGCTAACCATTATAGTTATTTGCATATCGCCAAGTGCCAACAATGTGCCCAGCCCTGAACTATGTGGAGCAGCACACCGACTGGGGCTGTTCCCTAGAGGGGTTTGATGGGTTGCCATAAAGCGATGTCAGAGAAACCTAAATGTTAACAGCACTGAAAGAAAATAGGCAATGAGGGAGTTTTTCTAACCAACATGTCAGTTGAAGTAATGGCATTATTTATTGTCACAGATTAATAGATCAAAAAGCCAGAAGGGGTCATTGTTATCATCTTGTTACCATTTCCCAAAATAATTCCTAGAGCATACCACAGAGCTTGCTCCAGAGAGAAAATCTAACTTGTTGTACAAAAATAATGGAGGTCTTTTAGGATAAATAAAATGAATACAGTTACACTTTTATTTCTATACACTTGTGGAAGGGATATTAAATCTTGTGCTTCAAGGCTTAAACCAATCTTTATTATAGACCAGGATGATACCAATGGGGGGCGGGATTACCCCACATTTTACACCTCCCCCCTGAAGCATCTGCTGCCAGCCAGTGTCAGAGACAGGATACTGGGTTAGATGGACCTTGGGCTGGATCCAGTTTGGCAATTCCTGTATTCCTATCTTAAGTTTCCATTTGTGGATGGTTTATAAAGGCTAATACATGATCGAGATGTGATAGACACAGTGCAATAAACACACTTCTGATGTCAGCAGTACACTATTTGTTATAGATGGTTCATGAGCAGTATTTGTTTACTCACTGTTACAAGCACATTGCTGAAATGTGTTATAGGCAGGGCTGGGGGGGAAATAGTTTTCCTGTCCCACAAGAATTTTAGAAATTTTGAAAAAAAATGTCTATGTTCCTAATTGGGATGAAGTCAAAGTCTCACTGTGGGCCTCAAACACTCAGGATCAGCTTCTTCTGAGCAGATGACATACGTAACCCACTGCCAGTGTTTAAGTTGTAATGAAAGAGGTCTCGGGGCACAAGCATTTAGATGCTGGGGTGCAAGCAATTTTTTTACATTCATATCTGATGCAGCAAGCCTAGAGGTGCCAAGGCTCAACCCTGACACAAATAGAGCACTGCTCACTGGTAACTGTGTGTTGCAGAGCCCATTTTGTGCCGATCTACAGAGGATATGAGTTGTTACAGTCCCTGGGTACGAGAATTGGCTGTTTAGCTCAAGCAGTGGTAGTTTGTCCTTGTAGCTCTGCAGGTTCCCTGGTTCAATCCCCAATGTGTCAGCCATGACAGCAGCCCCTGTGAGCCTCCCAGGCATGGCTCAAGGCCCGCTTGTGCTCAGTGCTGTATAAACACAGAACAAAAAGACTCTTCATCCTAACACCCACCCAGGTGATAGTCCTTGCTATGGAATGAGTTATAGAACATTGATTTTTATTTATTTATTGCCTGTTTTAAAAAATGAACCAAGTATGCTAGGGGTAAGGCAAAATTATCTTCTTAAGTGTTTGTCCTGTTTACTAGCCCATTGTTTCCCAGACTTTTAAAAGGTAAGACCCCCCCCCCCCGCCACCTTCAAGAAAATGAAACCAATCATGGCTCCACTGCAATCCCACCATTTTAGCTAAGATCTTGTCTACGCATAGAAGTTGCACTGGTTTAACCAAAATCAGCTTAAAATCCAACTTAATTAAACTGCTGCATATTCCAGTCTGGTCATTGTTTAAAACTGATTTATATTGGTTAAGGCAGATTTAAATCAAATTAAGTCTCCATACACAGATTTTACATTGATTTTACACCACATCTTTAGTTAAACTGGTACAATTTTGTGTTTAGACTGCGCCACATGGCTAATTCTTCAGAAAGAGAGAGACGCACATACTTCAGGAAATGGTGAAGTAGATCTTTGTAATACGAGCCTCTCCTTTCTTACATGCTTTGATAAGCAGTGAAACGTGTTGACATTCAAAGTATCATCACTGCCATCTGAGTTGCAGCCACTGAAATGAATGCAACAGTTTACACCTCAGAGGAGAAGGTTACTTACTGTAAATGGAGGTTCTTCGAGATGTCTGGTCCCTATCTGGATTCCAAAGGTGGGTGTGCATGTGTGCCATGTACCAGAGCTGGAACTGTTCATAGTAGTGTCCATTGACCCATACCTGTGTCATGTGTTGCCACTGAGGAGACAATGGCATAGTGAGCAGAAAAGGTGTGGACAGAGGACCAAGTAGCTGTCTGACATATCTCTTGCCACAGAACAACCACAAGGAAAGTTGACATGGTGGCATAAGCCTGTGTGGAGTGGGCTGTGACTCCCAGCAGAAGGGAAGCATGAGAGAGTGCATAGCAGGTCCAATGCAATGGGAAATCCAGTTGGAGAGGTGTTGGGAAGAAAGGGCACAACTGCAGCAATGGCAATGAAGAGCCAGGGGGATGCTCGGAAGTCACGGGTGCTGTGGAGATAAAAGGCTAATGCTCTGCAAACATCGAGGGTGTGCAAGTATGCTCCACTGGGGAGGCATGCATCTTAGGGTAGAAGACTGGAAGGTATATACTCTGGTTGAGGTGGAAGGAGGAAGCCACCTTGGGCAGGAACCTGGGGTGAAGGCGTAAGGAGACCGTGTCTTTGTGGAAGATGGTAAATGATGGATCTGCCATCATGGCTGCCAGTTTGCTGACACGCCATGCAGAGGTAATGGCCACCAAGAATATCACCTTCATGGAAAGATGGGAAAGGGAGCAGATGTTGAGGGGTTCGAAGGGTGGCTTGGTGAGTGCAGAGAGGACCAGATTCAGATCCCAAGAAGGGGTAGGCCTCTATATTGAGTGGGAAAGACGTTGAGAAGGCCATGGAGGAAGTGGAAGGTCGTTGGATGGGTGAAGACAGAGAAGCCATCCACAGGAGGAAGAAAGGCTCTGAGTGCTGCCAGGTTGATGCAGATGGAAGAGTGGGCAAGATATTGGCGAAGATGAAGGAGGTAGTCCAGAAGGACAGGAATGGAGAGGGAGCCAGAGAGATGTGATGGCAGTGAAGCGGTGCCACTTTGCTTGATAACAGGTTTGAGTGGATTGGCATCTGCTACAAGTGAGGATGTCTCAGATGGGGGTGGAGCAAGCCTGGTGTACACATGAGCCCCAACCAAATACCATGCTGTGAGGTGGAGAGGGCTCAGGTTGGGGTGTCGCAGCTGGACGTGCACCTGTGTTAGGAGATCCGGGAGGGTCGGAAGAGGAATCAGGGGGTGAGGGCAGAGGCAGAGATCATCAGTGCACCAATACTGGTCAGGCCAGGAGGAAGCTACAAGGATAACCGTCACTCAGTCCTTCCATACTTTGCGCAGGACCTGGGGAAGGCGGGGTGTCATAAATATAAAGGGAAGGGTAACCAACTTTCTGTATACAGTGCTATAAAATCCCTCCTGGCCAGAGGCAAAGTCCTTTTACCTGTAAATGGTTAAGAAGCTCAGATAACCTGGCTGGCACCTGACCCAAAATGACCAATGGGGGAAAAAGATACTTTCAAATCTGGAGGGGGGGAAAGGCTTTTGTCTGTCTGTGTGTTACCTTTGCCGGGAAAAGATCAAGGATGCAAGCCCTTCAACTTCTGTAAAGTTAGTAAGTAATCTAGCTAGAAAATGTGTTAGGTTTTCTTTGTTTTGGCTTGTGAAATTCACTGTGCTGGAGGAAATGTGTATTCCTGTTTTTGTGTCTTTTTATAACTTAAGGTTTTGCCTAGAGGGATTCTCTATGTTTTGAATCTGTCTGCCTGTAAGATTATCTTCCATTCTGATCTTACAGAGTTGTTCTCTTATCTTTTTTTGTTCTTCTAATAAAGTTCTGTTTTTTAAGAATCTGATTGGGGGTTTTGGGTCTTAAAAATCCAAGGCTGGTCTGTGCTCATCTTGTTTATTCTCACGCCTCCCCAGGAAAGGAGGTGTAAGGGGCTTGGGTGGGGGAGTTATTTTGGGGAAATAGGAACTCCAAGTGGCCCTTTCCCTGATTGTTAAATCACTTGGCGGTGGCAGTGTTTAACTAAACCAAGGGCAAAGACTTTGTGCCTTGGGAAGTTTTAACCTAAGCTGGTAGAAATAAGCTTAGGGAGTCTTTCATGCAGGTCCCACATCTGTACCCTAGAGTTCAGAGTGGGGAAGGAACCCTGACAAGGGGAATGGACGGGAAGGTGTAGTGGAGATCTGAGGTCTAGGGGAGGAGAAGGGCATTACCCTATGAACCTGGGCCAAGAGCTCCCTGGAGCAGAAGAGGGAAAAGCTTGTAGTTCTCCAATGTTGCGAAGAGATCCCAGCATGATGTGCCCCACAGATGACAGATGGACCGGAGAGTGGGGTCATGGAGTTCCCATCCGTGGTTGGTGTGGAAGGACTGGCTGATCCTGTCTGCCAATAAGTTGCTGGTGCCCAGGAGGTGCACAGCGTGAAGGGTGACTCTGTGGCTGGAGGCACCAGTTCCAAAGAAGGATGACCTCCACACAGAGGGAAGGAGACCTGACTCTGCCCTGTTTGTTGATATATACAAACACCATCATGTTGTCAGACATAAGTTGAATATGATGGGAACCAGAAGAAGGGCAGGAAGGCCTGACAAGCCAGGTGGACCACCCATAGCTCCAGAATGATGATGTGCATCTGCATGATGCTTGCTGACCAAAGTCCTTGGGCTGGGCGGCTCTCGAGGTCAATGCCCCAGCCCATGAGTGAGGCATCTGTGGTGAAAGTAGTGCTGAACATGGGGGACATGAACGTAATGCCTGCTAGAACCACAGACGGGTTGCACCATCAGGCGAGGGAAGCCAAAACAGTGGGAGGGATGACAACCAGGTTGTTCAGGAGGTCCGACTGCAGGACATAGACAGAGCTGCAGAGCTGAAGACAACGCATATGGAGGCAGGCAAATGGCATGATCATGGTACAGGCCACCATATGGCCCAGGAGGGAGAGGCACTGATGGACACACGTTCATGGGCAGTGGCAAAGCATCATGATAAGAGCAGCGAAGAGGTCTGTGAGAAGAAAGGTGAGACAGAGTCCAGACGAGCCCCTATGAAGGTGAGCGTGCGGGTAGAGGCAAGGATAGACTTTTCCTCATGGATGCAGATCTCCAAGCTGCCGATGAGGGCTCAGAGTGTCTGGATAGTAGCAAGGAGAAGGGGGCAAGATGGGTGCCACAAGGAGCCAGTCGTCCAGGTAGGGGAAGAGGGAATGGCAGAGGTGGCACATATAGGCCACCATGACCATGAAGACCTTAGTGAAGATGTGGGGGGTGGGAGGGAACAATTGCAATTCCAAAGGGCAAGACAGGGAATTGGTAATGGGAACTCCCCATCTGGAAGGGAAGGAATTTGCGATGAGCAGGGTGGATGTCTATGTGGAAGTATGCATCTTTCATATTGAAAGCTGCAAACCAAGCTCCACAGAGGAAGGAAGGGATAACCAAGCAAAACTTGCAAATAAACTTGTTCACGGAGTAGAGATCCAGAATGGGATGAAGACCACTGTCATAAACATACCACTAAGGGTAGCATAAAATCCTTCCTGTACCTGTAAGGGGTTAAGAAGCTCAAATAACCTGGTTGGCACCTGACCAAAAGAACGAATGGGGAAAGACGATACTTTCAAATCTGGGGGTGGGGAAGGGAGGTTTTGTTTGTTCTTTGTTTTTGTTACCTCTCGGGACAAAGAGAGAGACCAAGCAGGTAACCCAGCTCCTACTGAAATGATACACCTAAAATTACAGAAATTGTAAGTAATAGCAAGGAAATATGTTAGATTATCTTTTGTTTTAGCTTGTGCATTTTCCCTATGCTAAGATGGAGGTTTATTCCTGTTTTTGTAACTTTGAAGCTGAGCCTAGAGGGGAATCCTCTGTGTTTTAAATCTTTTTATTACTCTGTAAAGTTACCTTCCATCCTGATTTTACAGAGGAGCTTCTTTTACTTTTTTCTTTATAATTAAGTTCTTCTTTTAAGAACCTGATTGGTATTTAGTGTCCTAAAACCCAAGGGTCTGGTCTGTGCTCACTTTGTTAACCTATTGGTTGGTATATTATTCTCAAGCCTCCCCAGGAAAGGGGGAGAAGGGGCTTGGGGGGATATTTTGGGGAAATAGGGACCTCAAGTGGTCTTTTTCCTGAATCTTTGTCTAAATCACTTGGTGGTGGCAGCAATACCATCCAAGAACAAGGAAAGGATTTGTGCCTTGGGGAAGTTTTTAACCTAAGGTGGTAGAAATAAGCTTAGGGGGTCTTTCATGTGGGTCCCCACATCTGTACCCCAGAGTTCAGAGTGGGGAGGGAACCCTGACAATCACCCCCCGTCTTCAGGACAAGGAAATAGGGGGAATAAAAACCACAGCCATGGTAGCGCTATGGCACGGATTCTATGATGCCCTTTTGGAGGAGGGCGGTCACTTCCTCATGGAGGAGATGGTTCTAAGAAGGGTCCAAAGGGCAGCCACTGGGCGCATGACAAGGAGGGAAGAAGAGGAATTTGATAAGGTAGCCCTGATGGATGATGTCCTGCACCCAACAATCAGAAGTGATCCTGCCCCAGTTGTGGGCAAAGAGGGCAAGACGACCCCCAAAGACTATCCATGGTGTGGCCGGAGAGATGGAGGAGGGTTCATGGGTCTCAAGAAAAGAGTCAAAGAGATTGCTTAGACAGATGGTGGTGGAAGGTGGAAGCAGCAGAGGAAAAATGTCAAGGTCGCTGTGAGTGTGGATAGCAGCAAGGCAAATCAGGTGGCTGTTGAGGGTACCGCTAGTGAGCGGCATGAGGGCAAGGGTGGAAGAAGTAGCATTGCTGTTGGCAGGTCAGGGCCAGAGTATAAATGCCCAGCAACCAGAGGGCGGTGTAGGAGTCCTTGAGGGAGAGGAGGGACTCGTCCATCTTGTCACTAAATAGCTTATGATTGTCAAAGGGAAGGTCCTCAAGAGTTGTCTGGCCTCCTTAGGGAAACCACTGGACTGGAGCCAAGAATCGCAATGGAGCACCACTCCAGATGCCAGGGAGCATGACACAGTGGTGGCAGGGTATCAACAGCAGCTTAGAGAGCTACCTTGGCCACCAGCTTGCCCTCATCCAACAGATGCTGAAAGTCCTGCTGCTTTTCTGGAAGGAAGAAGTTCTGAAAAACCACCAGCTTGGAATAGGACAGGAACTCATACTTTGCAAGAACAGCCTGGTACCTGGCAATACAGAACAGGTAGACCCATGGACGAAGATACGTTGTGGTCGAGCAAGTTCAGCTTTTTGGCAGTGTGGTCAGGAGGGGTGGATTTAAAGTGTTGCTGACTTAGCGCATTCGGTGGCCACGTGGGCTACCAGGGAGTTGGGTGGCAGGTGGGTAAAGAGAAAGTCCGTATCCTTAGACAGCACAAAGTAGCAGCGTTCCACCCACCTCAGCACAGGAGGCTGATGCGTGCTAAACAGCCTGAGCTGGCTGCAAGATGGCATCGTGGATGGGCAAGGCAATACAGAAAGGTCCTGGAGAATGTCCAGGAATTGGTCCTGAAAGTCCTGAATGTCCTCCATTGAGAGATTAAGCTCAGCAGCCAAGCAAGCTCTGGTATTGGGCATGGTCATCAGGTGGCGAGAGGGAGGGTGAAATAAGGGCATCGTCCAGGGACAAAGAGGCACCCGCAGGGACCACAGGGGCCAACGTTGCAGCTGGTGCCCACAGGGCTGATGGAGCAGAAGCACCCAGAGACTCGTCATGGAAAGTCGCAGTATGGGTGGAAAATGGGTGGTGATGCGGGTGGTGCATCCCACAATCATGGTAGGGGTCCAAAGCAGGTGACTAGGGACAGGCATACGGATCACCAGGCATCAGAGGTGCCTGCAGGTAGCAGAACCACGGGTCAGTATGTCGGTGGGTAGGACAGGTGGAGAGAGTCTGAGCTGTAGGACCAGGCAGGAGAGAAGGCTGTGTCTAGATTGGAGACCACTCAGATTCAGAAGAATGGTCCAGCAAGGGAGGGGCCACCAGTGCAAGATGAGGTCTGAGAGGGAATTCAACAAGTAGAAGGGGCTCATCCATCACTGGAGCCAGCAGAGAAGGATGGAGCACGAGGGGCTCATCCACTGGAGAATGTGGTCTTGGAACAGGTGGAGGTCCAGAGTGTGTGGGAGAGCCAGCAAAAGGCAGCACGAGTTCAGCCGATGGTGTCAGGGGTGATAATTGCCCTGGAATGCGCGGGACTCGGCGTTACAGGCCAGAAGGTGCTGGCAGCATCGATGGTGCCAAGGGCAAAGGAGGAGACCCAGGTGTTGGAGCAGAAGATGGGGATGGTGGTGTACGACAGCATTTGGAGTGATGTGCCATACGAGCCTTCTTCAGAGCAGGAATATCCACAGCTGCGCACAACTTCTCACCCGACCTAACAGCTTGGGAAGGTAACACTGCATTTAGAGACAGTCCCCATCAGGGAGCTGCCCTTATGTCTGTGCTTCTTGTGCATGAGGTGGGGCTTCGATGAGTGTGACAGTGCTGCCAGTGAGGGGCTCAGTGAAGTGCTCACCTTGGGTGATGGGTCCCATTTCAGTGGGTCCGTCAGAGCTGGGTTTGGTTGCACATGTGGGTGCATCACCTCTCCCATCAGACATTTGTAGAAGCAAAGTTCATGAGCTGCTCAAGTCTGGGATGGAAACAAGCGGCAGATGGAGCAGCAAGAGACAATGTGGGCTTCACCAAGAGAGTAAAGGCAACGAGTGTGCTCGTTGCTCACTGAAAAGCAGTGAGGGCACAAGGCCCAGTTCTTGAAGCTGGCTTGTCGGGGCATAGTCCCCAGGTCGGGGAGAAAAAAAAACCCTGAAGGGGAAAAGCCCAAGGAAAACAAACAAACTACTAAAAAGTAACAGACAACTCTCTAACTAGAAACTATATACAGTAAAGACGAAGAGCAGTTCTCTTAGTGAATTAAGATCACCGAGGAACAGGGGTTCTGTCAAGGTTCCTCCCCCACTCTGAACTCTAGGGTACAGATGTGGGGACCTGCATGAAAACCTCCTAAGCTTACTTTTACCAGCTTAGGTTAAAACTTCCCCAAGGTACAAATTAATTTTACCCTTTGCCCTTGGAATTTCCACTGTCACCACCAACCTTTAACTGGGTTTACTGGGAAACGTAGTTTGGACACGTCTTTCCCCCCAAAATCCTCCCAACCCTTGCACCCCACTTCCTGGGGAAGGTTTGGTAAAAATCCTCACCAAATTTGCATAGGTGACCACAGACCCAAACCCTTGGATCTTAGAACAATGAAAAAGCATTCAGTTTTCTTACAAGAAGACTTTGAATAGAAGTAAAGGAATCACCTCTGTAAAATCAGGATGGTAGATACCTTACAGGGTAATTAGATGCAAAACATAGAGAATCCCTCTAGGCAAAACCTTAAGTTACAAAAAAGACACACAGACAGGAATAGTCATTCTATTCAACACAGTTCTTTTCTCAGCCATTTAAAGAAACCATAATCTAACACATACCTAGCTAGATTACTTACTAAAAGTTCTAAGACTCCATTCCTGTTCTGTCCCCGGCAAAAGCAGCATACAGACAGACCCAGACCCTTTGTTTTTCTCCCTCCTCCCAGCTTTTGAAAGTATCTTGTCTCCTCATTGGTCATTTTGGTCAGGTGCCAGCGAGGTTACCTTTAGCTTCTTAACCCTTTACAGGTGAGAGGATTTTTCCTCTAGCCAGGAGGGATTTTAAAGGGGTTTACCCTTCCCTTTATATTTATGACAGGTTCCGACTCTGGCCATGCAGCAGTAAGAGGAAACTGAAGCGGCATCGACCTGCAGAGCCTCTTAAAGCCTTGGACATCTCACACAGTGGAGCACAACACACGTGGAGGTCAACAGACACTACCATGAACAGTTCCAGCTCCAGCACATAACACACATGCGCACCTGCATTTGAATCCACATAAAGACCATCACTCAAAGAATTATTGTTTCAGGATCTCTGCAATCTAAGGCTTCATTTCTGCACCAGTTTGATGATTTGCACATTTTCATTTCATAATGGCATGTCTGATAACCACCCAATGGGCCAGGTGGCTCTCATATGTCCGTTTAACTATATAATTGAGTACAAATAGTGCATGAATTATTTCCTGATCATAGCTGCAAAGAACATCACCATGTCCACTGCAATGTAATTAAAAGTCAGGCAAGAATGTAGAGGAGCACAGCTCCATGGCGGAACCATGGGGCCACGGAGGCAGAACTGTGGTGTACTAGAAAATAGTGCAGAGACTCTGGAAATCTCACAAATACCCCATGCCAGTTTTGCTGTTTGGGGGACATCCCCCTCCCACAAATGAACAATTCACAGAGAACCCTGCAATCAGGGACTATGTTTTTCTTGTCCTTGATAAGGGGATAATTTGATCCCAACTCAATTTTACAGAAAGGCATTCCATGAAGTGAACATAAGCGCTTCCCTTAGGAACCCTACCCCTGAAGATATACTAGGAATGCCTTCAATATGCTACAAAACATCTCTAACAGGCTGGACTGAATTTTAAAAGGACTTAATTCTGCTAATACAATAACTCATTGTCCTGTCATAGTTCATATTAATCAACAAACATTACTGGCAGCAGTAATGAATTTTGCAAACTCTCCCGTCTAAGCTGGTATTGCCTGAAAAATGTGGCATTGTTATGGTGCAAAGAGTAGGAGGTGGAAGATTGAATAAACTGTGCTGTAAAATAGTTTTATATGCCTCTTGCTTTCCCTTTAATTTTCTTTTATCATAATTTATTAATAATCTGGAAGGACACACATAAAACATGAAGGTTCCTGTCCATTGTTTATTTGCCCATCAACTCAGCAAAGGTTTCCAATCAGACAGATTCTGTCAGACAGAAATACAAGAGCACCCGAGAACACATTACAGAACAAGAACACCCACATTAAACAAACAGAGCCATAAAACAAAACAGTGTAAATTAGAAGCAGTTAGAGTAACGAACTGGAATTGTTGCCAAGTGGAAAGATTTTCATTTCATATTTATAAAGTACATTCCAATAAACAAAGACACATATCAGCTATTTATTTATTTACTGACTGCCCAATTGTGTGGCAGACCCACAAGGCTAAGAGATAATATGAAAATGCTCCATTCTCAGGATGAAGCCTCATGCCACATGGCATTCCAGCCACTGACAGCATCCAAATTATTTTTCTTTAGAACACACAGGCCCTGATCCTGCTCTGTGCAATACCTCTGTAAATCAGGAGTGACTCATCTGAAGTCAGAGTTATCCAGTGTATGTAAGATCAGACTCAGGCTAAGAGAATTACAGGTAACCAATAATAACAGGGAAGAGCTCAGACAGAGAAAGGTTAGTGCTTTTTAAAGTACCACACTTAACCAAGAGTCACAGATGATATGCCCAATTTATGGAAACTGAACTTTTATTAGCGTAAAGTGGGATAATTCAGTGCTTGTCCCTGTAATCCCTCTTCAGGCATATTGTGTGCGTGTGTGTGTGTGTGCGTACGTGCGTGCGCTGAAACAAGTGATATGCCTGAAGAGGGATTACAGGAACAAGCACTGAATATATACTGGTTTCAGAGTAGCAGCCGCGTTAGTCTGTATCTGCAAAAAGAAAAGGAGGACTTGTGGCACGTTAGAGACTAACACATTTATTTGAGCATCATGAGCTACAGCTCACTGCATCCGATGAAGTAAGCTGTAGCTCACAAAAGCTTATGCTCAAATAAATGTGTTAGTCTCTAAGGTGCCACAAGTACCCCTTTTCTTTTTGAATATATAATGTGTGTGTGTGTATACACACACACACACGTATCTACATTTTGTCCTAGTGGCATAACTTACATACTAATTTACTGGAGTATTTCAGCATCAAGAAGGCTCCCCCCCCCCCATTTAAAAAAAGATTCTAGCCTGTTCCTGCTCCCATAACATCAACAATGGGAGCAGAAGTGGGCCATACGTTAGCATGTACAAAGTACAGAGCCTAGTATGCGTGCATCAGTGTTACTCTGTATGCACACAACTGCAAGCACAATGCAGACGGCTTTCAAAATATGGCTCTAAGGAACCATTTTTCATATTTGTAACATTAGGAACTGGTGAATTGGGCTGAATCCTGTAGGAATTTAAGGTTCTGGGTTTGATTTATAAAGACCTAAATAACATGGGTCCTTTCTACTTGAGAGACCACCTTCGGAGCCTAAATCACTTGAGCGCTCTTGAAAATTTCCTCCCATACCAACATAGTTTTATTGCAAACATTAATGACTTTCAATAACTTCTCAGCCCTGTCAGAGGAAAATCAATTACTTCACATGCTCATGTTGCTGGGGAACAGGATACAGATCATGGGGATTTTCATTTATTACACCTTTCCATTTCCAAACATTACACAAAAGGGAATACAATCAAACCAAAACCTACCAACAAATGAAAGAAAAGAAATCAACTGTGTCCAAAGAGAGGACCAAACTCCTCAGCTCTCCTAGTGCACCAACACTGGCTAGTACAAAGCTATTCCTAACCTTTCCACTTCAAGACAGGTTATATGAAGGACCATACTAGCACTAGGATGCTGTAAAAAATTTGCTCTGCACCTCTTTAAGCATCAACTTGCCATGCATCTGACCCTTCCCAGCTGCTACATCTTCTTCTGCCCCAACAAGTCTCATGATCACCATAGTGAATGTTGACATCTTAGCACTCACTACGAGCACAGCAATGTTATTTGTACACTTTCAGCAAAGGAATGGTAGAGTAGCCTAGATACTGCGGTGAGATGCCAGTAGGTAGACAGAGACGCTGTTAGGTATCATTATGGTACAGGGCTAAAGGAGGCAGGCAAACCAATATTAAAAGACGTTTCTTTACATTTGGCACTATAACCTCCTACGATGCGAGAAACACTGGGTTTGAGACAGCATGTGTATGACAGAGATAACATGGCAGTGGGACAATGTATATGCCCGTTTATTTCTGCACAGAATCTTTCAGATAGGAAGTACCACTAAGCCCTTTGCAGGACACTGAGCACATTCTTAATGAAAAAAATCTAGAGCTCAGTTTGTCTGTGCCAAGTTGGCTCTCTGCCACACATGTAGCACTTCCTCTCCCTGACTGACAACTGGAATGTAGGCAGGCAAATGGCTGCAGGTGCAGCATATCTGTAAGGCCTAAAAACAGAGTTTTTAAAAATCATCTCCTTTTCCCCAGGCCAAAATGAGGAGGGGGAGAGATGAAGAATAGGTTTCCCTAATCTGTTGCATTCCTATAGGTATAACTGAACATCTGTGTATGTGTCTTCCCACTCATACATACAGATCCCATATAAAAAGGGAGAAACAGCAGCAATGTAATCCCAAGTGTGGCCTATCAAATACCCGTACCCTCCCAGAATTCCACACTGTCCCTAGCCAGTTAGTCTAAAACAGTGGTTCTCGAACTGTGGCAAGTGGACTGCAATCAAATCATACACAGATTTGTTAAAAAAGACTTTAGGTCTAAAGAACTATCGAACTTGAGTGTCTCCATTTTTCAGTGTCCAACCTGAGACACCTTAAAATGGCCAGATTTTCAGAAAGTGCTGAACATCCCTCCACTGGAAATCAGGCCTCTTTCAAGGGGCCCATGTTGGGCCCCCAAAATCACTGATCGCTTTTGAAAGTTTAGGCGTTGGTCTTTATAATTGGTTCAGTAACTCAAAATATGTACAGTCATGCAGAAAGCCCTATGTCTGATTGTATGGTGCATAATCTATCAGCCCACAGGTGTTTAAGCAGTTCTCTGATAGGAGTTACAGTCCAGCGGTGCTCAGACTTTTGTACTGGTGACCCCTTTCACGCAACAAGCCGCTGAGTGTGACCCCCCCTTATAAATTAAAAACACTTTAAAAATATTTAACACCATTATAAATGCTGGAGGTGAAGTGGAGTTGGGGGAGGCTGACAGCTCACAACCCCCCCACGGAATAACTTCACACCCCCGGCGGGGTCACAACCTGCAATTTGAGAACCCCTGAGTTACACCTTAAATCCCTTGGGTGTTGAAGGATGAAAAGAGCCCCGAAAAGAGGTTGACAAATTACAGAACAACAGGCAAAAGGAACGTCCAGTCTGTCAAAGGATACCCTTCACAAAGGAGTAGTGGGTGCTCTACTGCTACCGCAGTAGGCTGGGTCCAGAGTAACTCCACTGAAATCAGAAAGGTTACTCTGGATTTACACCTGTTTTATTGGCCAAAATCTAGCCCTTTGTGTGCATATTCAGTGTTTAAAAGGCACCGATCCCTTTAAGGGTGTTGGTGTTACCTTGTTCTCCTCAGGAATGAAGAGGATGTGGAAGGTAGACGCCATGCCCGGTGCTACTTTGTGACCCACATCATTGGGACTGATAACTCTGAAGTAAGGAGAACTCTCCAGGACGACTTTCACCAACCGGGGAATCTGTAGGAGACATGTAAAATATAAGATTATGCAATCCACATGGAAGGGCAAAGAGAAAGAAATCATCCTAGTCATCAAATGGGGATATTGATCCTTAGTGCTCCCTAAAGGTTAAGTGCAATTAGTTTATTATAGGGGAAATGGAGAGACATTAAACTTTTTGATGTGTTGAGTTTGAGTTAGCAGTGGGCCATTTATTCTATTCTATGTAGGCTCTTGCACTGCGCTCGTCACCATAGTACTGAAGCACCTTCCAGTACCTATTGAGCATCTGGGGATAGGTGTGCACGAGCCTGCCCACGTCTAAAGGCCCCTCCCCCAGCGTAAGGAGTGGGGCTACCGGACCCAGATCTCAAACAATTCTGGGGGGGGGGGTGTAGTGGGGCAGCTGCCCCACTCCATGAGAAAAAGGGTTGGAACAGGCCAGAGAGGTTGCGCAGACCAGCAGCCAATCAGCAAAGGCCTGTGGAGACCCAATGAAGGCAAAGGAAGAGGTGGCCAATCAGGGCCGGGCTGGGTCCTATATAAAGGCTGCCTAGCAAAGGAGAAGACAGTCTCTCCCTGACTAGCAAGGGAGGAGGACTGGCTCCTGAGGTAAGGAGAGAGCACCTTGGACAGAGAAGTGCTGGGCAGGCTTGGAGGAGCAGAGGAGAGCTCTGGCCCAGTTACCTGCCAGGCTGCGGCCCCTGCTAAAAAGGGTTGAGAAGGTGCATGGGGCCAAAGGGGAAGTGGCCCAGGGAAGACAGGCAGACAAGAGGGGAGTTAAGGAGGGCAGAGAGAGGCTGCCACTAGAGGGTCCCTGGGTCGGGACCCAGAGTAGCGGGTGGGCCTGGGTCTCCCCCTTTCCCTCCTTATACTGCACCTGGCCACAGAGAAGTGGGGCCGAGACAGACTGCAACCTGCTCCTGAGGTGAGGGGCTAGACAGTGGGGTTGTGGTTGGCCACTGAGGCAGGTGCAAGCCAAAGGACTGCTATTAACCCCCTGCCTCCCAGAAGGGGGTGAGACTGGAGTAGTGGGCACTGCTGGAGGGCAGTGTCCTGAAAAGAATGCTGCCGAGCGGGGAGCAACGCAGTTCCCAAACCAGGAGAGCAGTCAACGGGTGAGACACCACTTGCAGAGGGCGCTCTGCAGCTGACAAGAGCTAATTCCCGGAGCAACCAGTGGGAGACGCCAGCGGTGGTGAGTCCTGACTCCATCACAGTGGGCAACAAATGATAAGACAGGGATGGGAGTGAGGGTCAAAAGCAGGGAGCCAGAGGGGGACACCTTCCCGTAGTGCATTAAGCAACATGATTAACGTTGTGACATGTTGGTTGTTCTCTCATCCTCTCCCCTGGGGCGGAGGGGGAGGGGAGTGTGTGCAGTGGAGTCTTTTACTTTGGTAGGGGTTTTTCTGTTCCAAAGAAAAATGCCACATAGTCAGCTGGCCAAGCAAAACGAAGTAAACAATCAAGGAATTCTCAGCATACACATAAGTAACAGGAGCTGTGAGAATAAAGGAGTTCATCTAGGGATGAGGAGCAGAGGGAGAAGGAAGGGAGCAAGACAGCCTTGGGAAGGCACTGACTGACATCAGAAGAGATGAAGGAAGAACCACCCAAGAGTTGACAAAGAAACAGCTGAAGAGAATCAGAGAAGAGTCACAAAAGCCCAAAGAGCAGGAAGCCAGAAGCAGAGAGTTACTGACTGTTCAAAGAAAGGTTGTGGTTACTTGGTTTCCCCTGGGGCATGCCCATCTGTTGATACTGTTCTTTAGGGGGAATGCTACCTTTGTGTATTTCCAGCCTCAGGCTATGTTACTGTTATTGACTTGTATTCCAGTTTCATTATTAAAAACTAGCATGACTTCTTTCAGAAGATTCTGCCGGTTGATCAGTTCATAATCAGACAACAGTTAAAGCTCAGTGGAGCCAAATTCCCAAGTACCTTGTTAACACACAGGAAACCTTGCATGGCATTTTGCAATGAGAGCTGCCCTTCATGATGTCACAATAAAATTGCCCCCCCACCACGGAGTCCCCTGGGTATGCACCAGCATTGTATATTGCTAATGCTTTTATATGCATTGGGAAGGGTTGAAGGTGTGTGGAATGAAAGATTCCTTTGCAGGTTGCGAGAGGCCAAAGAGGGAGGAAGGGAGAAAGGAATGGGTTAACTCGACAATTCAGCTAGGCTCGAAGATAAGGAATGAAACTGCCGCTCAAGGCCAACACACACAAACAAGCTCCCTGCTGCTAAACAGCCAAAAGCCTGTTGGCAAGGAGACCTGAGCCAGACAGACCTGAAGGGGGTTGCAAAACGAGAAAGATTGTGAAGGCCAGTGAGTTGAAAAACAACTGTCTCGCAACCCTGCAGCCCAGTGTGTTTTGGGGAACCTAAGGGAGCCTCAGAAGGCGGGTTCGGACTGGTACCGAGAGCACAGGGGACAAAGGGCCCTGGACGAAAATGCCCCTGTAAGAACCCAGGGCTTAAAACCCTCCCGAGAGCTGAAGCAAGTCAGAGATCAACAGCGGACCCTAAATGGCCTGTGCACAGGACAGAACTCTCGTCTTCCCCTCCCCCATCTTCTTCTTACGTTACACCCAGGCATGGCCAGCCTCGGGTTGTGCGTGTGTGAGTATTAAAGTGGGTTAGGGCTCGGGCACTAATGCTTTCTTCCTTCCTCTGAGTGACCTGGGGAGCACCCAGCACTCCCTGCTATTATTTTATTAATAAAGCTTTAAAACTTGGTGTGCTCCTTCATCACCTCCCCTAACGATCCTGCGGCCTCAGCCTGACCTCCTGATGCCTCAGGCAGATTGATAACATACATCTGTCACAATGATACTGGAAGAAAATAGAAAACAAACAGGGGTTTACTGGTACTGGCGCAGCAAGCCTAAAGCATGCAATCTACCGCTGAGAGAAACTCAAATGAAAATTTTTTTTACTGACAAGCTGGGAGAGCTTCACAAATATGCCGCAAAATCCAATTCATGCTTTGGAGCATAGGGATTTCCACATGTGATCAGACCAGTAACCAGTCACTGATGGCTACCATCACTGTAAATGCAGATGATCCTGAATCCTTCAATTATAGCTTGTGGAAGTGAGTTCCAAAGGCTAACTTTAAATTGTGTACAAAAGTCCTGTGTAATCTATTCTCTAATAAAATGAATGTACATAAGCATTTTCTGCAGAACAAACAATGAAAATCTCTCTAAGCACTGCTTAGAAAGAGCCAGAGAAAAAGAAAGCAATTTTACTATGTATAAATAGCAGCAATAAAGATGGACTAAATCATTCCACCTCTGTATCTAAAAGATTAGAGAGGCCACATTCGGAATACTTTATGCCTTTAACTTGATTTTCACAAAGCAGAGCACAGAGTTATAATCACAAGTGCATTGTCTGCAGCTGTCAATTCAGAGATCTGAAAACTAGAGATAAAACATTCTAAACTAACTGCTGAAGTGTCTTGTTACTTTTATACAATGAAAACTATTTACAAAAACAGTCAAATTAAAATGTAAGGGGATCTTTTGGGGGTTTATTAACAACATCCCTGTGGTATTAAAATTCAGCAGAGATGAGTGTGGAATCTTCAAGACTGTTAATGCTACAGTATGTGTCAGGGTCCCTATTACCCCAGTGCTGTCCAGTGACTGAGGTCTCACTAGCTTCCAGAACACATTTGTTTTGGAACAGCAACAATTCCACACTGTCTCATTCACACAGTCACTCCCTCCCTCCCATAACGTACACCTCCCCAGTTGAAACTGTACACGTTTATTCATTTTGCTGGGAGCTGCAGAAATATTTATGCAGAAGTTCTTTTCCACTTAAAAAGAAGAGTTAACTGTTTGTCTGCTGGCTGATATTTGGCAAAGATGAACATCATTTGCTGCCACATCTACATCACTCGGAAGCAGTGCTGTGGCAATGGTATGCCTGTCCTCCAAAGGGCAAGTGTAAGGGAATGCAGCAGAGAAGTGGTCGACGAGGGAAAGTGAGGCAGGGTTTGTTGGAGACGTGTATACGGGCAGGGTCAACCCAAGTTAAAATTGGGATTATACTGTAGATCATACACAATCTCACCAGGAAGCTCCTTCCCTTTTGTTTTGGGAATACATGTGTCATGGCTCAGCCATATTTCCAATATTCCTCCACTACCAAATGAATGTAGCCCTAAGCTCCTCACAGCATCTTTCTCCTCTCCTGGGACACTCTCTAACACTAGTGCCCTTTAGCCTCCCTTGTCAACGCAGCATTTCCCGCAGCATCTAGTATTCCTGTAATCAAATTGCCCCTGGAGGCCCTAGGACTTCTCCCAGGACCTCCTACTACCTCCATAACAGCAGAGCTTCTCATTAGCCATTACTCTCAGGCAGGGTTCATTTCATCCTCTGATTTATCATCTTTTACCATTAGAACCGGAGAAGGATTTGTTTCTTTCCACTCTCTGCTATACACTTTTCCATCCTTTTGCACTTGAAGTTTTATATCTAATATGCCTTTTCCTTGCAGGACCAGATCTCTGATTACTTTTCACACTTTCTTCTTGTTGTTCAGATGTCAAACAAAACCCTGGGGCGTACAATAGTTTCTCCTGGAACACTTTCTAATTCAGATCCCTTTCTCACTCCTTCTCACTATCTTTTCCCATGGGATTCTTGCCGGCACACACCTCCTTCAAGCAAGCTTATTCTCTGCTGAAATTTCAAGTCCTTGTTTTCTCCATTTTCAGTCCTGATTATAAATCAATGGTTCAAAATTGCTGAGATCTTTCAACTGCCTCCCCGCTCCCACTCCTCTCAGGGAAATCGCAAAATGATCACAAAGTTATTTCAAGCAAAGGCGGCAGACGCTGTGGAAAGAGCTGAGGTGCTGGCGCTCGTGAGCGCTCTAAAGGTAAAACAGAGCCACTCCTCTCAGAAAAGGCATGGCACTGAAAGGGCTTCTGAAATTTGTTCATAAGCATGCAATTAAAAGGCATTCTACTGCTGCCAGTAAGTCAGTCTGTTCCCATTTCTGATTTAAATGAACATTTCTGGACACTAACACCATTGAGTTCATTTTACTCCAGTGTATGTAAGAGGGAAATCAGTCCCTGTACTTGCTCTGCGTGATTTATAAGACATGTCAGTTCAATGCAGAGGCTACATATGTTACTAACTCACTTCTCAAAAGAGACTAACATTAAAACCTGTGGGTCAGTTCCGGGCCCAGAGAGAGTCTGGGGAGCAGAGTGCATAGCAACCACATGCAATGGGGAGGCTTTGCAGCCTCAAGCATGTCTGGCTAAGCCCAGCCCTATTTCTACTGGCAATCGGGGGGAGGGGAAAGACTTCAGGCATGCAGTGCCATGCTGTTGGTTGGCCCAGAGGGAAGCAGACACGTTCCTCCCCAGGTGAGTGACAGACAGGGGGCATGAACAGGCCACATGGCTCAAAATGGCTCACAGCTCTGAAACAGGATTGTCAGGGGGGAGAGGGGAAGAGGCCACTGGGAGAAAGATCTCCCTGAAGGTAATCACAGGGTACGGAGAAGTCTCCTCCCGCAACTCCCACCAACCTGAAACAGGATTGTCAGGGGGGAGAGGAGAAGAGGCCACTGGGAGGAAGATCTCCCTGAAAGTAATCACAGGGTACGGAGAAGTCTCCTCCAGCAACTCGCACCAACCCAGCCTCTCCTGTAACACAATACCTGGAACTCTCCTTTCCCCATGCAGGAGCAGCAGCCCAAGGGTGGCATGGACTCTGCCACATCACAGACTGACAGACAGAGTCGGGACTGAGACAGTGCTGTTATGGGCAGGGGAAGGGAGCTCCTCTGCCTGATTCCCCACCCCCAGCAGCTCCACATCATCCAGTAGCGTCAGCTGACTTCAGAGTCATTTAGTGAGGTGCACAGGTGGTGCAGTGATTTGGCCCCATACAAATCGGGAACACTTCAAAGGGGAAGGAGAGCCTATCTGACTGAGGCTGACTCATCCATCCCCAGGTGAGTAATGATGCAGAGACAGAGGCTGGTAAATGGATTACATCAATGTGAGGAGATCATATTAACTACAGAGAGGGAATAATTGTGAAGGAAATCACCCTGTTTTGAGACACAATCCAAGTGAACAATCCTGATTTTAACAAGCAGGGATGAGGACACCACGGCTGGGCCCCACTGTGGCCATGCTTGAGTAAAATAGAAGACACATGTCAACACGGAACATTTGCAGACCAGGGGAAGATGAGCTGAGACACTCTAGGAGTCCTCACACAGCAGCATGGTGACCTGCTGACTCCAGGGGGTCTGGTGGGACCCCCAAAAGAATGTAGACATCTTTAGCGGGGTCGTATTGGAAAACCTGGGAGGTTCTAAAGGCCCCTCCCCCAGCCTAGAGGGAGGGACCACTGGACCCAGGGACCAAGTAAATGCGAGGGACAACTAATGAAAAACAGGGGTCGGAGTGAAGGTCATAGGTTCAAAACGAGGATACCAGATGGGTACACCGAGCAGAGAACCCCGGACAGCGCCCACTGCTCCTCAAAGCTGTCAAGGGAGCTAGTGATGCTGCCCAGTGGAACTCTGCCCGGATGCGTGAAACTAGGGAGGAGCGAAAATAGGCCCCACAGTCGCAGAGCACCCCCTTGTCCAACATCCTCCCCCTGGTATTATAGATGGAAACTTTGGCCAGGGCCAGGAGGAGGTTGATGAGGAGGTCCTGTGACTTCGTGGGGCCACAGATAAGGTGTGCAAAGAGAATCATAGAATATAAGAGTTGGAAGGGACCTCTGGAGGTCATCTAGTCCAAACCCCTGCCCAGAGCAGGACCAATCCCCAACTAAATCATCCCAGCCAGGGCTTTGTCAAGCCTAACCTTAAAAACTTCTAAGGAAGGGGATTCCACCACCTCCTTAGGTAACGCATTCCAGTGTTTCACCATCCTCCTAGTGAAAAACTTTTTCCTAATATCCAACCTAAATCTCCCCCACTGCAACTTGAGACCATTACTCCTTGTCCTGTCATCTGCTA
Organism: Chelonia mydas; assembly: GCF_015237465.2. Classification (NCBI taxonomy): domain Eukaryota; kingdom Metazoa; phylum Chordata; order Testudines; family Cheloniidae; genus Chelonia; species Chelonia mydas. The sequence continues at coordinate 2,616,626 of NC_051252.2, read as the reverse complement.
TCACTGAGAATAGGCTAGATCCATCCTCTTTGGATCCACCTTTCAGGTAGTTGAAAGCAGCTATCAAATCCCCCCTCATTCTTCTCTTCCGTAGACTAAACAATCCCAGTTCCCTCAGCCTCTCCTCATAAGTCATGTGTTCCAGTCCCCTCATCATTTTTGTTGCCCTCCGCTGGACTCTTTCCAATTTCTCCACATCCTTCTTGTAGTGTGGGGCCCAAAACTGGACACAGTACTCCAGATGAGGCCTCACCAATGTCGAATAGAGGGGAATGATCACGTCCCTCGATCTGCTGGCAATGCCCCTACTTATACACCCCAAAATGCCATTGGCCTTCTTGGCAACAAGGGCACACTGTTGACTCATATCCAGCTTCTCGTCCACTGTCACCCCTAGGTCCTTTTCTGCAGAACTGCTGCCTAGCCATTCGGTCCCTAGTCTGTAGCGGTGCATTGGATTCTTCCGTCCTAAGTGCAGGACTCTGCACTTGTCCTTGTTGAACCTCATCAGATTTCTTTTGGCCCAATCCTCCAATTTGTCTAGGGCCCTCTGTATCCTATCCCTACCCTCCAGCATATCTACCACTCCTCCCAGTTTAGTGTCATCCGCAAACTTGCTGAGTGTGCAATCCACACCATCCTCCAGATCATTTATGAAGATATTGAACAAAACCAGCCCCAGGATCGACCCTTGGGGCACTCCGCTAGATACCGGCTGCCAACTAGACATGGAGCCATTGATCACTACCCGTTGAGCCCGACAATCTAGCCAACTTTCTACCCACCTTGTAGTGCATCCATCCAGCCTATACTTCTTTAACTTGCTGACAAGAATACTGTGGGAGACCGTGTCAAAAGCTTTGCTAAAGTCAAGGAATAACACATCCACTGCTTTCCCTTCATCCACAGAACCAGTTATCTCATCATAGAAGGCAATTAGATTAGTCAGGCATGACTTGCCCTTGGTGAATCCATGCTGACTGTTCCTGATCACTTTCCTCTCCTCTAAGTGCTTCAGAATTGATTCCTTGAGGACATGCTCCATGATTTTTCCGGAGGTGAGGCTGACTGGCCTGTAGTTCCCAGGATCCTCCTCCTTCCCTTTTTAAAGATTGGCACTACATTAGCCTTTTTCCAGTCTTCCGGGACTTCCCCCGATCGCCATGAGTTTTCAAAGATAATGGCCAATGGCTCTGCAATCACATCCACCAATTCCTTTAGCACTCTCGGATGCAACGCATCCGGCCCCATGGACTTGTGCACCTCCAGCTTTTCTAAATTGTCCCGAACCATTTCTTTCTCCATAGAGGGCTGGCCACCTCCTCCCCATGCTGTGCTGCCCAGTGCACTACTCTGGGAGCTGACCTTATTCGTGAGGAACAAGTGCAGGGAGAAGTGCAGCCAGAACCTCAACAAGAGGTTCTGGAGGAGCCGGAATAGGGGCGGCAACTTGGCGCATTCAAGATAGGCGTGCGCCAGGTTCTCCCTCGCCGCGAAAGGGGCAGGCATCGGGTATAGGGGTGAACAGCGCCAGGTGCACGCCTGTGCTCATGGCTCCATGAAGGAGCCGCCAACCTATGTCCCCGAAGGTCCGTGGGTCCAAGGTGGAATAAAGGCTGGCCCACCGGGGCTCCTCACCCTCTTGAGGTGGAATGGTCCCATTGGGGCGGGACACGAGGGTGAGGAAGTGCAGTGTGTGGAGCACGAGCATGTACAGATGGTTTCTGGGTGCGGTTCGAAACCGGACTGGCTGCAGGGTGTACAGCCAGCTCGGAGTGTGGGAACGGGGAGGCCGGGAGGGGCTCGTGGAACAGGGGCCGAAGAAAAATGTCTGGAGGGCCAGGGGAGAGGGGCGGGTGGAGAGCACCCTCTCGCAGGGCTCACCACAGGAAAACGAGAGAATCGGGTGACAAGGCGGCCTCCATCTCCTGGAGTACGTGTCTAGGGGTTGGAAGGGTGGAAAGCCCCATGTGTCGACCGAGCACACAGGGCACCACCCAGTCCCCCCTGTTGTAGTCCAGGACGTCTCAGACTCTGATGGTTTCTGCCAGGACCAACCTCCAATGCACCGAGGGAGACTCTGCCACCTGCACACGTAGATCAAGGTTGTGTAGCAGGGGCTCCGCGAGGAGGTCCGCCCCCTCGGTGGCCACAAAGGACCTGGTCTCCGAAAAAAGCTTCCAGGTCCAGAGGAGGTCCTGGTAGAAGACCGGCAGGTCAGAGAGGTCTCCCGGGAGACCTCTCGGGTGGAGAAAAAAGAGCTGCTGGTCGTATCGGAGCCCTCAGAGGCGGCGGAGGAAGGTGTGCGCCAACGTGCTCCACGCTGGACTACCTGCACCATAAAGGAGCCTCTGCAGGGCCTGGAGGCGGAAGACATGGACCTGGCTGCGCAGGCAGACCAGGCCTTGTCCTCCCTCCTCCAGGGGGAGACTCAGGACCCCTGCAGAGAACCAGTGCAGCCCCGGCCACAAGAACTCCAGAGCCATCCTCTGGAGCCTGGCCAGGATCCTCGGGGCCAGGCTCAGGCTGTTGAGCCGGTGCCAGAGCATGGACAGGACTAGCTGGTTCAGCACCAGCACTCTTCCTCACAGGGAGAGACACCGGAACAGTCCTGTCCATCTCCGCAGTTACACACCCACCCTGGCCTCCAAATCCTGCCAGTTCTCTGGAGGAGAAGAATGCGTGGCAAATAGACAAACGCCAAGATAGAGCAGCGGACCCACACCCCACCGGATGGCTTGAAGCGCAGGTGGGAGGGAGCTTGCCTGCCACCCGTCCCCGATCACCAGGACAGAGCACTTGACCCAGCTGACCCGGTCGGAGGAGGCACTGAGTAAACGGCCTGGCAGGCCTCCACCCGCACCAGGTCGTCCGGGTCCTGGACCACAAGGAGCATATCGTCGGCGTATGTAGACAGGACCAGCCGCAGCTCTGGTTCCCGAAGCACCAACCCCGTCAACCTCGGGCAGAGGAGACCGAGGAAGGGCTCAATCGCCAGAGCATACAGCTGGCCCGAGAGGGGGCACCCCTGCCATACTGCCTGCCCGAAGCTGACCAGCTCATTCAGGGTCCAGTTGAGCCTGACCAGACACTCCGCGTCAGCGTACAGCACCTGGAAAAAGCCCACGAACTGGGAACCGAAGCCAAACGCCCACAGGGTGCCCAGGAGATACCCGTGGTCCACCCTGTCGAACGCCTTCTCCTGGTCCAAGGACAGGAGGGCAAAAGACAGAGCATCCCTATACCCCAGCTCCAAGAGGTCCCGGACGAAATACAAGTTATCAAATATGTCACAAATGGAAGCTACAGATAAAAGGGCGGGGCAGGCAACCAAACTAAAACCCAAAGTTTGGGGCGGGGCAGGTAGCAAACGCGGAAGGGCCGGGGGAGGGGAGGCAAAACTAACAAAAGAGGAACTCCTAGGGGAACAAAACAAGTAGCGGGCGGGGCTGGCTGCGGGGGGGGGGGCAAACTAGCACAGGGGTCTGGGGGGCACAGCAGGGAGGGGACCCCACCAGCCAAATGCAGCTGGGGGGAGGGAAGGTCCAAGGTAAGGAGACACGTGCGCCCATGTGTGCTTGTGTAGCTCAGTCTATTACCACTCACTGCTGCAAACAGTCCCAGGTGGTGAAGGGGGGGAAACAATCAGCCACGGTGAGGGGCGAAGAGCAGGTCCGGTTGGTATGTGGGGTGGCGGAGGGGGCGGCAGTAGGTGGGGGTGGTGGTAGGTTGGGAGCAGATGGGCAAGGGGGAGGGCTCCACGCCTCTTCCTCTTGCTCCCCCCAGGCAGCAATAAAGTCACCCCCGCCCCCCAGGAGCAGAGATGTCAAAAGTCACTCCGTTTGTGAATGAACCCTCTCAACAATGTCCCTCTGCGGGAGTCCTCTTCTTCCTCCTCCTCACCGGCAGCAGCGGTTCCCACAGCAGCAGCAGCGAGCAGCAATCAGCCGGCCAGGCAGGAGGGACCCACAGATGGTAGCGATGGTGGGGTCCTGGCTTCTCCTTCCGGAGGCGGAGGGTGGAAGGGGCGGGCTGGCAATGCCTCCCCACTCACTCCGCAGCAGTGGCAGCAGCAGCCCAAGAAGGGAGAGAACTCCAGCCAGCAGGGCAGCCCAAGCAGACTGACCCTCCTTCCTGTTGCAGGGTGGTCACCCGCTCCTGCCCTGAAGGGCTTAAAACAGCCCTGAGAGAGGGCTGGGACAGGGGAAAAGCTGGGCTGATTGGCGGAGTAGGCGCAGCTGGGGTCATGACCCAAACAGACCCAGCGGGCCCTATAAAGGCCAGTGAAGCCAGGAGCTGAGAGGACTCTCCCTCTGGCTTGCTGAGAGAAAAGGGCCTGGCTGCCTGGAAGCTGAGAGAGTTCCTGAGGTGGAGCAGGGCTGGGGAAAGGCTAGAGGAGCTGGGGAGCTCCGGCCTGGAAACTCCCCAGGCTGCAGGCCTAGAGTAAGGCTAAATAGGTACTGGGGTTGGAGGGGGTAGGCAAAGGCAGCAGGTCCAAACCCCTCTTGCCTGTGATGACTGGCGTTTACACTGCAGTCGGCCTCAGGGAACGGGGGCTAGTTGATGACTGGCAGTGGCAACAGACTGAGACGAGGTAGGGATAGTGGGTGGGGATTTCCTGGGGAGGTGAGACCCAGATCTGTGGAGGTACTGCCAGGGGGAAGCACCCTGGGTAAAAGGGGCACCGGGGTCCGGGAGGGACATGGGGGCCAGCAGCAAGCAGGACACCGGCCTGCAGAGGGCGCTCCGGAGGCTGGAACACTAATTCCCTGGACGACCAGCAGGAGGTGCCACAGGGGTGAGTCTCACACTGCTACAGCATCTAAAGAACAAGGCTAAAAAAGGTCTTGACCAGAGGCAGGATGCTCTTGGTTCATGCCAATCCATCACTGTCATAAATATAAAGGGAAGGGTAAACCCCTTTAAAATCCCTCCTGACCAGAGAAAAAATCCTCTCACCTGTAAAGGGTTAAGAAGCTAAAGGTAACCTCGCTGGCACCTGACCAAAATGACCAATGAGGAGACAAGATACTTTCAAAAGCTGGGAGGAGGGGGAAAAAACAAAGGGTCTGTGTCTGTCTGTGTGATGCTTTTGCCGGGGACAGAACAGGAATGGAGTCTTAGAACTTAGTAAGTAATCTAGCTAGGTATGCGTTAGATTATGATTTCTTTAAATGGCTGAGAAAGGAACTGTGCTGAATAGAATGACTATTCCTGTCTGTGTGTCTTTTTTGTAACTTAAGGTTTTGCCTAGAGGGATTCTCTATGTTTTGAATCTAATTACCCTGTAAGGTATCTACCATCCTGATTTTACAGAGGTGATTCCTTTACTTCTATTCAAAGTCTTCTTGTAAGAAAACTGAATGCTTTTTCATTGTTCTAAGATCCAAGGGTTTGGGTCTGTGGTCAACTATGCAAATTGGTGAGGATTTTTACCAAACCTTTCCCAGGAAGTGGGGTGCAAGGGTTGGGAGGATTTTGGGGGGAAAGACGTGTCCAAACTGTTTCCCAGTAAACCCAGGTAAAGTTTGGTGGTGGCAGTGGAAATCCAAGGGCAAAGAGTAAAATTATTTGTACCTTGGGGAAGTTTTAACCTAAGCTGGTAAAAGTAAGCTTAGGAGGTTTTCATGCAGGTCCCCACATCTGTACCCTAGAGTTCAGAGTGGGGAAGGAACCTTGACAATCACTTAGTAGGCAGGCACGGAACATGTGGTGGGTGTAGTCAGAGTACGGCTGATCAGTCAGGCATGCTACACACTAGCTGTGAGTAGCAGAGAAGTCCTGCTGAGAACACTGCGAAGAGGAAATTACTGGCAGGAATTGAGCCTTCTGGCCACATGGGCTCGTGCTGTTGTTCCCTGGCCATGGCAGGACAGAGAAGGCCACAGCATGTGCAAGGCTGAAGCCCAGAACACTCTGGCACCACCTTAGAAACATAGCTCTCCAAAGGAAGGACATCGCCAAAAATGGTTCTTAATTGGGTTAACTCCTTTGGAGTTGTGTCCATGAGCAGGGACACAAAAAGGAGCGAGCCAAGAACCCCTCCCAAGACTTCCATCTTCCCTGGGTTCAGACAAGGCCCATCTGCATGGTTCAAGCAGAGACTAAGCAGAGTCCATGGAATGAGAGGCGTATGGGTGAGTGTTATCAGCAAGCAGGAAACTGTTCTTTCAGTTCATCACATGGCAAGCCTAAATGTCCTGCACTTCCTGTCAAGGCCCATGTCAACAAAGGGGACCAAAAAGGAGGACAAAATGAGCCTCGAAAAGGAAGAGGTGAGCTTTAAAAAGACATTAAAATGGGCACTTGGCACATCAAAGGATAAGACCCTTCATCAAGAAAGCAGGGAGCTGCTTACCACCACTCTATAAATGGTACTTTCTCACTGTCCGGGGCAGCTACAGCAAGGACAGGCCAAAACCAAACCCTAAGAATGGGTTCCCTTTGGATTTCAGGAGGAAAGGTGGTTCTGAGTCTATCCCCACACCAAACCTGCGCCTTTGGCTTGGGTTCTAGATCCAAATAGCAGAAAGACACTCCTCTCCCAGTCCCAGGGCCTGTTCCAATCCTGGTGTCAGAGGAACAGCCTCCAATGGAGACAATGAGCTTGCATGTCCTTCCACCAGAGCGACATTTGGACCCCAGTTCAGAACAATTCATCAGATTTTGGCACCATCAAATGCAAACCTTGCCCTAACTCAGCCTTGGCCTCTTATCCCAGAGTAAACCTAATTTGGATCCTAATCAAAATATTATCCCCCTTAGACGACACAGTCACAAAGCAGGTCACACAAATGAGAAAGATTAGACCTAGTCAGTCTGAAAGTTTGATTTTCAGGCTCACACCTTCACATGAAACCTTTCAATGTCAATTGACATTTATGCCTGCCAGTGCAGTAGTTAAACATCTAAGTACCCAGGATACGGGTGCAAAATCCATTTGCATGAACAAATCAGAATTTTAGGGTGCAGAAAAATGTGTATCCTACACACTGAAGCATCAGATACTTAGGGGCACAAATTCTGCTGGTAGGTTACAGTCACTTTGTAACTATAGCCATCAGAAGCATTTTATTATAGGCCGTGCTCTGACACTGAGCTGATAACACAGTGATCAGTGCAGTACAAAACCTATAGAAATTAGACAACACCATAGACTGGTAAAGGTCCAAGTGATGGCTCTTACCTTGTCATTGTTCCTCAGAATCAGCGGGACTTCATAGATCTCACAAGGGGCATAGTTCTGAAATACCACCTCTGATGGGAAGGGCTGAAACAAGCTCTGCTCCAGGTCAACTGAAGAGAACTAAAGATGTAAAGAGACACTCAGTAAGTGGACACAGAAATGCTGGGAGGAATGGGGTCATGAATGCAAATTCTGCATTGCTCTTTAGCAGGATGCAATCTAGACCATCTCTATGAGCAATTATATAAGGTTTGCAGTGAACACTCCCCAAAAGAACCATGGAGCAACTGAGATCAATGAATTTATATCAGGACCCCAGTGGAGATACTGTAGGGATGATTGTTGCCCATTAACTTTGTAGCCTGCACTCACCCTGAGGTAAAGACATCAGGGTCCATATCCTCAGATATTTAAATGCCTAACTGGCATAGGAGTAAGGCATGGGAATTAAGCTCCTAAATGCCTTTGAGGATCCCATGGAAGTTAGGTGCCTAAATGCCTTTGAGGATCTGGGAGGATCCTATGGGAGTAAGGTGCTTAAATACCTTTGAAGATCTGGCCCAGGAGACTAGAGAGCAGAGAGTTTTACTGTCAGTAAGGAAGGCAACCAAGAGAAGCAATGCAGCAGCTGTTCAGAGTTCAGCAAAAGATGACAGAAGACAAGGCTATATGATTTCACGTTACCTTGGTGTCACTGGAGGATTTGAATGAGGACAGAACTTTGGTTACATAATCTTTTTTAGTGAGTTTTAAACCAGAGCAAGGAATACTCAACATTGTCCTTTCAAACCTGTGTTATTTCACGCTGTTCCTTGAGCATGCCGAAGAATGTGCACTGACACACAGAGGAGGGGGTTGTGGGGCAAAACAGCACATATTCAGTGGAGATTCTTAGGTTAGCCCTAAATATTTTAATTTGACTGTGCTTGCCCTTGCACCGACACGCAGGTACCATCTCCACAGTCTAATAAGGAGGCATCCTGCACCAAGACCCTCGAGGAACATCTGAGTCTAGACCAGTGATTTTAAACCTTTTTTCATTTGTAGACTCCTAAAAAATTTCAAATGCAGGTTGTCATAAATATAAAGGGAAGAGTAACCATCTTTTTGTATACAGTGCTATAAAATTCCTTCTAGAATACCCTGTAAGGTATTTACCATCCTAATTTTACAAAGGTAATTCTTTTACCTTTTCTTTAATTAAAATTCTTCTTTTAAGAACCTAATTAATTTTTCATTGTTCTTAAGATCCAAGGGTTTGGGTCTATGTTCACCGGTACAAATTGGTAAGGATTCTTATCAAGCCCTCCCCAGGAAAGGGCGTGTAGGGCTTGGTGGGATATTTTGGGGGAAGACGTCTCCAAGTGGGCTCTTTCCCTGTTCTTTGTTTAACACGCTTGGTGGTGGCAGCATACGGTTCAAGGACAAGGCAAAGCTTGTACCCTGAGAAAGTTTTTAACCTAAGCTGGTAAGAATAAGCTTAGGGGGTCTTTCATGCAGGTCCCCACATCTGTACCCTAAAGTTCAGAGTGGGGAAGAAACCTTGACATTGTCCTTTCATTGGTCATTTTGGGTCAGGTGCCAGCTAGGTTACCTTAGCTTCTTAACCCTTTACAGGTGAAAGGGTTTTGCCTCTGGCCAGAAGGGATTTTATAGCACTGTATACAAAAAGGTGGTTACCCTTCCCTTTATATTTATAACAGAGGCGTAGACCCCTGTGGAAATCTTTGACATGGTCTGCAGACCCACAGACTACAGGTTGAAAACCACTGGTCCAGACTGAGAAGGCCTACATGATGAAATCCTGGGCCCACTGAAGTCAATGGGAGTTTTGCCATTGACTGTAGTGGGGCCAGGTTCTCATCCACAGGTGGGGAAGGATTGTCAGTGTGTGCTGTCAACTATTTCTGGCCCCTGGAGTTTGGATATGTTCCAAGTTTCCTGTGCTATTTAGGATAGTTCTCAACCAATTTGTTACAGGTTTTGGCTGGGGATTTTCTGCTCTGTAGAGCACTTCAGTAATGTATCCTCTTGGAATAGGTATTAAATATTGAGCAAGAAACCAAATTTAAATGTTTATCCTGCTGAGCATGCCTCCACGCTGTCAGAGGGGCATTCCCCTATGCAACCTCCATGGTATCATGACCCTGAAGTTCACCTCCCTGTCTCACCCAGCAGCTTGGTACTAAACAACCTAGCGGAGAGACCATGAAACCTGAAGCTATATCAGGGAGGCCTCCCCTAGGCCCTGATTGTTGAAACAATGGGACCTCGGATTGGTCAGAGCTTCCTCTTTAAACCCAAAGGGAGGCACAGGAAGTTATCTGCACAACTGGGCTCTACCTGGCTGCTGCCTAGAACGCTCGCCCAGCCCTATGTACTGTGACCTGCCTGATTCCCAGTGTCCTCATCTTGGCCTGACGCCTGGTGACACAAATAGTGCCTGGCCCCGTCCGAATTAGTTCATCTGGTTCCCTGTAACCTGAATACAATCCTTCATGTCAAGGGCTGCAAACCAGGCCCCGGGGCGGAAGAGGAAGGGGATAATAGAAGCCAGCATCAGCATACATAATTCGGACTTTCGGATAAAGCTATTTAGTATGCACAGGTCTAGAATGGGGCAGCACTTCCACCCTTCCCGGGGATGAGGAAGTAAGGGGAGTAGAAGCCTTCAGTCTCTATGGCACCCTTTGCGAGAAGAGCTTCGGCCTCTTGTTGGAGAAGGCATTGATTGGTAGGGTCCCCTGGAGGTGTCTGGGGGGTGAGGGAAACGAAAGAAATTCTATGGAGTGTCCATAGTGGATTATCTCCAGGATCTCACAGTCCATGGTGATCTTGTCCCAATTGTGGGTGAATAGGGCAAGATGGCCCCCAAAGATGATGTGTGGGGCCACAGGTGGCAAGGGGAAGGGTTCGCAGCTCTCAACCGACCTATCAGAAGTATGCCTTGGGTTGCCAGTGGGTAAGAGTCGAGGAAATGGCTGTGGCTGTGGTCATGGGTCACTGATGCTGGGACTGGTGGTGCTGGCGTCGGGGTTCCTGGTGCGACTGCTAGTACAGCGGATAGGGTGCATACGGTCGGGGGCGGAATTTTTGGAGCTGCTGTTTGCGCCGCGGGGCTGGAGTATAGATCCCCAGGGAGCACAGCGTAGCCCTCAAGTCCTTTAGCTAGTGATGATGCTCATCAGTCTTATCATAGAACAACTTGTCCTCATCAAAGGGGAGGTCCCTATGGTCGTTTGTACCTCTTGAGGGAAACTAGAAGACTGTACCCAGGACTTGTGGTGCATGAGGACCCCTTTGGCAAGCCAGCACAAGGATGTGTCAGCTGCATTGACCACTCTTGGAGGCTGACTTCATCTACAAAGGTGCCCTTCATCCACCAGCGCCTGCAATTGCTGCTGCTGGTCTTGGGGTAGCTTGTCCTTGAACTCTCCAAGCATAGGTGTTAAAGTCGTATTTCACCAGCAGAGCCTGATAGCTGGCAATGTGAAACTATAACACTGCAGAGGAGTAGTGGAGGCAGTTGGGAGCAAGAGTCAGAGCTGTGTCTGGATATCCGAGAAAATGTTGGCTCTGCTTCAGAAAAGCTCTCGGAATCCAAAGATGCCTTCGGCAGCAGGGGAGCCAGCAGTGTGGATAGACTATGGTGTAGCATGGGCATCATCCTCTCCAACTGGAGCAGGACCAGCTTGTCTCCACAGTGGGAACCAGGCAGGTGAGTGATGGGCTGGAGAGCAGTGGCAAAGGTGGGTAGGGCATGGTCCAAAGCATGGGAAGTGCTGGGAAGTGCACTCACCACTGATGACGGACACTGCACCACTGGTTCCAATGGTCCTGGGTCCAAATGGGCATGTGGCCCCATGGTCCCCTCCATGAGGTGCTTTCTAAAGTGAAGTTGTCGCACCTCCCAGGTCCACAGTGGGAGAGCCTTACAGATAGCACAGCAAGCAGCAGTATGGGCTTCCCCGAGGTATTACAGACAGTGCTGGTCCTTGTGCTGGAGAACTAGCAAGGGCAGATAAAGAGTTATTGAACCCCAGATTGCAGGACAGAGACCCCGGGGTTGGGGGTCCAGACCTGGGAAAACTATCACACCTATTTAAAACAATCTACACTGCAAAAAACAACAAAGAGGAACTATAAACAGGAACACTAAAAGCTCTCTTAGTGTAAATAGGATCAGGGGTTCTGACTCCAGCCATGCAGCAGTAAGAGGGAACTGGAGAGGCCTTGACCCACATGGCCTATGGAAACGCATGACACATGTGCCAGTCAGCAGTCACTGCTATGAAAACCTTCCAGCTCTGGCGCATGGCACACATGTGCACCCACAATTGAAATACATATAGAGATCATCACTCAAAGAAGAAGAAATGAAAATCCAGACAAACTCCATTCATTTAAACTGAGATCCTCTGCATTCATACTGATGGAAGTGAAATCAGAATCTGGCCCTTTGACTGCAAAAGACATGGAGCCTGAATCCCCTCTGACTTACACAAGTGTAAACTAGGAGTAGTTCCATTGAAATAAGTGGTTTGAGAGGACAGTCAGGCCCACTGTGTGCAGGATTTAAACAAGTTGAATCCTATGTGCTGCGTCTCTGTAAACATCACATAAAATAGAAAGAAAAAGGGAGCTGGAAGGAAGGGCAGAGAAGTGCTACCTTTTGATGGGAGGTTTCACTCATGTCTAAAAGCTCAATAATCTGAGGTGGCCGCATCTCATGAGTACTAGCCAGCTTCTGCTCCGTAGTAAGAGACATCTCCTTCAGGAAGGCAGATGGAGTCAGCTGCAATTCAAAACAACAGGAACCAGAGCTATATAAATGGTTTTTCTTGTTACAGTGCCGCTGATAAATAATTTGTGTTCTCAGCCGTTAGGGTAGTCCTGGAACGCCACTAAGTTCCCTGCTGAAATATTCAAAACTGGTAAATTAATTATACAGAGCGGAATATACATGCAGTACCCAAGAGATTCCATCCTATTTGTCTCTCTGTCAGCCATGATTTGAAATGACATCTGGCTGAGGAATTTGATTCTTTGGGCGGGGAGTTCCTTTAACTCCTGGCTGAAGCAAGTGACTTAAAAGGAAAAAAGTTAGTAAAATCCCATGTCTACACTATTACACAATGCTCACACAAAGACCTATGTAGGGACAACTTCTCTGAGGGAATTGTCAAGGCAAAGCATAAAAGAAATGGAGCGACAAGATTCAAGGAAAGAGGAATGGCCCAAGTTTAGATCATCTAATTTTAATCAGTAGTTGTCTGATCTTGCTTTGTCCTTAAAGCCTTTTTGATGGCACTCTAAAGAGCTGTTTCCATGGTCTGATCTAGCATTGGGCTGAATCCTGCTTACCTTCTCAAACAGTAAACCCCATTCACTAAACGTGTGGGTAAAAGGGGCGGGGTTTGATCCCTGACCCTACAAGTCCTTTATCATATTAGTCCTCACTTCACGTGACATGAAGTCAGTGGCTCAGTGGATCCCTGCATTGGAACTGAGGTTGGCACAGAGTTCATGAGGGGACAAAGCTGGCATGATATCATTTCTGAGTTCCCCTATTCTGGATGAGTTCCACCCCAGGCTCAGGTTACAGCAGCCTGAAGACGACCCAAACTTATGCCCAGCTGCCAAAGGCACGTAGGGGCTACTGCATCAGCCAGGAATAGCTGGAGTTCAGTGGCACTCAGGCCAGGCTTCCTTCTCTCCCAGATCATCCTTGACATTCCCCAAGGGCTAGTGCAGGGGTAGGTGTAGGGCCATTATGGTGTCTCAGTGCCATCTGGAGAAGCCCCTACGCCAGGCAAATTCCCCAAGGCTGCTAGATCTTACAGTAGGGTGGGATGAGTTGAGCCTAACAGGAATAGTCTCATAAGATATGGCTTGCATAGCAAGTTCCTACTACACCAACCACCAGCATCACTCCACTAGTTAAGGACCTGCTTCCAGTTTAAACTCTGAGGAGACGGCTGTTTTGCTGGGGTTCTCCTTTACTGCAAGGTCTGTGGTAAGGGATGATGAATATCCTCCCACTCCTTTCCTCTTGCCCACCCCTTCCTCATCCATTGATCCTGGATCCCATAGAAGGGGCTTCCTGAAGTCAGAAGACAAAACAAAATGTGGGATTACCTCTTTGTGGGAAAGGGGGGCAGGGAAACTGGCACTGTGGGGTCCCTCCCCACCCCTGATGTTGATCAGATGTTCTAGCCATGTGTTAAGTACTTACAGTAACAGCCTTTTCTTCTTCTCTGACAAGCTTAGGATTACGAGGGGCCACAACTTTGCTCTGGAATCCTTCAGGCATCTTGGAGGGCCCCAAGGATTGATGAACCTTGCTGGATGGCATCCTCACATAATTTCTTAGCTCATCTGGAATAAGCAATAGTGCAATTTTTAAAAGCCAAAAAACCCCTTGGAATTAAAAATCCTCAGCAACAACAGGTACTGGGCCCAATTTTCACCGCCCTGCATTTTAGGTACCTACTGCATGGGACAGAGTGTAGAACTGCACTGACTCAGGCACTGACTGGGCATTTTACACTCACTTTGCTCAACAGCAAATGATGACACAAGGCTGAAGAAACTGAAACCTCAGATACCCTGGGAGACCCATGGGAGTTCTAATTTACAGGGTTTTAATTTTTAAACCTCTACTGCTAGATTATCCTCTCACACTGGAACAAGTCAGAATAACCCCCCTGAAGTCAATGGAGTTACACCAGCATAAAACATGTCATGCACATAGCCTCCCAAATCTCACTCCCTTCTTTACCATAAATGCTGTCTGCCCAGTCACTAACGTGGGTTTGTGCATCTTTAGGGGAATCAGAATGAGGGGCTTGTGGGAGTGGAGTATTTCTATAATCACTGGTGTATTTTCTTTGGGAGTTTTGATCAAGTAAGGACTGCAGCGCTAGGGTGGGACTGAGTGTAATCCCAAGCCATGAGCACCAATTAAGACACAAAAGGGTGGCAGCAATCTCCACTGTGAGCCTCATTATTGGCAGCCAGTGGATCTAGAGAGCCATGGATTCATTGACCAAACCCTCATCCTGCCCCAGGAAACCCCTTCAATACTATCTCAGATACAGCCTCTGTGGAGCAGAGCATGCGGGAGACACAAACACACGGATGCTGCTGCCAACCCTTGCCCCACGCAGGCCCAGCCATTTTGCTCGCAGGGACAGGGGATTTGGGCAGTAGCAATCCAGGGCAGATGGGGTACGATGGCAGCAGCTCTTCTGGATGGATATTTTTCTCCTGAATAATGACCCACTTACAAAGCATGGACGGAGAGCAGTGAAACCAGAGGAAACACGCTCAGAGCCAAACTGCCCAATGGTATCAGTGAGATCCTCAGGAGGAGGGGAGAATAAGGAAAAGCTATTTGAGTTCACCTAAATAATACATTTTTTAAAAAAATACAGTGGGAGCTGGCATGCACCCAGCTCCCCCCATCAGTGAATGGGTCTGCTCTGCCACATCTGGCGGAAAACCTCACATCATTTCCTTGACACGTTAATGCCTTTTAAAACACTCATGTTCCTCCCACCTGGCTTCTGAGGAGGTAGGGCCTAGAACAAATACTCTATTTTTTAACATTTCAGGGAGTTGTTTATGTTTTTAATTGAGAGGAGGGTGAAGGGAGAGAAGATCTGAGCTGGGTGTGGAAGCATAGTCCCCTTTGACTCCTTTCAAAGAAGAGTTCGATTGTTACAGAATCTTGGAACCAGTCCAATCATTTTACATTATTCTGTCCCAAACATCCAGCTGATTGAAGGAGATCCCTGATACCTTAACAATGTACAAAGCTCTCCACCAGATCCAAGGAACTGCACTCAGCCTCTTGAGTCTTGGGCAGACCATTAGGTCTGGGATCTTATTACCACAGGAACATTAAGAGCACCAACCACCGGGTAAGGCTCCATACAAGCAGAGCAAACATAGTACCTACCACAACGAGATCACGATCTAAGAAGACAAGCAGCATGCAAAAGGTGGAGGGCAGGGAAACAACCAAAGAGTTTGGTAATAACAAAACCAAACACTCACTGGCCCTCTCCAGCGAGTCATTAGGCCAGTTTCTCTTCCCTTACTCACCAGTAAATGACCAGTTATGTTAGTCTCACAAATCAGGAGATTTAGTGTCAGCACCTTCTCAGATCTCCTAGAGACAAATTCTGCAGTGGCATAAATGAGGAGGTAAGTTACACACTGTCAGTGGTGTATTTTATACCAATTTGTCATTCAGCTGGTGTGTAAAACAAGAGTCACTTACATGCCATGAGGATGAAAGGGGAGTGCAGCAGGAAAAGCAACCAACAGAAGGATACAAAGATAAAGCGGCCCCTGCCATTCTTCCTTTGAGCCCAGGTCTCCGTTGTCTTGCTCCTTATGGCCCCAGTTAGCTGCTATCAAGTCAGAACTTCCCGTCCACACTGGTGAGAGTGTTTTATATCCACTTGGCACAGGTGTTAAGTGACAAGGTGCAAGGCAAAGGCAAGGCAACCATAATGGCGGCTTAATGAGCTAGACGGTAGCAGCTCTGCACCAGTCCCTCCCAGCCCCCAGCAGAAGGGATGTGCCCTAGAGAAAGGGGCTGTGGCTGAAGTGCTTCCTTAGCTATGGGCAGCCAGGTGTAATTTAGAGCAGCCCTTGACTCGTCTTAGCCAGCTCCAGGGTTAGGAGAGAGATGCAAGGCATAAAGCTGGCTTCCCCACCCTGCAAGTGCTGTGCTGAGCACAGGTCAGCCAGATCTGATCTTCCTGCCCCTTCTGCCTGAAATCTCCTTGCTGATCTCAAACTGCTCCTCATGCCTGACAGTGACAGAGTGATGCGACACTCTCTCCCCTCACTGGACACTAGAATTAAACCCAGCATGGGAAACCAGGAATCTTCTTCTGAATTCCAGGCAGCGGAACACAAGGAGCAAAGCAGCAGGCAGCAATGTAGGCTGACGAGCTTGCTCTTATCATGGGTCAAGCCCCCCCAGCTCTGGAGGATGCACTCATCCTCTTGACTAAGACAGTCTACAAAGAGCACTCGCCCACAGGTGTCTTAATGAGGATCAAAACCACATCAGAACTCTCTGCCACCAGCAAATGGCCAGCCTGCAGCTAGCTTCCCCAGAAGCAGAGCAGAGAGCTCAGGGCTCTGACAGGATGGTGGAGCTACCATAGTGATGGGAATGGGAGGGTTTTCGTGCTACCACAGTGTTTCCAATCAATTATATACTGGGCCATCGAGCCCTCCGCCCCCTTGGGAGGAGCTATACCTACTGCCTTGGAAGCTGCTCTAGCCACCAAGTGCTCTGCAAAGCAGCTCTGTTCCCTGTCTCCTCTCTGGAGATTCTCAATGCCCAGCCCAGCTACCTGCATTTGGTGTTAGGGAATGGGTTTGCCTCTACTTGATTTTCCACTGATTGTTAGACACATAGGGTGAAATCCTAGCTTCACACTGAAAACTCCCATTGACTTCAATTGATTTCAACTGCAGGGTTAGACTTGGCTTTCAGTTTTGCCAGTATAGACCCAGTCTAAAGCAGCCCACTAGTCCTCTTTCTTTCCTGTTAGTGGTTGCTCCTGGAGTTACGATAGATTCACACTGGTGTATTCAGAATCAGACTGGCCCATAGTGAAGTGCAGAGCTCCAGATACAGGGTATACACAGACACAAGTACACTTAGCCCTGGTCTACACTAGGAGTTTAGGTCGAATTTAGCAGCGTTAAATCGATGTAAACCTGCACCCGTCCACACGATGAAGCCCTTTTTTTCGACTTAAAGGGCTCTTAAAATCGATTTCCTTAATCCACCTCTGACAAGTGGATTAGCGCTTAAATCAGCCTTGCCGGGTCTAATTTGGGGTACTGTGGACACAATTAGATGGTATTGGCCTCCGGGAGCTATCCCAGAGTGCTCTATTGTGACCGCTCTGGACAGCACTCTCAACTTAGATGCACTGGCCAGGTAGACAGGAAAAGGCCCTCGAACTTTTGAATTTCAATTTCCTGTTTGCATGGTCACCTTCAGCTTGCCACGCTGGCCAGAGCTCATCAGCAGAGGTGACCATGCAGAGCTCATCAGCAGAGGTGACCATGATGGAGTCCCAGAATCGCAAAAGAGCTCCAGCATGGACCGAACGGGAGGTACGGGATCTGATCGCTGTATGGGGAGAGGAATCCGTGCTATCAGAACTCTGTTCCAGTTTTCGAAATGCCAAAACATTTGTCAAAATCTCCCAGGGCATGAAGGACAGAGGCCATAACAGGGACCCAAAGCAATGCCGCGTGAAACTTAAGGAGCTGAGACAAGCCTACCAGAAAACCAGAGAGGCAAATGGCCTCTCCGGGTCAGAGCCCCAAACATGCCGCTTCTATGATGAGCTGCATGCCATTTTAGGGGGTTCAGCCACCACGACCCCAGCTGTGTTGTTTAACTCCTTCAATGGAGATGGAAGCAACACAGAAGCAGGTTTTGGGGACGAGGAAGATGATGATGATGAAGTTGTAGATAGCTCACAGGAAGCAAGTGGAGAAACCAGTTTTCCCAACAGCCAGGAACTGTTTCTCACCCTGGACCTGGAGGCAGTCCCCCCCGGACCCACCCAAGGCTGCCTCCCGGACCCGCCAGGCGGAGAAGGGACCTCTGGTGTGTGTACCTTTTAAAATACTATACATGGTTTAAAAGCAAGCATGTTTAATGATTAATTTGCCCTGGCATTTGCAGCTCTCCTGGATGTACTCCCAAAGTCTTTGCAAAAGGTTTCTGGGGAGGGCAGCCTTATTCCACCCACCATGGTAGGACACTTTACCACACCAGGCCAGTAGCACGTATTCGGGAATCATTGTAGAACAAAGCATTGCAGTGTATGTTTGCTGGCATTCAAACAACATCCGTTCTTTATCTCTCTGTGTTATCCTCAGGAGAGTGATATCTTTCATGGTCACCTGGTTGAAATAGGGTGCTTTTCTTAAGGGGACATGCAGAGGTGCCCATTCCTGCTGGGCTGTTTGCCTGTGGCTGAACAGAAATGTTCCCCGTTGTTAGCCGGGGGGGGGCAGGTGAGGGACTAGCCACGTGGTGGGGGGAGGCAAAATGCGACCTTGGAAGGAAAGCAAATGTGCTGTGTATGTAATGTTAACAGCAAGGTTTACCGTGAAAGAGTGTAGCCATTGTTCTAGAAAATGTGTCTTTTTAAATACCACTGCCTCTTTTTTTTTCTCCACCAGCTGCATGTGTTTCAATGATCACAGGATCTTCTCCTTCCCAGAGGCTAGTGAAGATTAGAAGGCGAAAAAAACGCACTCATGATGAAATGTTCTCTGAGCTCATGGTGTCCTCCCACACTGACATAGCACAGACGACTGCATGGAGGCAGACAATGTCAGAGTGCAGGAAAGCACAATATGACAGGTAGGGGAGGTGGTGGGCTGAAGAGAGTAAGTGGCGGGCTGAAGAGAGTAAGTGGCAGGCTGAAGAGAGGGCTGAAGCTCAAAGGTGGCGGCAGAGTGATGAGAGGAGGCAGGATTCAATGCTGAGGCTGCTGGAGGATCAAACCAAAATGCTCCAGCATATGGTTGAGCTGCAGGAAAGGCAGCAGGAGCACAGACCGCCGCTACAGCCCCTGTGTAACCAACCGCCCTCCTCCCCAAGTTCCATAGCTTCCTCACCCAGACGCCCAAGAACGCGGTGGGGGGGCCTCTGGCCACCCGGCCACTCCACCCCAGAGGATTGCCCAAGCAACAGAAGGCTGGCATTCAATAAGTTTTAAACTTTTAAAGTGCTGTGTGGCCTTGTCCTTCCCTCCTCCACCACCCCTCCTGGTGCTTCTCTCCTCCACCACCCCTCCCGGGCTACCTTGGTAGTTATCCCCCTATTTGTGTGATGAATGAATAAAGAATGCATGAATGTGAAGCAACAATGACTTTATTGCCTCTGACACCGGTGATCGAAGGGAGGAGGGGAGGGTGGTTAGCTTACAGGGAAGTAGAGTGAACAAAGGGGCGGTGGGTTTCATCATGGAGAAACAAACAGAACTTTCACACCGTAGCCTGGCCAGTCATGAAACTGGTTTTCAAAGCTTCTCTGATGCGCACCGTGCCCTCCTGTGCTCTTCTAACCGCCCTGGTGTCTGGCTGTGCGAAACTAGCAGCCAGGCGATTTGCCTCAACCTCCCACCCCGCCATAACCGTCTCCCCCTTACTCTTACAGATATTATGGAGCGCACAGCAAGTAGTAATAACAGTGGTTTCGCTGAGGTCTAACCGAGTCAATAAACTGCGCCAGCGTGCTTTTAAACGTCCAAATGCACATTCTACCACCATTCTGCACTTGCTCAGCCTGTAGTTTAACAGCTCCTGACTACTGTCCAGGCTGCCTGTGTATGGCTTCATGAGCCATGGCATTAAGGGGTAGGCAGGGTCCCCAAGGATACATATAGGCATTTCAACGTCCCCAGCGGTTATTTTCTGGTCTGGGAATAAAGTCCCTTCTTGCAGCTTTTGAAACAGATGAGAGTTCCTGAAGATGCGAGCGTCATGTACCTTTCCCGGCCATCCCACGTTGATGTTGGTGAAATGTCCCTTGTGATCCACCAGTGCTTGCAGCACTACTGAAAAGTACCCCTTGCGGTTTATGTACTCGCCGGCTTGGTGCGCCGGTGCCAAGATAGGGATATGGGTTCCGTCTATGGCCCCACCACAGTTAGGGAATCCTATTGCAGCAAAGCCATCCACTATGACCTGCACATTTCCCAGGGTCACTACCCTTGATATCAGCAGATCTTTGATTGCGTTGGCTACTTGCATCACAGCAGCCCCCACAGTAGATTTGCCCACTCCAAATTGATTCCCGACTGACCTGTCTGGCATTGCAAGCTTCCAAAGGGCTATCGCCACTTGCTTCTCAACTGTGAAGGCTGCTCTCATCTTGGTATTCTTGCATCTCAGGGCAGGGGAAAGCAAGTCACAAAGTTCCATAAAAGTGCCCTTACGCATGCGAAAGTTTCGCAACCACTGGGAATCGTCCCAGACCTGCAACACTATGCGGTCCCACCAGTCTGTGCTTGTTTCCCGAGCCCAGAATCGGCATTCCACCACATGAACCTGGCCCATTAGCACCATGATGCCCACATTGCCAGGGCCCCTGCTTTGAGAGAAGTCTGTGTCCATGTCCTCATCACTGACGTTACCGCGCTGACGTCGCCTACTCACCCGATATCGCTTTGCCAGGTTCCAGTGCTGCATATACTGCTGGATAATGCGCGTGGTGTTTAATGTGCTCCTAATTGCCAAAGTGATCTGAGCGGGCTCCATGCTTGCCGTGGTATGGCGTCTGCACAGAAAAAAGGCGCAGAACGATTGTCTGCCGTTGCCCTGATGGAGGGAGATGCAACTGACGACATGGCTTACAGGGTTGGCTTACAGGGAATTAAAATCAACAAAGGGGGTGGCTTTGCAAGAAACTGAATGACCCCCTCAAGGATAGAACTCACAAACCTCAAGGATAGAACTCAAAACTGGGTTTGGCAGGCCATTGATTTCACAGAGGGAAGGAGGAGAAAATGAATACAAAACAAATCTGGTCTATTTCTTGTTTTGAGCCACTTCATCTATCTTTATACATCTTGCAGGCAGCAGACTGTGCAGTACGACCACTAGCCATCATCATCTCCTGGGTGCTCGGCAGAAGACGGTGCAGTATGATGACTAGCCATCATCTTCTGCTGGCTGGAGGTTAAAAGACAGTGCACTGCCGGTAGGACTGAATCGCCAAGAGACAAAACTTAAAAGGGAAATGACCTGGCTGAGTCACTCCCATGTTTGCCCAGGCACCCAATTAAAAGAGCACCCAGGACTACGTCGATGACGGCTACCGGTCATACTGCACTGTCTGCTGCCAAAAGGTAATTAACTGCTGCTGTGTAGCAATGCAGTACCACGTCTGCCAGCACCCAGGAGACATACGGTGACGGTTTGCTGAGCGGGCTCCATGCTTGCCGTGGTGTGGCGTCTGCACAGGTAACTCAAGAAAAAAGGTGCAAAATGATTGTCTGCCCCTGCTTTCATGGAGGGAGGGAGGGAAGGGGGGCCTGACAATATGTACCCAGAACCACCCACAACAATGTTTTAGCCCCATCAGGCACTGGGATTTCTACCCAGAATTCAGATGGGCGGCGGAGACTGTGGGAACTGTGGGATAGCCACCCATGGTGCAACGCTCCGGAAGTCAACAGTTGTCTCGGTACTGTGGACACACTCCACCGACTACATGCACTTAGAGCACTTGTGTGGGGACACACACAATCAACTGTATAAAACCGCTTTCTACAAAACCGACTTCTATAAATTCGACCTAATTTCATAGTGTAGACATACCCTTAATCCTGCCTTGGCACAAGGGGTGGACTAGATGGCTTCTTGAGCTCCCCTCCAGCCCTACACTTCTAAGATTCTAAGTGTGTGTGCACTGCACACAGGAGCACTGGGCCAAATTCATCCCTGGTGTAACACCACTAATTAAATGGAGTTACACCAGGGTTGAATCTGAGACCGTTTCCAGTCACTGCAGCTTTAAACTCCACCACTCTGAATCCCACTCGAGGAAGCCTTTTCTCTATTCCCCTTCTCTCCATGTGTTTTTGCATTCTGAGCTCACCAAAGTGTGGAACACAGTCCCACATGACATTCTGATCAGGAAGCTGGAGAAATACAGGTTTGGCAGACCTACCATTAAGTGGATACTTTGACAGGGTCAGGCCAGATGGCTACAAGAGGGTGGTCCTATTGGGATCCGGGAAGTACTAAAGGATCCCCCCCAGCCTAAGAGGGGGATCCACAGGACCTGGACACCAAATAAATATGTGGGACAACAAATGAAATAACAGGGACAGGAGTGTGGCCAAAGGGTCAAACGAAGGGAACCGGATGGGGACACCGAGCAGAGAACCCCGGACAGCACGCACTGCTCCTCAAAGGTGTCAAGGGACTCAGTGGATGCCGCCCAGGAGAACTCTACCCAGATACATGAACGGAGGATAGGAAATAGGCCCCACAGTCACAGGAGACTCCATCGGCCAACCTCCTCACCCTGGTTTTATAGATGGCCATTTTAGCCAGGGCCAGGAGGGGGTTGACCAGGACATCCCGTGACTTTGTGGGGCCGCAGGTAGGGAGTGCATAGACAAGGAGGTGAGGGGAAAAGTGCAACCAAAAACGTAACAAAATATTGGTGAGGAGCCGGAATAGGGGCTGCAGCCTGGCACACTCCAGATATATATGTGCCAGGGTTTCCCTCACGCTGCAAAAGGGGCAGGTGTCTGGGATAGGGGTAAACTGCGCCAAGAACACGCCCGTGCTCACGGCTCCATGAAGGAGCCGCCAACTGATATCCCCGGCGGGCCTCGGGACCAAGGTGGAATACAGGCTGGCCCACCGGAGCTGCTCACCCTCCAGAGGTGGCAGGAGGTCCCATCATTTTGTATCGGGGCGGGACGTGAGGGTGACGGCGTGAAGGGTGTGGAGCACGAGCATGTATAGATGTTTCCTTGGCGCGGTCTGGAAGCAGACCGGCTGCAGCTCGTGCAGCCGGCTCGTGGTGAAGGGGCGGGGGGGTCGGTTGCGTCCATGGGGCAGGGGCCCAGTGAAAAGCTCCAGTGGGCCTGGGGTGGGCGGGGCATGCCCTCGTGCAGGACCCGGTTCAGGTAAACCCGAGCAGCGGGCGGCAAAGCGTACGCGTACGCTGAAGTACGCGCCGGGGAGTACAAGGTCTGGAGAGCCTCATGTGCTGAGCGAGCGTCAGGGGATCCAGCCAGTCTCCCCAGTCGTAGTCCAGGAGGTCTCCGACTCTTGTGACTTCTGCCAGGACCAACCTCTGGCATACCGAGGGGGACTCCGCCACCTGCACTCAGAGCTGGGGGTTGTGTAGCAGGGGCTCCGCGAGGAGATCTGCCCCCACGGTGGCTGCCCTGGACCTGGTCGTTGAACACAGTTTCCAGGTTCGGAGGAGGTCCTGGTAGAAGACCGGCAGCCCAGAGAAGCCTCACAGAAGACCTCTCGGATGGAGACAAAGGAGCTGCCGGTCGTATCGGAGCCCTCGGAAGCGGCACAGGAAGGCGTGCACCAGTATGCTCCACGCCGGACTACCTGCACCATAAAGGAGCCTCTGCAGGGCCTGGAGGCGGAAGACATGGACCTGAGTGTGTACATACTTCAGGCCCTGCCCTCCCTCCTCCAGGGCTAGATGGAGAACCCCTGCAGAGACCCAGTGCACTCCTGACCAGAAGAACTCCAGAATCGATGTCCGGAGGTTGGCCAGAAAACCCGGGGCCAGGACCAGGGTGTTGAGCCGGTACAAGAGCATGGACAGGACTAGTTGATTAAGCACCAGTGCTCTCTCTCGAAGTGCTCAGGAGATACCCGTGGTCGACTCTGTCGAACGCCTTCTCCTGATCCAAGGACAGGAGGGCGAATGACAGACCATCCCTACACCCGAGTTTCAAGAGGCCCCAGACCAGGTACAGGCTGTATCATAGAATCATAGAATCTCAGGGTTGGATGGGACCTCAGGAGGTCATCTAGTCCAACCCCCTGGTCAAAGCAGGACAAATCCCCAATTTTTGCCCCAGATCCCTAAATGGCCCCCTCAAGGATTGAACTCACAACCCTGGGTTTAGCAGGCCAATGCTCAAACCACTGAGCTATCCATCCCCCAAAGAGTCAAGGGTGGTGCGGCCTGGGATGGTGTAGGTCTGGTCTGGGTGGACCACCTCCGCCAGCACGGACCCTAGCCGCACCGAGATGGCTTTTGCCACCACTTTGTAGTCCGTGCTGAGGAGCGAGACAGGATGCCAATTTCGTAAATCGCGGAGGTCCCCCTTCTTCGGCAATAAGGCGAGCATGGCTCACCTGCACGAAAGAGGGAGGACCCCGCTCTGCAAAGACTCGGCCCAGACGGTGACTAGGTCTGGGCCGAGGACGTCCCAGAACACGTGGTAGAACTCCACGGTCAGCCCGTCTATGCCCAGAGATTTATTGGTGGGCATGCGGCGGAGGGCTTCCAAGAACTCGTCCATAGCGAGAGGCAGCTCTAGACGGTCTCGGTCGCCCACGATGACCATAGGGAGCTCCTCCCAGAGCACTCTGCAAGAGTTAGGATCTGTCAAATCCAGAGAGAAAAGGCTAGCGTAGAAGGCCCTGGCCCTCCTGCACATCTCCACCGGATCCATGAGGGGGGTGCCGTCCTCTGCTAGAAGGCAGATGATGTGCTTCTTGGCCCCCCTCCTTTTCTCCAGGGCGTAGAAGAAGTGGGAGCCGCGATCCATCTCCCGAAGGAGACGAATGTGGGATAGAACAAAGGTGCCCTGGGCCTGATGATCTTCGAGGGCCCGGAGCTTCTCCCACTTCTCCCGGCACGCTCCACAGAGGGGCGGATCCTCGGGGCTGGCGGCCAGACACCTCTCCAGCTCTAAGACCTCCCGTTCCAACTGCTCTATCGCCGCATCCAGCACCCCGGGTGTAGTCATGGCAGAAGAGCTGGGCGTGCACCTTCCCCAGGTCCCACCACTGCCGCGCCGAGGGAAAGGCACACCGCTGCCTTCGCCAGGCCAGCCAGAACTCCCGGAAGGATGTCACAAAGCCCACATCCTCCAACAAGCTGTTGTTGAAATGCCAATAGGTCGGCCCCGGCCTCTCCACACAGAGAGAGGCCGTCACAGTGGATAGATGATGATCAGAAAAAGGGGCCAGCCAGATGCTGGAGGAGTGGGCCCGTGAAAGGTGGAAACGTGATAGATGCGGTCCAACTGGTGGCGCGACCGATGGGCTTCCACCCGGACAAAGGTGAACGTTGAAATGTCATCTGGGTGGTGGTCGCGCCAGATATCCACCAGGGAGTGGTGTTCCACTATCTCCCGGAGGATGTCCACGGCAGCCGGGCACTGTTCGGTCCCCGAGCGGTCCCACTCCTCGAGGGTGGTGTTAAAGTCCCCGCCCAGGACCAGGCACTGGTGAGGATCCAACGTGCCGAGGAAGGTGGACGCCTGCTGATAGAATTGCAGCCGCTCTGGGCCCGATGTCGGGGCATAGATGTTAACAAGATTGACCACAAGCCCCTCCATATGGACCCGGAGGTGCAGCAGACGGCCCGGCACAGCCTCGGCGACCCCCAGCACCTCGGGCCGTAGGTCGGGGGAGAACAGGGTCGCCACTCCAGCCATACAAACTGTGAGATGGCTAAAATAGACCCTGTCCCCCCAGTCCAGCCGCCAGCTGTCTTCGACGGCTGGATCCGTATGGGTCTCCTGCGGGAAAACCACAGAGTACCCCCCTCCTGAAGGAAGGAGAGCACCTGAGACCTGTGGAGACCCATCCTACAGCCCCGGGTGTTCAACGTTGCGATGATGATAGGTGCCATGAGGAGGGCTGGGGGGGATCCTCACCGGCAGGGACGCTTGCGGCCCCCATTGGGCCGCGCAGCAAACCGTAACCTACCCCTTAAGTGAGCAATGAGTCATGGAAGCCGCGGACCTGCTGGTAGGCTGCGGCGGCCTGCTTCCCAATCCTTTTACCCTCCCGCATAAGGGCCCTTGCGGCCCAGAGGATTTGATGGAAGTCCCCCCATCACTGGAGAGCAAGCTGTACCTTGTTGCGGGAGCCGCAGATGTCTTCAAGAAACTCCAGCAGCTCCTCTCGCAGCACATTGTGGGGTGGGGTTACTGGCTTCTGGTCATCCCCTGGCGGGGCTCCTGGCACAGCTCCGTGGGTCAAGGTGTGAACCCCCAACAGGGCGTCCGATGGGCTGGCGCCATGCAGCCAGCCTCGAACCCCAGCTTAGTAGGGGGCGGCGAAGCGAAGATAGCAGCCCCTAGTGGGTCGGGACAGGGAAACATAAAGGCCACTCCCTGGGGGTCATCTGCTGGAAAGGGGAAGGAGACAGCCCCAGGGGAGGCAATAACATCACAGGAGGTGGAGGGGATAGGGATAGGGTCAGCATCAGGGGCAGGGACGGGGGCAGGGACAGGGGCAGGGGCAGAGGTGAGATTCTGGGCTCCAGAAGCCAAGCAACTGGGCAGTGGCACTTCCCGGTCAAGCTCAAGGGTTCGGGGGGTGGGGAGGGGGCTCTCAGCGATGCCAGGAACAGGCTTTATGGTGGGTTTGGCAGCCACGGCATCAGGAGGTGGACTATCTTCTGTAAGGCCCCCGCCCGGGAAGGAGGTTGATTGCTCCACACCAACGAGGGGTGCCCCTGGTGGCTCGGGTCCCGGTCGCGTGGCTCTGGCTGTCGCCTGAACAGGCTCGGTCGCCGTCAGCGGGGTGCCTTCTGCAGCTGGGTTGATGGAGAAGTCCAGGGGCTCTTCGGAGGCGGGAGCAGAAGCAATGGTAAACAGGAGGGAGCATGGGGAAAGGGGGGCTGGAGTGAGGTCGCCCAGATCGAGGCCCGCTGGCAGAGGGTCGTCCTCCCCATGATCAGGGTCAGACCCAGGACCTTGATCTCCTCACATATGGAGGGGAGATTGCCTTCACCAGCCCGGGGTTCTCCCTGCCGGCACCCGAAGCGACGGTCACCTCAGGGCTCACACGGGCTTCAGATGGTACCAGGGCAGGAGGGGCTCTCTCGGGACCTCGGAGGGGATGGACTCCCGTGGAGGGGAGATACTACCTTCCGCTGCTGTCATGTCTTCCCCAGCCGGCACCGGTGGATGGAACACACCCGTGGGCAAAGCGCAAGGCTCGGCATCGGTGCCCCCCTTCCTGGTCTTCCGGGGGGCCTCCGCATCGGATGGTAGGAGAGGAGCTCGAGCCTTCCGCTTGCCCCGCTTCCCCTGTACTAGGGCCCAGCCCTCCAAGGCATCATCTGGGGGCTGGCTAGCAGGGGTCAGGTCACGGGGCAGGGGCATGGCTCAGGGACTCGAGGGGGTAACAGTGGGACAGCACAAGGGAGGGAAGATTTGCCCTGGGGCAGGCCCTCTCCCATGCCCGGCGGTGTCCCTGCCGCACCCTCCTCCACAGGCCCCGCCAGACTGCAAGCAGCCAAGGTGGGGCTCTCCCGCTCGTCTGGGCGTACTGGGGGAGGTACCCCTTGGGCCCGAGCGGGAGCAGTGGTGGGCTGGGAAGGAGGAGGGGTGGCTTCGGGGACAGGGCAGCCAGGGGCACCGGCGATGACGCAAAGGGAAAAGGGGGAGCCAGGCAAGCAAACTGAATCTAGTAAGGGGGGTTGGGGCAAGGGGAGGGGCAGAAGGCTGCAAGGGGCAAATGGGGCAGGTAGCAAGGGGCAAAGCTGTGGGGGGTCAGTCTAAGGGGGGGGGAACATGCTCCCACGTGCGCTTGCACAAAGTCAGTGTGGGCTGACTGCTGCTTCTGGCCCAAATGGTGGAAATGAGTGTGGCAAGCCAAGCAAGCAGCTGAGTCCAGAGGCAGGAGCTGAGGCAGATGGTATACAGCCAGTGTGGGTGGTGGTGGTGGGGACAGATGGATCGGGGGCAGGCTCCACGCCATACCCCCCATGTCCCCACAAACACAGTCAAGACCCCCACCACAAGAGCACAGTTTGAAAGTTACTTGGTCTGAAAGGCCCCCTCCACGGTGGTCTGCAAAGTCTCTAGGTGCTCCCCCACTGGTAGATGGTCCCCTTCTTCTCCTCCTCGGGGCTTCAGCAGCTCCAGGCAGCAGACTCCGCAGCAGCAGCTCCAGGAATTCCAGGTGGTGGTCCGGGCAGGCAGAAAGGACCCCTCTCAGGTGGTGGTGGTGGTATCTGCAGCAGTAACAGCTGGGACTGTGGTCCCTCAGCCCTCCCCCACCAAGGGGCTGTAGTTGGAGCACTAGCAGCACCTGAGGGTGGGGGGGTCCAGCAGCCGGCCAGCAACCAGGTAGCAGAGAAAGGGGCGGGGTGTGGCCCAGCCAGGGGAGCGGCTGGAGCAGCAGCAACAGTAGCAGCAGGGAGAGCCCAGGGCCTAGCAGCAGTAGTGCCAGCAGGAGCAGGTGCAGCAACCCTCTCCCTCCTTCCTCCCTCCAGGCCAGAGGGCTACAGGAGAGTGGTTGAAGGTAGATACATTAGTTCCAAGTTAAGCAGGTCCCTTTTCCCTGGGTAAGATAACAGGGACTATTCCAGAACACTCAGGAACTTTCTCGAACTAATTAAGGCAGGCAGGCTAATTAGGACACTTGTAGCCACTTGGGAAGCTGCTAGAATGAATTAAGGCTAATCAGGACACCTGGTTTAAAAAGGCTGTCACTCCAGTTAGTGAGGTGTGTGCGTAAGGAGCTGGGAGTGAGAGGACATGCTGCTGGAGGACTGAGGAGTACAAGCGTTAACAGACACCAGGAGGAAGGCCCTGCGGTGAGGACAAAGAAGGTGCTGGGAGGAAGCCATGGGGAAATAGCCCAGGGAGTTGTAGCTGTCGCGCAGCTGTTCCAGGAGGCACTCTAGACAGCTGCATTCCACAGGGCCCTGGGCTGGAACCCGCGGTAGAGGGCAGGCCTGGGTTCCCCCCAAACCTCCAAACTCCTGGTCAGACACAGGAGCTTCCACCAGAGGGGAAGGTCTCTGAGCTGGTCCCCTACCCACATGGTGGATCAGCAGAAACTGCTGAGATTGTTCTCTTTTTTCCCCATGCTGGCCAGCGATGAGGTTATCTGAGTGAACGGCAGATTTGAGCCATGAAAGTGGCCAAACTGAGGGCTACTGTGAATCTCTGAGGTGAGCAAAATCCACCAATAAGCGCAGGACCCACCAAGGTAGAGGAGGAACTTTGTCACAATACAGAATTGGTTAAACAACTGCAAACAGTGAGTTTAATTAATGGAATGATGTCAGATTGGAGGGAGGTCTCGAGTGGAGTTCCACAGGGATCTGTTCTGGGTTTGGTGTTGTTTAACATCTTTATTAATGACCTGAATGTGGGAATAGAGAGCATACTGATCAAATATGCAGATCACACAAAGCTGGGGGGGGGGGGGGGTGGCTGCCAGCACTTTGGAGGATAAAGCTAAAATTCAGAGGGATCTTGATAAATTGGAGAACTGGGCTATAGACAACAAAAAGAAATTCAACAAAGACAAATATAAGGTGGTCCATGGAGGAAAGAAAAACCAAATGCACAAATACAGAATGGGAGATAACTGGCTAAAATCTGGGAGTTGTGGTGAATCACAACCTCAACATGAGTCAGCAAGGTGATGCTGTGGCAAAAAAAGCAAATGCAATTTTGGCTGCATTAACAGACGCATAGCATACAAGTCATGGGAGATGATACTTGGTGAGGGTTAGGCCTCATCTGGAGTACTGTGTCCAGTTTTGACAGGTATAGAAAGGATGTGGAGAAACTGGAAAGAATCCAGAGGTGAGCGACAAAGATGCTCAAAGGGATGGAATGCAAGTCCTATGAGCAAAGACTGAAGGAACTGCATGTGTTTAGTTTGGAAAAGAAGGGACATGATAGCAGTCTTCAAATACTTGAAAGGCTGCCATAAGAAAGATGGAGAAAAGTTATTCTCTCTTGCCACAGAGAGCAGGACAAGAGGCGATGAGTTCAATCTACAGCACAGCAGTTTTAGATTAAATCTCAAGAAAAACTTCCTATCTGTAAGAACAGTAGGGCAATGGAACAGATGCCTAGAGAGGTTTTGGAAGCTCCTTCACTGGAGGTTTTCAAAGAAGGCTGGATGGCCATCTGTCTTGGATGGTTTAGACATAACAAATCCTGCATCTTGGCAGGGGGTTAGACTTGATGATCCTTGGGTCCCTTCCAACCCTATGATTCTAAGTCAGGGCTGGCCTTACCATGAGGTGAACTGAGGCGGCCGCCTCAGGTGCCAGACTGGGCGGGGGGAGGAGGGGCGCCACGAGGACCCAGAGTGTAGAAAATGGTGTCTGCTGCTGGTGCATCTGTATTCTCTCTGCTCGAGATGCACAGAGATGGGGGAGTGCTGTGCTGGAGGAAGGAGGGCACAAGAGACAGAACAGGCAGGCAGGAGAAAAGGGGAGCGGGAATAACAGAAGGCAGCAGGAGCTGCAGGGAGAGAGAGGAGGAGGAGGAGCCTCTTATGTCCCTCTCTAGCCCCCCAGGAGCCTGGACTGATTAGCCCCAGCTTCTCAGGGAGCTTCCTGTGTCCTGCTGCTTCCCTGAACCCACTTGAGGAGAACAGGCCGTCAACTGGAGTAGTAGGAGCCAGTTAGGCCCTAAGACGCTGATTTCTTCCCTCACTCAGGTCCTGCTACCAGCTTGCTTATTTCTCCCCTTCAACTGAGTGTTGAGAGCCACTCTAGCTGGCACAGAACAGCAGCCAGGAGTGAAAGAAGAAAATGCCCTTCTGGGGCAGCATTCAGAAAAAGAAAGAAAGCAAAGGAAGCTTTTCTACCTAAGCAGGAAGTAGCTCTCCTGAGATACATAGACACAAATGTTCACGGTGAGCCTTCCGGCCCCAGGGAGGATGTGAGTGGTGAGGAGATGCCTGATCTTCCAGTCAGTCAGAGTGCAGGTGACCTGGCAGCTGCTGCAGCATCCATATCTCCATCTCAAGTGGATGTAACCATGCACATTCCTGAAGAAAAGTGTAGATCAGAGAAGAGTGTGGTGGAGGCGCAAGAAACGGCTGCTGCTGAGTTTAGTTCCTTAAGTCTAGATGATCCAGGACTGTGGACCCACTTGAGCAGTAGCCTGAGGGACTTCCTTGTACTGCATGGGCCATAGCAAGTGAAAAACTTCATGTTCCCCAAAGACAATGAAAATAGAAGTTTCCATCCAGCACGTTACTGGCATAAAATCCCCAATGGTGACAAAGTGGAGAGGCCATGGCTTATGTACTCAAAACCCAGGATGCTGCATACTGGTTTTGTTGCAAACTCTTCCAGTCTAATGTTCCAGCCACATTGGGTTCTGCAGGAACAAAGGACTGGAAAAATCAGGCTAGAAATCTGGCATGCCATGAGAAGGCAGCAGATCACCAGAGAGCATTCCACAGGTGGAAAGAGCTGGAGATGAGACTAAGGTTAAAGGCCATCATGGATGATCAGCATCAAGAGAAGATTGCGTCAGAGTCTCTTTACTGGTAAAATGTTCTGAAAAGGCTCATTGCCATTGTGACAATGCTTGCAGCCCAAAACCTAGCCCTGCGTGGCACTGCAGATCAGCTGTATGTGCCAAACAATGGAAACTTCCTTAAAACTGTGGAGCTGATGGCTGAGTTTGATGCTGTACTCCAGGAGCATCTAAGAAGAGTCACCACCCAAGTCGTGGTACACACACCACTAC
This sequence comes from Chelonia mydas, assembly GCF_015237465.2. Lineage (NCBI taxonomy): Eukaryota > Metazoa > Chordata > Testudines > Cheloniidae > Chelonia > Chelonia mydas. The sequence continues at coordinate 2,585,183 of NC_051252.2, read as the reverse complement.
CTTGGAAAAACAATTCAAAATGAGATCATACAGTTACTGGCAACAAAAGTCAAACAGAAGATTGTGGCAGATCTGAAGTCAGCACGATATTACTCTGTTATTCTGGACGGCACACCTGACATCAGCCATATGGAACAAATAACTTTAATGGTGCATTTTGTAACAACAACAGAACCTAGTGAAAATGTCCCTGCAATGGTGACTATCAGAGAGCATTTTCTAGAATTTATTGACACTGATGATATTACAGGAGCAGGTATGACAAATGTGCTTCTTAAAAAGCTGGAAGATATGGGAATTGCGAAAGCTGACATGAGAGGTCAGGACTACGATAATGGTGCCAACATGAGAGGAAAGAACAAAGGAGTGCAGACACGGATCCGAGAGTTAAACCCTCGAGCTTTTTTTGTCCCATGCAGTTCTCATTCATTGAACTTGATGATCAGTGATGCAGCATCAGCTTCTAGAGAGGCTGCTGAATTTTTTAATGTAATTCAAAGCATCTATGTATTTTTCTCTGCCTCGGCTCATAGATGGCAAATTTTGAAGCAACATCTGGGAACATCCTCTCTGACACTGAAACCACTGAGTGCCACACGATGGGAAAGTCAAGTGGAGGCGATAAAGCCTATCAAACACCAAATTGGGAATCTTGCCATAATTGCCATTATAGAGGATAATGCTATGACAGGAACTGTTCGTGGGAGAACAGTGGCAGAGGGAAATGGAATCACCAGAAACATACATCACTTCACATTTCTGTGTGGCTTAGTGTTGTGGCATGACAGACTGTTTGAAATAAATGTTGTAAGCAAGAGACTCCAAGGTGTTGACCTTGATATATCTGGAGCAATGGAACAACTGGACAAAGCAAAGACATACCTACAGTCTTACCGGTCAGATGGGGGATTTCAAAACGTTCTGAAGAGTGCACAGAAGTTGGCAGAGGAACTCCACACTGAAGCTATTTTCCCACCCGTTCAAGAATACAAGAGTCATCGAAGAAGAAAACATTTTGATTACAAGGCACGGGATAATCCCATAAGAGACCCCAAACAACTATTCAATATTGAATTCTTTAACCAGGTGCTAGATTGTGCAATACAGTCAGCTGAAGAACATTTCATGCAGCTCAAGGAACACAGCAGTATATTTGGGATGTTGTATGATATTCCAAAATTCCTCACTATATCTGAAGAAGACCTACAGCAGTAATGCAGGGCACTAGAGACAGTGTTGACACATTATGACATGTGTGATATTGATACGAGTGATTTAGGTGATGAACTGAAAGCCCTTTCATGATACTTTTCAGCAGGATCAACTTCAAAGGCTGTTCTGGAATATATGTGCACAAATAAAATGCCCACCCTCTTTCCAAATGCTTTTGTTGCTCTTCGCATACTTCTAACACTTCCTGTAACAGTTGCCAGTGGAGAACACAACTTCTCCAAGCTGAAGTTAATAAAAACACATCTACGCTCCACAATGACACAGGAGAGGCTGATTGGCCTTGCAACCATCTCAATAGGGCATGAGCTGGCCCAGACTGTGGACCTTCAGGAAGCAGTTCAAATCTTTGCAACCAAGAAGACACGGAAAGCATCACTTTGATTATTTAAACAGATAAAAATGCCAGTGTTTACTATGCAGACAAGAAAAGTTACATTTGCTGTTCAGGCATTAGAAAGTGAAGGTGTTTCTTAAAATTTTTGAACAAGGCATTTTAAGTTGTTAGTTCTCCTTTATTGGGTAGGTAGCAGACCATGAGAGGAGTAGAACGGGAAGAAGGCAGAATGGCGACCTTTCAAAGTTTTGGCCCAAGCGAGGGGGCATGGGGACGTCATTTGAGCTCCCCGCCTCAGATGCCAAAATGTTGTGGGCCGGCCCTGTTCTAAGTGCACTACCCCATACTGCACTCACTGCTTCTAGTGGGGGAAATCCACCTCTGAATTGCCTGGCTCATATGCATGTAAAACCTCAGCTACACCACTGCATTAACATGGGGATTCCCATTCAATATCCGTAAGTTTCCCAGGGGCATGTCTGTTCAACCAAGTTAACATTAACACATACATTGTTTGGGGGAAGGGTAAAATGTCACTTGGGGTCTGTCTACACTACAAAGAAAAACCTGTGGCACCAAGTCTAAGAGCCCAGCTCAATTGACTCAGGCTCACAGGGCTCAGGCTGCAGGGCTAAAAACAGAAGCGTAGATGCTCAGGCTGGAGCTGGAGCCTGGGCTCTGAGACCCTCCCCCTTGTGGGTTTCAGAGCCTGGACTCCAGCATGAGCCCAAATCAGTTGACCCAGGCTCTGTCTTGGGTTGACAGGTGTCCAGTTTTCAACCGGAATGCCCAGTTGAAAAGGGACCCTGGTGGCTCCGGTCAGCACAGCCGCTAAAAGGCCAGTTGGCCACAGTGGGGCAGGCAGGCTCTATGACCTGCTCTGCGCAGCTCCCAGGAACCGCAGCCAATGGGAGCTATGGGGCTGGTGCCTGTGGGTGGGGCAGCGCATGGAGCCCCCTGGGCGCCCCTCCACCTAGGAGCCAGGGGAACATGCTACCACTTCCAGGAAGATACACGGACTTCCTCTGCACCCTGAACCCCCTCCCATGCTCCAACCCCCTGCTCCAGCTCAAAACCCCCTCCCACACCCAAACTCCCTCCCAGACCCCACACCCTGCACCCCCTCCCACACCCCAGTCCCCTGCCACAGCCCTCAGCCCCAACCTCCTGCACCCCAAATCCCTCATCCCTGGCCCCACCCCAGAGCCAGAGCCCTCAACCCCTCCCAAACTCCAAACCCCTTAGCCCCACCCCCCAGCCTGGAGCTCCCTCCTGCACCCCAAACCTCTCATCCCCAATCCCACTACAGAGCCTGCACACCCGCTGGATCTCTCCCCCCTCCCCCCTGCACCTCAACCCCCTGCCCCAGCCTGGAGCCTCTCCTGCACCCCAAATGTCTCAGCCCTGGCCCCAGCCCAGTGAAATTGAGTGAGTGAGCAAGGGTAGGGGAGAGCAAGCAAGGGAGGGAGGGGAGACAGGACCTCAGAGAAGGGGCAGCACAAGGGCGGGGCCTCAAGCCAGGGGCGAGGCAAAGGTGTTCGGTTTTCTGCAATTAGAAAGTTGGCAACCCTAGCTCTGAAGTCACACAGGGGTCAATTGGTGTGAGCTGCAAATATATTATACAGAAGACATGCTAGAAAAGAGAACTGCAAAGAGGACAATACAATTTTAAAACGCCTCAGGGGCTGGATCCTATAAGGTGTTGAGGACCATCAACTTCCCTTGACCATAGCTGGACTTAAAGGCACTCAGCAGCTAGCAGGATCTGTCCCATATAGAGTTGGCTTTAAAAGGAAAAGCATCATTCCAACAGCAACCTATGAAATAACAATTACCCCTCTCTGCCAAAGAATACAGCAATGCGAACTGGTCTACACTGACAAGGTACATCAGAATAGCTACGTTTCTCAGAGACGTAGGTAAGCCAACCTACACCCCTGGTGTAGACAGTGCTAAGTCAACGGAAGAATTTTTCTGTCAGTTTAGCTACCACCTCTTGGGGAAGTGAATCACTTACACCAACGGGACATCCTATCCCCACGCTGTAGTAACTGTCTACACAGAAGCACTACAGCAGGGCAGCAGCAGCTGGGCCTCTGTAGCATGTTAAGTGTACACAAAGCCTTAACGAGGAGGAGCTCTGTCCCCCATGGGAATGTAGCAGAATAAGCCACATTACAACATGGGATCTGTGTTGGTGAGTATCTGGGTATCTGAGTGTGTGTTTGTTGAGAGGATCAGAGTGTTTGTAGTGAGGGCAGCTTGAAAGTTTGAGCGAGCGCTTGATTGGTTGGCTGAAAAGGGTGGGAGTTGGGAGTGTTTTGTTTCAGGTGAGCATGGCTGTTTAAAAAAGCCGGTGCTCCACGAACCAGCTGAGCAGCGGGGAACAGCAGAGCAGCAAACAGCAGAAGTTTGCCTGGGAGTTTGCCTGGGGTGAGCCCACTGAGGCTTGCACCCTGACAGCTTCTCTGAGTAAGTACTGCATCTCCTGAGGAAGCTCGTAGAAGGAAGGTAATATGGATGGGGAGTGTTCACCTGTTGTGACCTGCACTGGATGTGCCATGTTTGTCTTTCTTCCACAGGACAGAAGCGACTTTGTGTGTACAAAGTGCAAGCTGGTCTCCATATTGGAAGAGAAGGTTCAAGGTCTGGAGCAACAGGTATCTTCCCTGCATTGCATAAGAGAATCTAAAGATTTTCTGGACAGACGTCAGGATATGCTTCTACGGACACAAGGTTCTGAAGATTCAGAGCAGGATGCGCAGCGGGGACAGGAGGACGGTGAAGAAATTTGGCAACATGTGACGTCCAGAAGAAAAAGGGGGAACGTCCATGTACCAGCAACGCAGATACAGGTAAGTAACCATTTTCATGTTCTCTCCACAGGTACCATTGCGGGGAGTGGCCCAGATGATACGTCTGGGGGAAGGGAGCAGAAGGAGACTCCGCCGATTGGAAGGCATGAGATACACTGTCCTAAGGTTGGGGATTCCACGACCACCACTCCCAAGAGAAGGAGGCAGGTGGTGGTGGTCGGGGACTCTCTCCTCAGGGGGACTGAGTCATCTATCTGCCGTCCTGACCGGGAAAAGAGAGAAGTCTGCTGCTTGCCAGGGGCTAAGATTCGCAATGTGACGGAGAGTCTGCCGAGGCTCATCAAGCCCTCGGACCGCTACCCCTTCCTGCTTCTCCACGTGGGCACCAATGATACTGCCAAAAATGACCTTGAGCGGATCACTGCAGACTACATGGCTCTGGGAAGGAGGATAAAAGGAATATGAGGTGCAAGTGGTGTTCTCGTCCATCCTCCCCGTGGAAGGAAAAGGCCAGGGTAGGGATCATCGAATCGTGGAAGTCAATGAATGGCTACGCAGGTGGTGTCGGAGAGAAGGTTTTGGATTCTTTGACCATGGGATGGTGTTCCATGAAGGAGGAGTGCTGGGCAGAGACGGGCTCCATCTTACGAAGAGAGGGAAGAGCATCTTCACAAGCAGGCTGGCTAACCTAGTGAGGAGGGCTTTAAACTAGGTTCACCGGGGGAAGGTGACCAAAGCCCAGAGGTAGGTGGGGAAGCGGGATACCGGGAGGAAGCACGAGCAGGAGCATGTGAGAGGGGAGGGCTCCTGCCTCATACTGAGAATGAGGGGCGATCAGTGGATTATCTCAAGTGCCTATATACAAATGCACAAAGCCTGGGAAACAAGCAGGGAGAAGTGGAGGTCCTGGCAAAGTCTGGGAATTATGATGTGATTGGAATAACAGAGACTTGGTGGGATAACTCGCATGACTGGAGTACTGTCATGGATGGATATAAACTGTTCAGGAAGGACAGGGAGGCCAGAAAAGGTGGGGGAGTTGCACTGTATGTAAGGGAGCAGTATGACTGCTCAGAGCTCAAGTATGAAACTGCAGAAAAACCTGAGTCTCTGGATTAAGTTTAGAAGCGTGAGCAACAAGGGTGATGTAGTGGTGGGAGTCTGCTATAGACCACCGGACCAGGGGGATGAGGTGGACGAGGCTTTCTTCAGCCAACTTGCAGAAGTTACTAGATCGCACTCCCTGGTTCTCATGGGCAACTTCAATCATCCTGATATCTGCTGGGAGAGCAATACAGCGGTGCACAGACAATCCAGGAAGTTTTTGGAAACTGTAGGGGACAATTTCCTGGTGCAAGTGCTGGAGGAACCAACTAGGGGCGGAGCTCTTCTTGACCTGCTGCTCACAAACCGGGAAGAATTAGTAGGGGAAGCAAAAGTGGATGGGAACCTGGGAGGCAGTGACCATGAGATGGTCGAGTTCAGGATCCTGACACAAGGAAGAAAGGAAAGCAGCAGAATACAGACCCTGGACTTCAGAAAAGCAGACTTTGACTCTCTCCGGGAACCAATGGGCAGGATCCCCTGGGAGAATAACATGAGGGGGAAAGGAGTCCAGGAGAGCTGGCTGTATTTTAAAGAATCCTTATTGTGGCTACAGGGACAAACCATCCCGATGTGTAGAAAGAATAGTAAATATGGCAGGCGACCAGCTTGGCTTAACAGTGAAATCCTTGCTGATCTTAAACACAAAAAAGAGGCTTACAAGAAGTGGAAGATTGGACAAATGACCAGGGAAGAGTATAAAAATATTGCTCGGGCATGTAGGAATGAAATCAGGAAGGCTAAATCACACCTGGAATTGCAGCTAGCGAGAGATGTTAAGAGTAACAAGAAGGGTTTCTTCAGGTATGTTGGCAACAAGAAGAAAGCCAAGGAAAGTGTGGGCCCTTACTGAATGAGGGAGGCAACCTAGTGACAGAGGATGTGGAAAAAGCTAATGTACTCAATGCTTTTTTTGCCTCTCTCTTCACGAACAAGGTCAGCTCCCAGACTACTGCACTGGGCAGCACAGCATGGGGAGGAGGTGGCCAGCCCTCTGTGGAGAAAGAAGTGGTTCAGGACTATTTAGAAAAGCTGGACGTGCACAAGTCCATGGGGCCGGATGCGTTGCATCCGAGAGTGCTAAAGGAATTGGTGGATGTGATTGCAGAGCCATTGGCCATTATCTTTGAAAACTCATGGCGATCGGGGGAAGTCCCAGAAGACTGAAAAAAGGCTAATGTAGTGCCAATCTTTAAAAAAGAGAAGGAGGAGGATCCTGGGAACTACAGGCCAGTCAGCCTCACCTCAGTCCCCGGAAAAATCGTGGAGCACGTCCTCAAGGAATCAATTCTGAAGCACTTAGACGAGAGGAAAGGGATCAGGAACAGTCAGCATGGATTCACCAAGGGAAAGTCATGCCTGACTAATCTAATTGCCTTCTATGATGAGATAACTGGTTCTGTGGATGAAGGGAAAGCAGTGGACGTGTTATTCCTTGACTTTAGCAAAGCTTTTGACATGGTCTCCCACAGTATTCTTGTCAGCAAGTTAAAGAAGTATGGGCTGGATGGATGCACTACAAGGTGGGTAGAAAGTTGGCTAGATTGTCGGGCTCAACAGGTAGTGATCAATGGCTCCATGTCTAGTTGGCAGCCGGTATCTAGCGGAGTGCCCCAAGAGTCGGCCGGTTTTGTTCAATATTTTCATTAATGATCTGGAGGATGGTGTGGATTGCACCCTCAGCAAGTTTGCAGATGACACTAAACTGGGAGGAGTGGTAGATACGCTGGAGGGTAGGGATAGGATACAGAGGGACCTAGACAAATTGGAGGATTGGGCCAAAAGAAATCTGATGAGGTTCAACAAGGACAAGTGCAGAGTCCTGCACTTAGGACGGAAGAATCCCATGCACCACTACAGACTAGGGACCGAATGGCTAGGCAGCAGTTCTGCAGAGAAGGACCTAGGGGTGAAGGTGGACGAGAAGCTGGATATGAGTCAACAGTGTGCCCTTGTTGCCAAGAAGGCCAATGGCATTTTAGGGTGTATAAGTAGGGGCACTGCCAGCAGATCGAGGGACGCGATCGTTCCCCTCTATTCAACATTGGTGAGGCGTCATCTGGAGTACTGTGTCCAGTTTTGGGCCCCACACTACAAGAAGGATGTGGAGAAGTTGGAGAGAGTCCAGCGAAGGGCAACAAAAATGATTAGGGGTCTGGAACACATGACTTATGAGGAGAGGCTGAGGGAACTGGGATTGTTTAGTCTACGGAAGAGAAGAATGAGGGGGGATTTGATAGCTGCTTTTAACTACCTGAAAGGTGGATCCAAAGAGGATGGATCTAGCCTATTCTCAGTGATAGCAGATGACAGGACAAGGAGTAATGGTCTCAAGTTGCAGTGGGGGAGATTTAGGTTGGATATTAGGAAAAACTTTTTCACTAGGAGGGCGGTGAAACACTGGAATGCGTTACCTAGGGAGGTGGTGGAATCCCCTTCCTTAGAAGTTTTTAAGGTCAGGCTTGACAAAGCCCTGGCTGGGATGATTTAGTTGGGGATTGGTCCTGCTCTGGGCAGGGGGTTGGACTAGATGACCTCCAGAGGTCCCTTCCAACTCTGATATTCTATGATTCTATGAACACCATAAATGTATACGTTGTGTCTGTCGGAGGAAATCTGAGATGTTTAGAAAAGGTAAAAGAACATGTTGTGTAAGGGGCACGGTCACTAAAGATTATTTTAACTGAAGAGATTAAATAAATACAGTCACATCATTCCTGATGGCAAAGTACCACTCACAGCAATCCTCAAAGGAAAATCCACAAGGAGATGCTATATCCCAGTCCTGTGAACAATGACATGCGCCTCTCCAGATCTACTTCAAGGGTTGTCATTCAAGTTCATGTTAGTCAAGAACTAGACCCCTTTCCCACTTAGCCCATCTAAACGTCACTGATCTGTATCAATTGTCATTAAATACACAGAAGGAGAATATCATATTAAAAGATTTTCAGCTCTATTATCCAAAAACACTGATTTACAGCAGAGTCCAGCAGTCAGGGACTAGGACTGCCAGTCAGGAGGTCTGAATTAGGAACATAGGCCTGGGTCACTGATCCGGGCCCCTGCTATCGCAGGCAATCCTGTCATATAATCCCATTCATTAGCTCCTAGTCTCAGCTCTGCCACTGACTTGCAACAGTAAATTGGGCAAGTCATCTACCCTTCCTGTGACTCAGTTCCCCATCTGCAGAATAACAATAATGATGGGCTAGCCACTTATGTGACCAAGGGATGAAACGTGTTGAGTGGGATGGTCATGTAGTAGGTGCTCAGATCAGCAGTGTGGCCAGATATCTGACCATCAAGCAAAGTAACACTGAAGTTGAAAGAAATTTGTCTACTTAAAAGTTGTAGCGTTAGATGCACCTAAGAGTAAGACTTAGGAATGTGGTTTTAGGAGCTAGTGTGATTGTCTGGTTATTCTGCTCCTTCGTGCCATATGTTAGTAAACTGCATAAGCACTTATGGAGGGGATACTTTTACCTTTCTCTCCAGCACCCCCCTACTCACCTTTTTAAGCTGGGGCTGGGGGGAATAAACATTACATAACAGTCTAGAGCAGTGAGACTCAGACTGAGACTCGGGAGTCGCAAGTGGCTCTTTAATGTGTCTCCTGCGGCTCTTTGCAGCACGATATTAAAACACTGTGTGATCTGATTATTAACCAATCAGGATGCTTTTACTATGTTATTAACCAATTGAAGAATACTTGGTCAGCCTTTTTGCTGGGACAACGATGTATATATTAATAAAAACAGTAAATGAAACAATGAATTCACACAACTGTGGCTCTTTTGGGTAACGTTGATGGCTAATTTGGCTCCTGAACCACTGAGGTCTGAGTATCACTGGTCTAAAGCAAGGATTGTAAATAGGCTGAATAAAGTCTCTAGGCCCCAATCCTGCGAGATGCCGATTGCCGTCAGTTCCAAGCTTTTCACAGCATCAGGTTCTCACTTTGCATGTCTGAACTCTGCCCCCCCCACCAATCACCACCACCACCAGACACTGTTTGTTGACTTTAAGGTGAGTGCTGCTTTCAGAAGGCTCCCAGGATCAGGCCCTTTAGATGTAAGACCACTTGCTAATAAAGGGTCAAACTATGGCACCTCACGGAGAAGTAAGGTGGTGCAAGGCACCCTCTGACACCCCATACAGGAGGTAGCAGCATGTGGAGGGACATAGCCTGTGCAGAGCTGGTACATTCGTCCTCTACACAAGTTGGTGGGGTGGGGAGGGGAATGAGAGAGGAGACATGGTTCCAACCCCCAGTCCGGGAAGTAATGACCAGTGTACCTGCCGCAGTGCTCCATGGGATCTAGCATAGGTTACTTCCCCCTTGGAGTAAGGGAAAACCCAGGACTCTGAAAATCACAGACTTCCTTCTGGTCTGCTCCGCGGCCAGCACAACAAAGAACAAAGCCACCATTTAGTCCTAGTTGAGAATACACGGTCCAACCCGGTGAAGTACTGAGCATGTTTTGATTTCAGTGGGATCTGCAAATACAGTGCACAGGCAGCACCTTGCTGGGCTAAATGCATATTTTAATCAATAATAAAAAACAGGCCTATTCTATTGTTCAATTCAGCTCCTGCAGTGTCAAGCACAGTATAAGAATTCTGATAGACAGAAAGGCCAATCTGACAGTCAAAAAATGGATGATGACATTTTTAGGACACCCACACACATTGACTGTATAAGGATACTTGGGTGCAGCAGCTCAAGGACCGTTAACACTGTGTCTTACAGGCTCATAGTCATTCTAGAAGGAGACCTAATGGCTCAAGCTGAAAATGCAAACATAAAAGAATCACCCCTGACATGTCTATGGCGAGCGTTTTTATAATGGTATTTCAAGAATAACTGGATTATCTGTTCCAATCTTTAACTGTAACTTGCTCCACTTTTTTCTATAATTCCCAAGTTTATATTTCTTGTACTTTGCCAACCCACAACTCCACACTCTTCTCCTGCCCTAGAATGGAGACACTCAACATCTCTCATGGCCATTGGGCTCCTCCCTTGTGTGGCCTGTTTTATGTCATCCCCTTCTGCTTGGGGAGGAAGAAGGCATTTCACACTGGTCACCAGGCAGGGCTGGTCTACAGCCTGCTCCTAAAGGCCCCATCTACTCCAACAGCTACAACCGAGTCACAAGATCCAGATACAGCAGTTCAAAGCTACAGTCCAATTCCATAACTGGTTAAAACCCTGGAGTGTCCAAGACATTACCCATAATACTGACACACAGTTCAGTGCTGTCTGTGCTACAACTGTTCACCATGTGGTAACTGAATTCCCTGGCTCAGTTATGGCTGGAGAGCGGATGGAGCCTTATTCTCCTTTCGCTTTGTCACTCAATACCTTGGGAAGCGCAACTCAAGCTCCTCCTGCCACTTCATAAAGGCTGGATTTACTTTTCGGGAGGCCCTGCTGCCTGAGTGAACTCAGATTTCTGAACTACTGCCTGCTGGATGGCCCAGGGGACTAGGACCCTTTCACCTGTATGGCTGGCTCTGCTCCATTTCTGGTCGGCTGTGACTAAAAGCCGTTACCTTCCAATGACCATCAGTGGCCTGTGTCAGAACATGGAACACAGCAGGTGGAATTTTGAAAGAGGCACTGACAGCACCAACCGCTGCTGGGCAGCTTCTCTTCCCTCTGCAGGAAACTCCTCCTTGTGTGTAACTGACAGGCACCCAGTGTGCTGCTCCATCCCCTCCTTGTGTGTAACTGACACGCACCCAGTGTGCTGCTCCATCCCCTCCTTGTGCGTAACTGACACGCACCCAGTGTGCTGCTCCATCCCCTCCTTGTGTGTAACTGACAGGCACCCAGTGTGCTGCTCCATCCCCTCCTTGTGCGTAACTGACACGCACCCAGTGTGCTGCTCCATCCCCTCCTTGTGTGTAACTGACAGGCACCCAGTGTGCTGCTCCATCCCCTCCTTGTGCGTAACTGACATGCACCCAGTGTGCTGCTCCATCCCCTCCTTGTGTGTAACTGACAGGCACCCAGTGTGCTGCTCCATCCCCTCCTTGTGTGTAACTGACATGCACCCAGTGTGCTACTCCATCCCCTCCTTGTGTGTAACTGACACGCACCCAATATGCTGCTCCATCCCCTCCTTGTGTGTAACTGACAGGCACCCAGTATGCTGCTCCCTCCCCTCCTTGTGCGTAACTGACACACACCCAGTGTGCTGCTCCATCCCCTCCTTGTGTGTAACTGACAGGCACCCAGTGTGCTGCTCCATCCCCTCCTTGTGTGTAACTGACACGCACCCAGTGTGCTGCTCCATCCCCTCCTTGTGTGTAACTGACACGCACCCAGTGTGCTGCTCCATCCCCTCCTTGTGTGTAACTGACACGCACCCAGTGTGCTGCTCCATCCCCTCCTTGTGCGTAACTGACACGCACCCAGTGTGCTGCTCCATCCCCTCCTTGTGCGTAACTGACACGCACCCAGTGTGCTGCTCCATCCCCTCCTTGTGCGTAACTGACATGCACCCAGTGTGCTGCTCCATCCCCTCCTTGTGTGTAACTGACAGGCACCCAGTGTGCTGCTCCATCCCCTCCTTGTGTGTAACTGACATGCACCCAGTGTGCTACTCCATCCCCTCCTTGTGTGTAACTGACACGCACCCAATATGCTGCTCCATCCCCTCCTTGTGTGTAACTGACAGGCACCCAGTATGCTGCTCCCTCCCCTCCTTGTGCGTAACTGACACACACCCAGTGTGCTGCTCCATCCCCTCCTTGTGTGTAACTGACACGCACCCAGTGTGCTGCTCCATCCCCTCCTTGTGTGTAACTGACACGCACCCACTGTGCTGCTCCATCCCCTCCTTGTGTGTAACTGACACGCACCCACTGTGCTGCTCCGTCCCCATCTAGTGGTGGCTGGGCTACATATAAAGGTTGATGAGCCTGCTACAATCTTAGCTAACAGCTGTGTCTTTTAGTTCAGCCAGTAGAGGCTGATGCTTTAAGACCCACAGGTCGGTTTCAGTTCCCGCTGCTGCTGACTCAGCCAGGATGCAGCCTTATGTTTGCATACCCACTCCAACACAGGGCTCCAGAGATATCCATAACAGCAGATTAACTTTGAAAAAGGCATCTTCATCTTCCCTTGTTGCTTATCTGTTGACGACCTTCAGGACTGTTTTTGGTCACCTCCTCTTCTCTCTCGTTACCTCCCCTGATATCTACTACAACCTCTATGAATGACCCTGAGATGTACTTTTCTGGACCAGGCTCTCCCCAGCTGCCCAGTATCTCCCCCGCAGTATCTCCCCCCAGCTATCTGTCACATCCCCCACCCCACCCCCGACATCCTCAGTCTGTGTCTTTCTGAAAATTTTTCCTTTTGCTCCTCTCCTCTACCACTGATGATGGCTCCACAATCCTTCCTGCACCCCAGGCTCCTAATTCTCCTCTCACTCTCCATCTCTCACCTACCCTGTTTCTTGCTATATTCTGGCATTTCTTCCTCTTTTATATGACTAAATTATCCTCTAGAAGTGATCGTCCTTTAGGCAGTTCTGGGACATGGTACAAGGAAGGATGGGGTACAGAAGCTTTCTACTGCTTGTGCTGTATATGCTGTGTGAATAAACAGAAGTCTTTTGTTTCCAAAAACTCAATAGGGCATCTTTCAATGAGGAAGGATGACCAGTGACCATAAAGTAGAGGTGGAGATTAAGAGGCTTAACGTCCAAGCCCAGGAAGGAATGACTAGCTATGACTGTGATTCTTGGTCATTTCGGGGGAGAGAGCTGAGATCTTCCACTCCAATTTCCAAAATATGAGGGAGTAGGAAAACAATATTCCCCAAAATGACCAAGAATCATAAAAGACCCTGCATCAAAAAGTGATGATGAAAAGCTATGCCTAATGTACAAGACACGTAAGAGACACCAGAGAAGACACTGCATTATGTAGCAACCTGCCACTGGATCGGGAACAGACTCTGCTTACAAACAGAAACAGGAGATCACACAGTGTAAAATGCCATCCTGAGCAGACCATACCTCCCGCTGACAGACAAGCAGTCTGTCTCTTCCTTACACTTTGGCAACACTTGTATAGTTTGCCATGCCACTGATAAGAGGAAGCATGGTCTGGTGGTTAGGGCACTAGTCTAGGACTTAGAAAACCTGGGTTCACAGATGTCATGGGTGACCTTAGCACTTATTGCTCAGTGCCTCATATCGCTATTGCACATATGGGGATAACAGCACCACCTTGCCTCACAGAATCATAGATCTCAGGAGGTCATCTAGTCCAACCCCCTGCTCAAAGCAGGACCAACCCCAACTAAATCATCCCAGCCAGGGCTTTGTCAAGTTGGGCCTTAAAAAGCTCTAAGGATGGTATGATAAAAGAAGGTGGGGAAGGGGTAGCTTCCTTTTATGGATACCCAGCCAGCCAGCTAGCTATAAAAACCCTCTTGGTAGCTGTTCTCTACTTGCTTTACCTGTAAAGGGTTTAAAAAGCCCATAGGTAAAAGGAAGAGAGCGGACACCTGACCAAAAGAGCCAATGGGAGGGCTAGAATTTTTTTAAAATTGGGAAAAATCTTTCCCTTTGTCTGTCTGTAGTTGTTCTCCAGAGAGAGGAGTCACAGAGCAGGAACAGGGTTAAACTATGCTATAGGAAGCTTTAAACCAGGTATGAAAAATCATCAAATCATACCTAGGAATTGCTTATCTGAAACCCCAGATATGTAAGTAAATCAGAGAATGTCTAGGAAGACATGATTAGGGTTATTTCTTTTATTTCTTATTGGCTTGTGGACTCCTCTGTGCTAACCCCAGATGCTTTTGTTTTGCTTGTAACCATTAAGCTGGACCCCAAGAAGGTTATTCTTGATGTTTTATTCTTGTAAGCGGGTTTTTAAAATCTAGCAAAACCTATGTTCCAGAGGTATTTTCTTTCTTTTTGTTTTTAATAAAATTTACCTTTTTAAATAACAGGACTGGGTTTTTTATGTGTCCTAAGAAGTTTGTGCATATGTTGTTTAACTAGCTGGTGGCAACAGCTGATTTCCTTTGTTTTTCTTTCTCAGCTCTTCCCCGGGGGGGGGGGGTGAAAGGGCTTGAGGGTTCCCCACAGGGAGGAATTCCCAAGTGCTCCTTCCTGGATTCAAAGGGTTTTTTTTGCATTTGGGTGGTGGCAGCGTTTACCAAGCCAAGGTCAGAGAGAAGCTGTAACCTTGGGAGTTTAATACAAGACTGGAGTGGCCAGTATTAATTTTTAGAATCCTTGCGGGCCCCCACCTTCTGCACTCGAAGTGCCAGAGTGGGGAATCAGCCCTGACAGATGGAGATTCCACCACCTCCCTAGGTAACCCATTCCAGTGCTTCACCACCCTCCTACTGAAATAGTTTTTCCTAATATCCAACCTAGCTAGACCTCCCCCACTACAACTTGAGACCACTGATCCTTGTTCTGTCATCTGCCACCACTGAGAACCGCCTAGCTCCATCCTCTTTGGAACCACCCTTCAGGTGGTTGAAGGCTGCTATCAAATCCCCCCTCACTCTTCTCTTCTGCAGACTAAACAAGTCCAGTTCCCTCCGCCTCTCCTCATAAGTCATGTGCCCCAGCCCCCTAATCATTTTCGTTGCCTTCCGCTGGACTCTCCAATTTGTCCACACCCTTTCTGTAGTGGGGGGGCCCAAAACTGAACGCAATACTCCAGATGTGGCCTCACCAGTGCCGAACAGAGGGGAATAATCACTTCCCTCGATCTGCTGGCAATGCTCCTACTTATACAGCCCAAAATGCTGTTAGCCTTCTTGGAAAAAAGGGCACTCTGTTGACTCATATCCAGCTTCATAGGGGTGTCGTGAGAGGTGCTCAAATACTGCGCAGCTGGGGGCCAGATAAGCACCTAAAATAGACAGAGCTGAACTGCACGGGGTGTAAATCTGCACAACATTTAACCTACTGCTTTTGATTTGTAGAGAATCCTGTAAAATACAAGTGTTCCCACTACATAATCCCTCCACTCTGCCCACCTACTCTGTTCTTGTGAGCAGCTTGCATGTTTCAAGACCCCCGATGGAACCCAAGAACAGAGCAAGTGGCAACGATATACACATGATAACTGCAAATAAGCCCATCTAACCGGCTTTACTTTTACTGTGATGGGTCACCCAGCAAAGAAACAGGGATTTTATTATATTTACCATCTTCATGTAAGAACACTGACTTGTTTTCAAGTAGCTGTATGCTTTGGGAGTTTTTTAATTCGAGGATAGGGGGCATGGATCAGTGTTCACATTGCACTCCCCATCAGTCCCCGGCCCTAGCCAGGGAGCTAATGATCCAACCAGAAGACCAAATTCTGTTTTGAATCCTGGCCACGTGCCACCTGGGGCACGTTGCGCATATGCTACGAAAAAGAATCTGAGGATAGGGTAAGTGTTGGCTCTTTAACTTTCATAGTAGCTGTTACAGTCTTTAAGTGAATTGTTGCACTAATTAATGTTTTAGGTATTTCTTTTTTAAATGTAATGTCACTGTTAGATCCATCTATCATTGAACAAACAGGACACACAGCGTTATGTGGAATCAATTCTTCCTTGGATGAGCCGGTGACTTGGCCTGTGCTGCTATGCTTTATGTCACCAAGATCCCTCAACAGAATTATTTCCTTGTAAATCACAGAAGCTCATCTATTATTATGAATGAATCACTCTGCTATGAATGATTGCAGCAGCATTCCAAAGAACACCTTCTAACAGCATCTGTTAACGTTCCAAGAATATCAGATAAGTTAATTTCATCACTGCGGATAAGCTAGTTAGTTCTTTAAGAAAAGAAGTTTCCACATCAGCTCACAAACTAGGATTCAAATTCTGTTTTATGCAACCAGCAAGGACGTTGATAATATCAAGGCAAAAGGTGGAGCAGAGTCAATCTTTTTCCTGCAGCATAGCATACTCTGACCATTCCTTTGGGGTTGTCCTCTTGTTTATATATGGTGCATGCTTCAACTAATAGCAGGCACACAAAAAACAGACAAGGGCACCCAACTTCACAAACTCCTCTTGGATGCCAAGGAATTTGCAGCACAGCTTAAGTTATAAACAAAAACAGCAACTCATTTAATCTGTTAGTGAGGAAATCTGGTTTGAAAACTAACATTCATTATTCTCAAAAACAACAAGGAGTCCTTGTGGCACCTTAAAGACTAACAAAAGTGCCACAAGGACTCCTCGTTGTTTTTGCTCATACAGACTAACATGGCTACCACTCTGAAACCATTCATTATTCGGAGGTTTAAAATCTAATCAAGAAAGGCTCAAGACTTAAAAATAAAATTGGCTATAGACCCAGCCAGTTGATTCAGCAAGAGACCGGCCAGACTGTATGGATCCATTGCAGAATGTGTCTCTCGCATGGCACCCAGCCACATGGGCAACAGCAGAGGCTCATGCATGTAAGCAGTCCATACACTCTGTGCACGCCATCCCTAAGTGCTGCAATGAACTGATTACAGTGTGCTGAACACCACAGCTCTCCACAAATCCATGGGCATCTTTAAGGATCTGAGCCTTTGTCAGCCTGTGGAGATAAACAGCCAGTGAAAGTATCTTCCCTTCCACGAATGCAGAGCTGCAGTGTTTTGTACAGCTTCATGGAACAGGTAGGGAGAGCAAGGAGACTACACCTCAGAGGCAGGTGTAGGAAACAGGGGCAACTGAGTGACAAAGGGACAGGTTGAGGGGCTGGAAAGCTGAAGGAATCCTGGGGCAACCTCAGCAGGTGGTGGGCATGCAGGCCCTTTGAGAAGGAAGAGACGGTTAGAATCATAGAATCATAGAATATCAGGGTTGGAAGGGACCTCAGGAGGTCATCTAGTCCAACCCCCTGCTCAAAGCAGGACCAACACCAACTAAATCATCCCAGCCAGGGCTTTGTCAAGCCTGACCTTAAAAACTTCTAAGGAAGGAGATTCCACCACCTCCCTAGGTAACGCATTCCAGTGTTTCACCACCCTCCTAGTGAAAAGGTTTTTCCTAATATCTGACCTAAACCTCCCCCACTGCAACTTGAGACCATTACTCCTTGTTCTATCATGTGCTACCACTGAGAACAGTCTAGATCCATCCTCTTTGGAACCCCCTTTAAGGTACTTGAAAGCAGCTATCAAATCCCCCCTCATTCTTCTCTTCCGCAGACTAAACAATCCCAGTTCCCTCAGCCTCTTCTCATAAGTCATGTGTTCCAGTCCCCTAATCATTTTTGTTGCCCTCCGCTGGATGTTTTCCAATTTTTCCACATCCTTCTTGTAGTGTGGGGCCCAAAACTGGACACAGTACTCCAGATGAGGCCTCATCAGTGTCAAATAGAAGGGGATGATCACGTCCCTTGATCTGTTGGCAATGCCCCTACTTATACATCCCAAAATGCCATTGGCCTTCTTGGCAACAAGGGCACACTGTTGACTCATATCCAGCTTCTCATGCACTGTCACCCCTAGGTCCTTTTCTGCAGAACTGCTGCATAGCCATTTGGTCCCTACTCTGTAGCGGTGCATGGGATTCTTCCGTCATAAGTGCAGGACTCTGCACTTGTCCTTGTTGAACCTCATCAGATTTCTTTTGGCGCAATCCTCCAATTGGTCTAGGGCCCTCTGTATCCTATCCCTACCCTCCAGCGTATCTACCTCTCCTCCCACTTTAGTGTCATCTGCAAACTTGCTGAGGGTGCAACCCACACCATTGTCCAGATCATTTATGAAGATATTGAACAAAACCGGCCCCAGGACTGACCCTTGGGGCACTCCACTTGATACTGGCTGCCAACTAAACATGGAGCCATTGATCACTACCCGTTGAGCCCGACAATCTAGCCAGCTTTCTACCCACCTTAGAGTCCATTCATCCAGCCCATACTTCTTTAACTTGCTGGCAAGAATACTGTGGGAGACAGTGTCAAAAGCTTTGCTAAAGTCAAGGAACAACACGTCCATTGCTTTCCCCTCATCCGCCGAGCCAGTTATCTCGTCATAGAAGGCAATTAGATTCGTCAGGCATGACTTGCCCTTAGTGAATCCATGCTGACTGTTCCTGATCACTTTCCTCTCCTCTAAGTCCTTCAGAATTGATTCCTTGAGGACATGCTCCATGACTTTTCCAGGGACTGAGGTGAGGCTGACTGGCCTGTAGTTCCAGGATCCTCCGTCTTCCCTTTTTTAAAGATGGGCTCTACACTAGCCCTTTTCCAGTTGTCTGGGACTTCCCCCGATCGCCATGAGTTTTCAAAGATAATGGCCGATGGCTCTGCAGTCACATCCGCCAACTCCTTTAGCACTCTCGGATGCAGCGCATCCGGCCCCATGGACTTGTGCTCGTCCAGCTTTTCTAAATAGTCCCGAACCACTTCTTTCTTCACAGAGGGCTGGTCACCTCCTCCCCATGCTGTGCTGCCCGATGCAGTAGTCTGGGAGCTGACCTTGTTCGTGAAGACAGAGGCAAAAAAAGCATTGAGTACATTAGCTTTTTCCACATCCTCTGTCACTAGGTTGCCTCCCTCATTCAGTAAGGGGCCCACACTTTCCTTGGCTTTCTTCTTGTTGCCAACATACCTGAAGAAACCCTTCTTGTTACTCTTAACATCTCTTGCTAGCTGCAACTCCAGGTGTGATTTGGCCTTCCTGATTTCACTCCTGCATGCCCGAGCAATATTTTTATACTCATCCCTGGTCATTTGTCCAATCTTCCACTTCTTGTAAGCCTCTTTTTTGTGTTTAAGATCAGCAAGGATTTCACTGTTAAGCCAAGCTGGTCGCCTGCCATATTTACTATTCTTTCTACACATCGGGATGGTTTGTCCCTGTAACCTCAATAAGGATTCTTTAAAATACAGCCAGCTCTCCTGGACTCCTCATGTTATTCTCCCAGGGGATCCTGCCCATCAGTTCCTTGAGGGAGCCAAAGTCTGCTTTTCTGAAGTACAGGGTCCGTATTCTGCTGCTCTCCTTTCTTCCCTGTGTCAGGATCCTGAACCCGACCATCTCATAGTCACTGCCTCTCAGATTCCCATCCACTTTTGCTTCCCCTACTAATTCTTCCTGGTTTGTGAGCAGCAGATCAAGAAGAGCTCTGCCCCTAGTTGGTTCCTCCAGCACTTGCACCAGGAAATTGTCCCCTACACTTTCCAAAAACTTCCTGGATTGTCTGTGCACTGCTGTATTGCTCTCCCAGCAGATAACAGGGTGATTGAAGTCGCCCATGAGAACCAGGGCCTGTGATCTAGTAACTTCTGAGAGTTGCCGGAAGAAAGCCTCATCCATCTCATCCCCCTGGTCCGGTGGTCTATAGCAGACTCCCACCACGACATCACCCTTGTTGCTCACACTTCTAAACTTAATCCAGAGACTCTCAGGTTTTTCTGCAGTTTCATACTTGAGCTCTGAGCAATCATACTGCTCCCTTACATACAGTGCAACTCCCCCACCTTTTCTGCCCTGCCCTTCCTGAACAGCTTATATCCATCCATGACAGTACTCCAGTCATGTGAGTTATCCCACCAAGTCTCTGTTATTCCAATCACATCATAATTCCTTGACTGTGCCAGGACTTCCAGTTCTCCCTGCTTGTTTCCCAGGCTTCTTGCATTTATGTACAGGCACTTGAGATAACTCACTGATCACCCCTCTTTCTCAGTATGAGGCAGGAGCCCTCCCCTCTCCAGCGCTCCTGCTCGTGCTTCCTCCCGGTATCCCATTTCCGCACTTACCTCAGGGCTTTGGTCTCCTTCCCCCATTGAACCTAGTTTAAAGCCCTCCTCACTAGATTAGCCAACGTGC
Organism: Chelonia mydas; assembly: GCF_015237465.2. Lineage (NCBI taxonomy): Eukaryota > Metazoa > Chordata > Testudines > Cheloniidae > Chelonia > Chelonia mydas. Next base: position 2,564,867 of record NC_051252.2, on the reverse strand, counting down.
TTGCGAAGATGCTCTTCCCTCTCTTCGTTAGGTGGAGCCCATCTCTGCCTAGTACTCCTCCTTCTTGGAACACCATCCCATGGTCAAAGAATCCAAAGCCTTCTCTCCGACACCACCTGCGTAGCCATTCATTGACTTCCACGATTCGATGATCTCTACCCAGGCCTTTTCTTTCCACGGGGTTGGTGGAGTGAATCAGGGTTGATTGGGAGATCCTAGAGCAGCCTTGTTCATTCTGCCTCTATCCCACCTCAGTCCCTTCTCCGCATGCTATCCCCCACTCCTTCTGCTGGCAGGGCACTGGGGCAGTCAGACACAGCTGCTCCACACTGGCTGGGAACTAGCAAGGGGAGCAGCAAGAGCAGAGCACAAGAAGCAGCAGCTTGGCTACCTACAATTCCATTGCCAGCGTAGGCTCTAGCCTCTGGTGGCCAAGAAGAGAAACTACTGGGAATCCTGCTAGATGCCCAAAATTCCAGCGGCTCGCGGCAGGGAGATGCGGGGGATATGTGTAGGGGGGAGTGCGGGGGCCCCACCTTTGCTCTGCCCTGCCCCGATTCCAACCCCTTTCCCAAGGCCCCGCCCTCGCCTCTTCTCCACCTCCTCTCCCGAGTGTGCTGTGGCCCAGCCCCTCCCTCTCCCTCCTGGAGTGCCCCGGGAAACCTGAGCGCCGGCAAACAGCTGTTTGGCAGCAGGGGGGAGCGCTGGGAAGGAGGGGGGGGACAGGAATACGGCACGCTTGAGGGAGGAGGCAGGGAAGAGGCGGGGAAGGAGGGAGCTTGGCTGCCGGTGTGGGCGGAGCTTGCAGCAGGAGCCCCAGGACCCAGCAGGACCAAGCTTCTGCCCCTGCAGCTGCCCTGCCCTGGGGGCCCCTGTCGTTGGGGGGCCCCATGCCAGGGCACCCTGTGTTTCACTATAAATCCGCCTCTGCTGACTGCTGTTTAAATCAAACCCTGCAATCTGGGATGCAAGACCCGCCACCTCTATATTCCAGTCCCTCCAATATTTTACAATTTATTACTGTCAAACTGTAATTTACTACAGAAATAAACTCTGCCATATCTGAGATTACTAATTAGGGCTCTCAGATTACATCATCCTGTTATTCCTTTTTATTAAACTTCCGTTCTCATCTGACAGTGATATGGATCAGCAAGCATCAGAAATACAATGCCAACGGCATTTCCCTCCCAAGTTCCATTACAACGCTGAAATTTCATGACTTCCTGGAATACCTATAATTAATATCTAAACCCATTTCTAAATATTTTAATATTCCTTTCCCTTTCACAGATCTCTGCTCTTCAGGCTTTCTAACATGCATCAAGTTCTCTTTTATTTAAAGCCATTTATTTCTGGTATGAATAAAACCAGCTGAAGCTTGGAATATGTTTATTAGGTTTTGAATGTTTCAAACCTCGCATGAGGCTAACCTCTTTGGGAAGGAGAGGAGGAAACTAAACAAATAAGAAGATGCTTTAGGATTGGATGCACATGCCAGTAGATTGGGCCATGGAAGCAGCAAAACTCTGCAGGGTGAACTCTAGCAGGGCCTAATCCAAAGCCCATTGAAGTCTACGGAAAGACTCCTAAACCAAGATCCTCATATGCATTTAGACACCTCACTCCCACTGATTTCAACAGGAGTTAGACACCTAAATACCTCTGAGTATCTGGGCCCCACTGACTTCAATGAGCATTAGATCTGGTCCAAAGTTTCCTGCTGTGGGAGGGGATTAAGAAAGGAAATGGAGCTTGTAGTGTATTAGATCTACGGAGGCAAGAGCCATCAGCATGGGCTGCTCCTCCATGGGACATCACTGCTCCCTGGCACCATGGACTTTGAAGCAGTTGTGCTGCTACTGCCTGGGATCCCTTGCCCAGAGAGAACCCAGTGGGACACACTTATCCAAGCTGTATTAAGTTCTGGATGGATTTCCACCTGGAAATCTAGCAGATTTCCATTGGAAGGGAACTGCTCCTTTGCTCCACCACCATACAGCATGGAGAGGCATTCACAGGGTGTTAAGAGGTGGAGAACTGAGCCACAGAGGTGGATCTACACCCATTCTGCATAGGCAAAAAGAGATTTGCCTACAGAAGCAGAGGACTCTGATGTATTTTTATTAGGGCGAGAATACATAGGTACAGTGCCTTGCACCAGCTGCTTTGAACCAGTATATGGAGCTGTAATGGAACATTTGTACCAGTGTCATTGGGATGGGGTCACATTCCCCTAATAAGGTACTCACAAAAGCAACAGATTCACTTCATCATCATGAATATATAGAAAAAGAAGTGGTTGAGAACTGGAAATACCACATTGGATCAGAGCACTGAGCCACCGAGTTCAAAGTCCTGTTTCTCATGGTGGCCCGTACCAATTTCTTCGTGACAGAAACCTGTAGTGGACAGTTACCGAATTACCTGTCCATAAGGGAAATTTTTTCCTGATCCCTAGCAATTGGTTTATGCCCTGAAGCATGAAAGTTTACAACCCTTAAAATATTTTAGTCTCTCTAATTAACTGAGGATATTCTCCTTATCCATATAAAAGTCTGATCTTTTTATAATCCTATGGGTTACAGATTGGGAAATGAGGCACAGAAAAGATAATGCTAAAATGTTCCAAAGTGACCTCTGCTTTTGGACACGCAACTTGAGCCACTTAAGGCCTGGAACCACTCAGCACCCAGCACTCCTCCTAAACTCAACAGGGGCTATAGGTGCACTGACTTTCTGAAAACAGGCCCAAGGCCTCTGAACCTGAACACTCAAAGCCGCAGGCCTCTCTGGAATATTTTAGCCTAAGCACCTCACCCCAAGTCACCCAGCACATAAGTGGCAGAGCTGGGAGCAGAACCTCTTCTCCTCACAACTAGCCCCGTGCCCTAAACTAAGGTGAGAGCATGCCCCCCAGGGGAGGAAGCCCTGTGATGTTTCCCTTGTAGGGTTTCCTCCATATTCTTCTTCCAGGGCATGGGGTTTGCCCCCAGCCTGATTCTACAGAGGCAGCATGGATTCTAGCACACAATCCCCTGGAGATTAACAGGAATCTTGTGGATCTATTGCATGGTGGCCCTGTGCACCTAACCCAACTTTGGGGGCTCTTGCAGCTTACCCGAGCTCTACGGGCTCCCTCCTCCTGCAGCAACCCTCAGGGCACCCTTTAAAGTGGGTTCCCTGGAGGGGAAAGGACACCCCAGGAGTGTTAATACAGCGGTACATCCTATCAACATGAGTGCAGAATACCCAGGGGTGGTGGGGAGGGAACAATAAATGTGAGCCCCAATGCACCTGCCTCACCCCCTTCCTACCCTAGGATCTCTGGGACTGAACTGAGCCATCCGGGGGAGAGGCCACTGCTTTCCCTCACAGCTTTCCATGCTGAGGGTCCTAGCCACACCCATGTATTACGATCAGGTACCCCTGGGTCTTCAAACATGTTACCAACAACCCCACCCTTGGCCAGCCAGCATACCGGAACATTAACCCCCGCCACGTCCGTGCCCAAAGGGCAGTTGGACAGTCTGTCCATCCATTACATGCCAAGAGCGGGGTTGGGGACTCCTGCACAAGTTGGGATAGGGGATATATCCATCCAGATCCAGACCCTGCCTGGAGCTGTGTGCTGAGAACCTCCCTGGTATCCCCTGCAGAGCAGGGCCCAGCTCCCCAGAGCTCTGCCCACTCCCCCGGGTCTCTGTGCTGAGCCCCCCAGGCATCCCCTGCAGAGCAGGGCCCGGCTCCCCGGAGCTCTGCCCACTCCCCACCATCTCTGCACTGAGCCCTCCCTGGTATCCCCTGCAGAGTGGGACCCGGCTCCCCGGAGCTCTGCCCCCCATCTCTGCGCTGAGCCCTCCCTGGTATCCCCTGCAGAGTGGGGCCCGGCTCCCCGGAGCTCTGCCCCCCATCTCTGCGCTGAGCCCTCCCTGGTATCCCCTGCAGAGTGGGGCCCGGCTCCCCGGAGCTCTGCCCCCCATCTCTGCACTGAGCCCTCCCTGGTATCCCCTGCAGAGTGGGGCCCGGCTCCCTGGAGCTCTGCCCCCCATCTCTGCGCTGAGCCCTCCCTGGTATCCCCTGCAGAGTGGGGCCCGGCTCCCCTGAGCTCTGCCCCCCATCTCTGCGCTGAGCCCTCCCTGGTATCCCCTGCAGAGTGGGGCCCGGCTCCCTGGAGCTCTGCCCCCCATCTCTGCGCTGAGCCCTCCCTGGTATCCCCTGCAGAGTGGGGCCCGGCTCCCCGGAGCTCTGCCTCCCATCTCTGCGCTGAGCCCTCCCTGGTATCCCCTGCAGAGTGGGGCCCGGCTCCCCGGAGCTCTGCCCCCCATCTCTGCGCTGAGCCCTCCCTGGTATCCCCTGCAGAGTGGGGCCCGGCTCCCCGGAGCTCTGCCCCCCATCTCTGCGCTGAGCCCTCCCTGGTATCCCCTGCAGAGTGGGGCCCGGCTCCCCTGAGCTCTGCCCCCCATCTCTGCGCTGAGCCCTCCCTGGTATCCCCTGCAGAGTGGGGCCCGGCTCCCCGGAGCTCTGCCCCCATCTCTGCGCTGAGCCCCCCCTGGTATCCCCTGCTGAGCTGGGCCCGGCTCCCCGGAGCTCTGCCCCCATCTCTGCGCTGAGCCCTCCCTGGTATCCCCTGCAGGGTGGGGCCCGGCTCCCTGGAGCTCTGCCCCCCATCTCTGCGCTGAGCCCTCCCTGGTATCCCCTGCAGAGTGGGGCCCGGCTCCCCGGAGCTCTGCCCCCATCTCTGCGCTGAGCCCCCCCTGGTATCCCCTGCAGGGTGGGGCCCGGCTCCCCGGAGCTCTGCCCCCCATCTCTGCGCTGAGCCCTCCCTGGTATCCCCTGCAGGGTGGGGCCCGGCTCCCCGGAGCTCTGCCCCCCATCTCTGCGCTGAGCCCTCCCTGGTATCCCCTGCAGGGTGGGGCCCGGCTCCCCGGAGCTCTGCCCCCCATCTCTGCGCTGAGCCCTCCCTGGTATCCCCTGCAGAGTGGGGCCCGGCTCCCTGGAGCTCTGCCCCCCATCTCTGCGCTGAGCCCTCCCTGGTATCCCCTGCAGAGTGGGGCCCGGCTCCCCGGAGCTCTGCCCCCATCTCTGCGCTGAGCCCTCCCTGGTATCCCCTGCAGAGTGGGGCCCGGCTCCCCGGAGCTCTGCCTCCCATCTCTGCGCTGAGCCCTCCCTGGTATCCCCTGCAGAGTGGGGCCCGGCTCCCCGGAGCTCTGCCCCCATCTCTGCGCTGAGCCCTCCCTGGTATCCCCTGCAGAGTGGGGCCCGGCTCCCCGGAGCTCTGCCCCCCATCTCTGCGCTGAGCCCTCCCTGGTATCCCCTGCAGAGCAGGGCCCAGCTCCCCAGAGCTCTGCCCACTCCCCCGGGTCTCTGTGCTGAGCCCCCCAGGCATCCCCTGCAGAGCAGGGCCCGGCTCCCCGGAGCTCTGCCCACTCCCCCCCATCTCTGCACTGAGCCCTCCCTGGTATCCCCTGCAGAGTGGGACCCGGCTCCCCGGAGCTCTGCTCCCCATCTCTGCGCTGAGCCCTCCCTGGTATCCCCTGCAGAGTGGGGCCCGGCTCCCCGGAGCTCTGCCCCCCATCTCTGCGCTGAGCCCTCCCTGGTATCCCCTGCAGAGTGGGGCCCGGCTCCCCGGAGCTCTGCCCCCCATCTCTGCACTGAGCCCTCCCTGGTATCCCCTGCAGAGTGGGGCCCGGCTCCCTGGAGCTCTGCCCCCCATCTCTGCGCTGAGCCCTCCCTGGTATCCCCTGCAGAGTGGGGCCCGGCTCCCCTGAGCTCTGCCCCCCATCTCTGCGCTGAGCCCTCCCTGGTATCCCCTGCAGAGTGGGGCCCGGCTCCCCGGAGCTCTGCCCCCCATCTCTGCGCTGAGCCCTCCCTGGTATCCCCTGCAGGGTGGGGCCCGGCTCCCCGGAGCTCTGCCTCCCATCTCTGCGCTGAGCCCTCCCTGGTATCCCCTGCAGAGTGGGGCCCGGCTCCCCGGAGCTCTGCCCCCCATCTCTGCGCTGAGCCCTCCCTGGTATCCCCTGCAGGGTGGGGCCCGGCTCCCCGGAGCTCTGCCCCCCATCTCTGCGCTGAGCCCTCCCTGGTATCCCCTGCAGAGTGGGGCCCGGCTCCCTGGAGCTCTGCCCCCCATCTCTGCGCTGAGCCCTCCCTGGTATCCCCTGCAGAGTGGGGCCCGGCTCCCCGGAGCTCTGCCTCCCATCTCTGCGCTGAGCCCTCCCTGGTATCCCCTGCAGAGTGGGGCCCGGCTCCCCGGAGCTCTGCCCCCCATCTCTGCGCTGAGCCCTCCCTGGTATCCCCTGCAGAGTGGGGCCCGGCTCCCCGGAGCTCTGCCCCCCATCTCTGCGCTGAGCCCTCCCTGGTATCCCCTGCAGAGTGGGGCCCGGCTCCCCTGAGCTCTGCCCCCCATCTCTGCGCTGAGCCCTCCCTGGTATCCCCTGCAGAGTGGGGCCCGGCTCCCCGGAGCTCTGCCCCCATCTCTGCGCTGAGCCCCCCCTGGTATCCCCTGCTGAGCTGGGCCCGGCTCCCCGGAGCTCTGCCCCCATCTCTGCGCTGAGCCCTCCCTGGTATCCCCTGCAGGGTGGGGCCCGGCTCCCTGGAGCTCTGCCCCCCATCTCTGCGCTGAGCCCTCCCTGGTATCCCCTGCAGAGTGGGGCCCGGCTCCCCGGAGCTCTGCCCCCATCTCTGCGCTGAGCCCCCCCTGGTATCCCCTGCAGGGTGGGGCCCGGCTCCCCGGAGCTCTGCCCCCATCTCTGCGCTGAGCCCTCCCTGGTATCCCCTGCAGGGTGGGGCCCGGCTCCCCGGAGCTCTGCCCCCCATCTCTGCGCTGAGCCCTCCCTGGTATCCCCTGCAGAGTGGGGCCCGGCTCCCCGGAGCTCTGCCCCCCATCTCTGCGCTGAGCCCTCCCTGGTATCCCCTGCAGGGTGGGGCCCGGCTCCCCGGAGCTCTGCCCCCCATCTCTGCGCTGAGCCCTCCCTGGTATCCCCTGCAGAGTGGGGCCCGGCTCCCCGGAGCTCTGCTCCCCATCTCTGCGCTGAGCCCTCCCTGGTATCCCCTGCAGAGTGGGGCCCGGCTCCCCGGAGCTCTGCCCCCCATCTCTGCGCTGAGCCCTCCCTGGTATCCCCTGCAGAGTGGGGCCCGGCTCCCCGGAGCTCTGCCCCCCATCTCTGCACTGAGCCCTCCCTGGTATCCCCTGCAGAGTGGGGCCCGGCTCCCCGGAGCTCTGCCCCCCATCTCTGCACTGAGCCCTCCCTGGTATCCCCTGCAGAGTGGGGCCCGGCTCCCCGGAGCTCTGCCCCCCATCTCTGCGCTGAGCCCTCCCTGGTATCCCCTGCAGAGTGGGGCCCGGCTCCCACGGGGGACGTGGTTGGACACTTACATGCTCAGTCCCTCTTGCTGCAGCCTGTTGAACAGCCTCCCCAGCACCGCAGCCTCTCCCGCTCCGGCTGCCAGCCCCGGCTGTTACCCTCGTTCCCGTAGCAACCAGGGCCTGCCAGCCCTCCAGCAGGGAGCAGGCTCTGGGCTCCATGGCAACTGTGGGGACGCCTGCAAGGGCGGTGGCCCAACGGAGGAGGCGGAGGCTGGTGCTTGGGGCCCTGCAGGAGAGGACAGCTTCTTAAGGGGCCCCCCACCCATTGTATTTGATTGTCATGAATGGAAGTTATAGGGAGCGGAGGGGAGGGGAGAGCTGGATTAACCTTTTGTGGGCCCCGGCTCCAAACATATTTGTGGGCCCCTAAGTAGTCATTGTGGGCTCCGAGTGTGGGCCTGGTGTGGCAGGGCCATCGCTGCCCTAGGATACCCTGTACTGAATCTCAGAGACATTTTTCATTTTGATCACACATCTCTATATGACTATATGCATTGCCATACACGGGTCCCTCAGCCCCCAGTTTTTCTCATTGAGCTGTACACCCATGTGCATTTACCAGTGTCCACAGTGAGCAGAACTTTCATAGTGATCAGGGAAACTCCCCACAGATTTATCTCCTTCCTCATTCAGACCTTCAATAGCCATGTCTCCAGTGCCACCCCATGTCACCAGTCACCATATGGGGTCCCAGTCTCAGCTCAAAGATCCAAAGCCAGCAGATACCTGGTCAGTTCTGACAAATCCCCTCCCCAGCGCCCATCCTGCCATTGGAGCAAGCCCCTTGCAAACACCATTTCCCCAAAGAGAGGACTTAGCCCTTGGGAATCTGAAGACACCAGCCTTTCTCCCTCTGCTCCCATCTACAGGCTAGTCTACTGCCTGGTCACCATCACCTCTGCCCATGCTTGTTTCCTTTCTACTTTGGACATGCTCCCCAACCAGCTAGGGCTATTTTGCCGCTGCAAGCCTGACCTGCTTCCTCCTTCCCCGCTCCCCGTGACATTCCTTTCCTACTGGTGACCTCTGTTCCTTGAGGTTAACTCCAGTTTCTTTATCTGCTCTAGCTTAATGGCCCCCAGTATCACAAAGCCATCTGCAGCTTCTCTGGCTATAGCCATGGGGCCAATTGCCAGAGGCCAGCCTTAGATCGCTGCAGCTACTAGTCAAGGAAGGGGTGGCTATTCCAAGGCTGTGCATTCTTGAACCTTGCAACGGCGGCACCAGGGACTCTAAATCCTCAGCTCTGGCCCTAGGCAGCTGCAGACTCTGCAGTTATGCACTTCCCTCCTCTAGGCCATGGCTTTATGTACCTGAGATGCCCATCACCTGCAGCAGAGGCCACCAATTCCCACCCACCCCTCACCTAGCACATAGTCGTGCAGAAAGTGCAGCCTGAATGATTTTGGAGACTGGGGTGCCAGGAGTTCCCATCCCTGAGCAGCAGCTCTGCAACAAGCTCACATGGCCCCGCTCCGCTGTGGGACCAGGACCCTGTGAAGACAGTGGAGTGTATAACCAGTTCTGTCCAAGGCCTCTTGAAGTGAGTGGGAGTATTTTCGCAAAAAGAAAAGGAGTACTTGTGGCACCTTAGAGACTAACCAATTTATTTGAGCATGAGCTTGGTTAGTCTCTAAGGTGCCACAAGTACTCCTTTTCTTTTTGCGAATACAGACTAACACGGCTGTTACTCTGAAACCGGAGTATTTTCGTTGTCTTTAATGGGTTGTGTATAGAAGCAAAGGACCCCATTCTAGACTCTGGGAGCAAAGTGCATTCTATGGTGCACTCCTTTACTATGGTAACAGGAAGGCCTCACATTACCCAGTGAATAAGCAACACCTCCTATAGCACCTAACTTTTTCTGAGAGGCTTCCCACCCACTTACCAAATGCAAACCTGCTTCGCTTACAAGGGCTGAAAATATCTGGTAGTGTGGTCACAAAAGCAAGGCCCTTCTGAAGTCAGGATGTGCACAGAACACAGACAGGACTGGTTCCCGCATGGTTATAGAACTGCAGTAAAGTGGAACAATTTTCCACTTGTGATTGGAGGATATCTGGATCCATATTATAAGACTGCCCTACATAAATGAGGAAAAGTTGAGGTGTCTTTATTAGTCTTTTGTTCCACTCTTCATTTCTATGGGGAATTTGCCAATGCAATATTACTGTCTTCCTTTGAAACAAACAAAACTTAAAGAAAAATGGTAACAGCTGTTGAAAATAGCAATTCCAGTCTTAGTGAGTGCTGGGAAGACCCCAGCATTTGTTGCTCAATTTTATCCTACTTTTTCTACAGCAAATTAGTGGATCAGCATATTTGATTTGGAGAAATGGAAGTAACAGCTGCCCAAATTGAGCCTGAGCACTGCTGAATTTTGAGGGTGTTCAAATCTGGAAGGCAGGTGCTAGATTCCGTTTCTGAATATTAGATAAATCTGGAAAGGAAAAGTCAATTTCTACTTTCATGACTCAGAAGTGGAAATCCTCCTGTACTGTATCTGAAGCTGCCTAGGTCCTCTTCTCCTCCCTTACTTTTCATTTTAACTTTTGGTGGGATCCACATACCTCCCTTGCTAGGCTTCAGATAGAGAGGTGCGCTGTCCATTTAGTCCACCCAGTTCCTTCTTTGGGGGCTGCCAGGCAAGATCACACCAACATCCCTAATCCAGTATGGGGAAGTCTTCTGAGGGTGCTATCTGGGCCAAAGCCTTCTACTCCTTGGGCATACATGTTCCCCATTCACAGTGCCACCCCCTTCTAGCAGCCAGCTCCCCATTCACAGCAAGCTGCAGTACATGGGGTCTCACAGCTTCCCCACTCCCTCTCCCTCCCCCTCCCTTTCCTGTTGATAGCGGCCAAGGGAATGCTGGGAAATGTAGTTCCTTCCCTGCTCCAGGGCTGGCACTATAGGCAGGGAGCTGGCCAAGAAACTACAATTCCCAGGGCGCGGGGGGGTTCTCAGCTCCCAGGCTGGATCCCTGCTGCTCCGAGGATCCATTTCTGCAGCGCTGCCAGAGGGGAGGAAGCGAGTGTTATGGGCCCCATCTGAGCTTGGGCCGGGCGCTAGGGCGCCATGGTAAATCCGGTACTGGGAGGGAGACTGTGCACAGGGGGCTGGACTAAGTGACCTCCTGGGGTCCCTGCCAGCTCTACGCTTCTTTGGATGACAGCAGAGCCCGAGGGCCCGCTGTGCACACACCAAGAAAGAGACAGCCCCCGGCCCCAAGAGCAGATACTGCTCTACAGGGAGCGCCAGTGACTTGCCGCAGCTGAGAAAGGGAGTCTGGGCCAGAGCTGGGGCTTACACCCAGAGCTGCTGAATCCCAGCCCAGTGCCTGAGCTATGAGAATTTTATTCCCCTTCACATATCAGATGGTGATGGATGCTTTCGGTGCTTTAGCATGGTCCCACTGGTGACACACACACACACCCACACACACACACCCCCCAGGACTCACCTTCTCCCAGCTTGTCCTGTGGGTCTCAGAGATTGCAACACCACATCCAGGCGTGACACTGACAAAATAAACAAAATCATGGGGCTACACAACAGGAGTGAAGGAATTCTGCAAGTCCAGGATCCAACCTTGTGTAAGATTCAGGAGCCAATAGCTATCCTGCCCAAAACATAAGATATTCTCTTATTGGAATTTGTTAGGTATTAAACAAATAATAGCCTTTTACCATTTACTGAAGTTCTCTTTGCTATCCCTCAGGCTGGCTTTTGTAGGTGTTGCATGAAGAGTGGTTTGTGGTTTTTTAGACAAACTGATGGATTTTGAAAGTAAAATGCTGTCAGGATCCAGTCTAACTGTTTAAAGGAAATCCAAGAGGAGACATGAGGCTCACAGTGTTCCACATAGGAAAGAATATACTGAGCATTTTCTACTCAGGAGACATGAAACAAATGCCTATCTGTGAATAACTCACCTTTCATTCCTTATGGAGGCTGCTATTTTCCTCCATGAATCCTCCCACTAGCAATCACAGTTTTAATGCCCTGAGCACAACATCTCCAGATTTCTGACCAGGCCTTTGGAACAACCCATGAGACTACTCTCCAGCTAATCAATCATTAGTACGTGCTGTAACAGGACTTTGGGAGCTCAGTTAGTGCCAGGCAGATATGCATGCAGTGCAGACAGGATCAATAAAGCTCAAAGGGCTAACCTATAATTTTGAGTAAGCGTGCTCCAGAAACAAAATCTCCAACACAAGGTAAAGCAGAATCTCTATTCACTGTTAGCAGTACCAGGCCTCTGCCACAGTGTTTAGCAGTTCCAATTCCATCCATTAAAGCCGGGGTGGGCAAACTACGGCCCGGAAGCCACATCCGGCCCTTCAGTTGATTTAATCTGGCCCTCGAGCTCCTGCTGAGGAGTGGGTTCCAGGGCTTGCCCCGCTCCACACAGCTCCCAAAAGCAGCAGCATGTCCCACACTCTGGCTTCTACGTGTAGGGGCAGCCAGGGGACTTCGCACGCTGCCCTTGCCGCAAGCACCGCCCCCGCAGCTCCCATTGGCTGGGAAACGCGGCCAATGGGAGCTGCAGGGGCAGCACCTGCAGATGGGGCAGCGCACAGAACCACCTGGCATAGGAGCCAGACATGCCGCTGCTTCCGGGAGCTGCTTGAGGTAAGTGCCGCCTGCAGCCTGAACCCCTGACTCCCTCCCGTGCCCCAACCCCCCAGCCCCAGCCCTGATCCCCCCTCCTGCCCTCTGCACCCCTGCCCCAGCCCGGAGCTCCCTCTCACACACTGAACTCCTCATTTCTGGCCCCACCCCAGAGCCCGCACCCCCAGCTGGAGCCCTCACCCCAACCCCCAATTTTGTGAGCACCCCAACCCCCAATTTTGTGAGCATTCATGGCCCGCCATACAATTTCCATACCCAGATGTGGCTCTTGGGCCGAAAAGTTTGCTCACCCCTGCATTAAAGGATTGCTGCACAGATGTAAACTGACCAGTGTGATACTATGTTAAGTTTTGAAATTCATCATAAAAATTAAATCCTTCTGAACATCCCTCCCCCACCCAAACCCTATACAGCCCACAGGGACCAATCCCTAAAAACATGAGTCTAGATTGTTTGAGCTAAAGGGCTAAACATTTCCTTAGAGCAGTACTCCCAGAACTGTGAGCCATTGCTGTCTGTGTGGCTCATCACATGTGCGTGAGGGAGCCATGAGTGCTTGGGAAAAAATTTTAATCCATCTGCCTGCTTTTGTTTTCTTAATTAAGAGACTATTAAACTAGGCTTAAAAAATCACCTGCATCTTATCTATAGGATCTGCATCTGACACTCCTACTGCAGCTGCTGGTGCTGAGAGCCTCTCTGTGCCCTGGGTCTCCAGCAAAGAGCTTCCCTGCTGGCGGAAGCATTCAGCAGGAAACCGCTCTGCAGCAAACCCCCCACTGGAGCAAAGGGCAAAGAGAGGCTCCCGCCTATGCCAGCTGCAGCACCAGCAGATCGAGGAAGGGGAGTGAAAGAGAGACAGGCGCATCTTTGTAATGGAATGGTTTTTACCAAGTGCTAAGCCGACAATGCAGCATACGCTCAAGTGAAGAAGATTGTAATCAAGTTGGATGGAAAAAGAAGAAAAGCAGACAATACGATGATGGGTACATTTTGTGGCTCATATCCAGAACTAGTGGATAGAAGAAGTTAAGAAGAGTCAATATTTTGCACTGCAGCTTGATTAATCCACAATGATAGCATCAGAACCCAAGGGGAGCATGGTCATGCTTAGTGGTTGGAGGAGTGCCTGTTAGGTTTACTTGTCAGAGTGGTGGCAGTTGGCAGAGGTCAAGAGGGGAGTTGGAACAAGGCAAGAGCACGGCTGGGAGCTCGACTGGAGCAAGAGCAGGACTAGGGACAAGGCTGGACTAGGAAAAGAGCAGGGCTGGAGCAGGTTAGGGGCAGGGGAGCCTGGAACCACTACCAAGCAGAGGAGAGTTCCAAGCCATGACATGACATTGAGCAGACTGAACTGGTATGGCTCCTGTGAGGTTTATATGCCTGTCCTGAGTGTCACCAGACCAGCTGCTGGCTTGTGGATTGGCTGGAATCTAACACAGGAATGACTCATCCCTGCATGTGACTCAGTCAGGCTCCAGTTCAGGCATGACTCAGCCCCTCACACAGCCCACATGGCTCAGTTTCTGTGTCAGGAGATTTGTCCAAGCAGGTACAGTAGCTGAAGAACTTTTATTTAAACAGTCCCATTCTTCTCACTAAAATCTTAGGCTGTGTCTGAGCATGCCAAAAAATCTACATTTTCAAATTATAGTTTTAAGAACCCAGAGTAGATCATATTATGTAAACAAACCATCTATAGGTGAACAAATGTGCAAAACCATCCAAACTCTAGTGTCCCTCTTGAATCTGGTGGCCTGAATTTTTGAATCTAATGTCTTGAATTGGGTAAAAAAACACAGTATTTGGCTGTGAAGAGCCGCGGCGCTAAAAAATTTGGAAGCCGCAGGGTTAGAGGCAATAGCAGACTCACAAAGCTTCAGACTTGTTTTTGCCACTAGAGGGAGACAAACAGCCACACCGTTTTAGCATGGGTTACACTTCTAAGCCTACCCTGTTGCTTTTATTAGTTCAGATTGGGAAGCAAGGCCAATCTCCAATCTAGAGCCTTATTCCACTCAGGCAAAGGTCAAAGAAATCAGAGGAGAAGTGAAGTACCCTATGTCAAGAAGGCTGCATAGGACCCCTTAAAATTAAATAGAAGATAGGGTGGTTATTTGCTCTTTCCCTACAGAAGACTTTTATTGCATACTGCTGTTTTGCTGGATTCAGTCAGTATTTGCACATAAAGCCCTTGGACTTGCATAGGTGTTTTGTATATTCTGCCAGCAGTGTTTAATTTCTGGAAAAAATCACTTCAGAGTAGATTATTTTTGCAGCTGACAAGCATTTGAGGGAAGGAGTATATTGTGCCTCCAAAAGGAGACCTAGTATATTGGTGGGACACACTTGTGCAGGTGCCTGGCTGTCAGCATTGCTCCCCCTCGGTCCTGGCAGTTGGTACTGAATGAGTGGAGAGTTCCTGATGCACCAGCTGTACCCAGCACATTCTGTTCCTATTTTATTCTTGTTCTGCAGTTCTCACTGGACAGGGAATGGCAAATTTATAAGCGCTGCGTAACCTATTTCAAGGCAGATGTAGGCCTGAAATTTTAAAAAAAAAAGTCCAGATCTGAACACTATGCAGTTTGGGAACGTGAACCTTATTAGTATTTATCACAGTAGCTCCCAGAGTCCCCATTGCCAAGAGAATGGCAGCCTTTAATCCCTTCCAGAAATTTTCATTATAATCATCAACTGTAGGCATAGCAGCAAACCTCTCTTGAAAATACTGCTGAAGTTTCCCCCAAGTCACTATATCTTGAAGGGACTTGATGTTGAATTCCTTTCATACTGATTTTGCCTGCTTATGATGTCTTCAGGCAATCTGGAAATTCATGATAGATCTAACAAGGCAATGGTCTGTCCAACAGTTATCAATTCCATGCATGGCCCTCATGATGCGGTCATTCTTCTGATCTCGAGCTCTGACAATATCATAGTCAAGAAGGTGTTAATGCCTGGAACGAGGGTTTCTCCAGGTGGTCTTATACATTCTGTCAGCATGTGCTAAGTCCATTGGCTATGTCACTCGCCATTACCAAGATTGGTTTGATGAGACTGATGCTGAGATTCAGGGACTGCTCGACCAGAAAAGAAAACCTCATTGCATACGGCAAAATGACATATTACACCAGCAGAAGAAAGAGTCATACAAGCAACTCAAAGCTGAAGCCCAAAGGAAAATCTGCGACATCAAAAATGGTAGCAAGAAAAGGCCAAGGAGATTGAGCTTTACACTGATAAACATGACATGAGGAGTTTTTTTCAGGCAATGAGGGCCATTTACAGTCCATGCTCCCATGGTCCCACACCACTCTGAGCCCAAGACATGTCAACGTATTTTAAGGACAGTGAAGCCATCAAAGTCAGATGGAAGGTGCATTCTGAGTTACTCCTGAACCACGAGTCAGCCGTCTCTGATGCCACTATTGAATTTATACCTCACCAACGTGAAAGAGAATCTCTTGCTGACCCCCCCCTACCCTCGAAGAAGTAACACAAGACATTATGCAAATCAAGACCAACAAGGCAGCCAGGCCAGATGGCATACCAGCTGAAGTGTACAAGTTTGGAGGTGAAGAACCATGAGGAAGCCCCACAAACTTTTTCTTCATGTCTGGTTGTGATGTTCCCCTGGTGTTATCTCGACTGGTGATATGCAAGGTCACTCCAATCCTCGACTCTTGGAGCCAATCTTATCCTGCTCAGCTGTGAGAACGCCCACTCCTGGGCTGTTCATGCACAGCCTCTGGTATGTAAGCTGCTCCCAGATACATGACTGAGCTCTTTTGGCCAGTCACTGCTCGGATTGTGCAACCGAATGATACTAGCCAATATCTCCAGTCCCAGACACAACCCTAGGAACCTCTGTCTTGCAGTGTCCAGTTATGCCCACTGAACGCTGCAAGCTTATATGAGTTTGTCAATTTAACAAAGAAATTGATATGTACCAGGCTTGTTATCCCAAGGGGAGCCTCTGACATGCTTCAAACCAAATGCACTGCTTCAGGTAGAATAAACAAACAAATTTATTAACTACAAAAGATAGATTTTAAGCAATTATAGGTCAAAGAACAACAAGTCCGATTTGGTCAAATGAAAGAAAAGCGAAATGCATTTTAAGCTGATCTTAACCTTTCAGTGCCCTTACAAACTTAAGTATCAGAGGCGTAGCCGTGTTAGTCTGGATCTGTAAAAGCAGCAAAGACTCCTGTGGCACCTTATAAACTAAAAGACGTATTGGAGCATAAGCTTTTGTGGCTGAATACCCACTTCATCAGATGCATGTACTGGAAATTTCCAGAGGCAGGTATAAATATGCAAGCAAGAATCAGGCGAGGGATAACGAGGTTAGTTCAATCAGGGAGGATGAGGCCCTCTTCTAGCAGTTGAGTTGTGAACACCAAGGGAGGAGAAACTGCTTTTGTAGTTGGCGAGCCAGTCACAGTCTTTGTTTAATGGTGATGGTGACTGATGGTGTCAAATTTGCAAATGAACTGAAGCTCAGCAGTTTCTCTTTGAAGTCTGGTCCTGAAGGTTTTTTGCTGCAGGATGGCTGCCTTTAAATCTGCTAGTGTGTGTCCAGGGAGGTTGAAGTGTTCTCCTACAGGTTTTTGTATATTGCCGTTCCTAATATCTGATTTGTGTCTATTTATCCTTTTACATAGGGACTGTCCAGTTTGGCTGATGTATAGCAAAGAGGCATTGCTGGCACATGATGGCGTAGATTACATTGGTGGACGTGCAGGTGAATGAACCAGTGATGGTGTGGCTGATCTGGTTAGGTCCTGTGATAGTGTCTCTGGTGTAGATATGTGGGCAGAGTTGGCATCGAGGTTTGTTGTATGGATTGGTTCCTGTGTTAGAGTTACTATGGTGTGGTGTATAGTTGCTGGTGAGAATATGCTTCAGGTTGGCGGGTTGTCAATCAGCTCGAAATTCTTGGTGAACAGGAATCAGAGTGAAGCTTTCTGACCCTTAGCACTGCTGGATTAATTGCTCAGGGCTGCTCTATAGGGAGAGCTCCAGCCCCGTCTTGTTCCAAGGCGGTACGGTACCTGGCTAGGTTAATCCCAGACCTGGCTTTTACCTGCTATATCACATGGAAAGGAGCTCCTGAGGCTGGTTGTAACGGGCCCTTTGGTGCTCTCATGAGAAATAACCCAGGATCTATTTCCTTTTAAAAATCTCTCGGGGAGTTAGTGCCGGACAGATAGCCTTGTATTATTGTTGTTGTTACTTCTTGATACTTCCTGCAATGCATATATATTCTCTATAATCTTATTCTTTCAAAGTGCTGTTATTTTAGTTTTTTAACTCATCTATGCATTTCATAATTTTTATTTCTCTCTTACACTTAAATTTAATTCTTTGAGTAGTGAGTTCTAAAATGCTTAGCCTGTCCTGGCTGGAGTAATTATCCCTATGATAATTTTTAAAAAATATATATTATATGTAGGTTTTTTTGTTTCTGTTGGTGGCACACATCTGCACATTACCTCGATATGGTGCACATAACAAAATTCATTCCACACATGGATGGAAAAAATTAGAGAGAACATTGTTGCAGACCCCTGCACACATGTGGCCTCCCCACTGAAATGAATAGGGAGTCAAAGTGGAGCAGGAAACCAAGCGAGCAGATCCAATTGCAGAAT
This sequence comes from Chelonia mydas, assembly GCF_015237465.2. NCBI lineage: Eukaryota > Metazoa > Chordata > Testudines > Cheloniidae > Chelonia > Chelonia mydas. Next base: position 2,547,203 of record NC_051252.2, on the reverse strand, counting down.
CAGGGCCTAAGCTTTTGCTCAGGCAAAACCCCAAGTCAATAGCAATTTACCCAACAAAAGGGCTTCAGGTCTGGCCCATATGGATTAAATAGTAACATCTATGGGCCAGATCCTGCATGTTGTTGGTGGCAGGGATTTCCGGATCTTAAAGGATGAGCCTGTACTGACTGAACTGATAGGGATAATTACTCCAGCCAGGACAGGCTAAGCGTTTTAGAGCTCATTACTCAAAGAATTAAATTTAAGCGCAAGAGAGAAATAAAAATTATGAAATGCATAGATGAGTCAAAAAACTAAAATAACAGCGCTTGGAAAGAATAAGCGTGTAGCGAATATATGTGCATTGCAGGAAGTATCAAGAAGTAACAACAACAATACAAGTATGTGTTGGCAGGTGAGTGTGAAGGCCATGCTCTGTTGGCCCAGGCAGTAGCAGGTTCATCAACCTTTATGTAACCCAGCCACCACTAGGCGGAGACAGAGTGCCACACTGCACAGGTGTGGGTTACCTTTCCTGCCCACAAAACTTGTAGGATCAAGCCCTAGTTTTTTAAAATAAATCCCTAGTTTTCCTTCAGATCAGATTCCAAAACACCTCCCCCCACTACACGAAGCAAGAACAATCGAACTCAAGGCACCAGGGATGTAAGCAGCTCCTCCAGACGTGCTACAGCCTCTCCTTGGGAGAAATGTCCCCGCATTCATTGCAGTGATTCAGAAACCGAACGGCTGGCTGGGTAGTCAAGGTGAGGCCTCAGCAGCCAGGAAAAGTCTCTGAAACACAAAGGGGCGGGAGAGGGCGTAAAATGAAAGAACAATAAACCATCAGGTCTGGATCTTCTGTACATCAGAAAGGCACGAAATAATGAAGCCGTCTGAGATCATTAAAATAGCTACGGTGCTGGGACACTGGGTGGCTGCTGCCATAGCAATGTTAAAAACAGGCACTGAGGAATGCCAAGGCTTATCTTAGTCCCTGGATAATTATGAAGAATGATCATTAAAGGCAGAGCTCCCCTCTGTGTAGCTAAGCTAGGAGATCTGTTAAATGAAATTGCCTGGCTTCTGGATGTCAGTGTTGCTGCATTTCTGGGGCAATTAGCAGCTGCTTCTGTTGTGGCATGCACCTTTGGTTTCCCTTTGTGAAGGCTGTTCTGTGAGCAGATCAAGAGGGTGCAGGTTTGATTTGAGAATCCTCTCTGCCAAGGATGAAAGCACGGACTCGTGTGCCCGTTTGTGATTTCCTCCCACACTGGAAATCTTTCCAGTGCACTCAGGCACTTGATCTCATTAGAAGAAAAAGAGAGAACAGATGGAAACATAAAGGAGCCATCAGCTGTCAACCAGTGACCCCTTCTGACTCTGTCCCTCTCCCCACTAGAGCGAGAGCATGGCAATGAGGATGAGCCCCGAGATGGAGGAAAAGGAGGATTTCAGGTTGGCAATAAGCAGCCAGAGCAGGTGAAGTCGTGCTAAATAAAAGAGTCCATGTTATAAAGACACTCACCAGTAATCACAAATGAAAGGGGAGCGAGATGGAGAGCAGTTGGGATGGGGGCACCATGGACGTTTCCCCTCCCTTCACCAGGTTTGTTGTCAAAGAGAGCAAGGAGTGTGTATTGCTTTACTGTGATTCAACTGAAAAAGCACTGGTCTCTTGAGCCCCTCTGGCCTCCCTCAGCCACTGGGCACCAGCAAACTAGTAACACAAACCTACGAGCAGACCCCAAACATACCGGGAGCCATCTTCATCAGGGCCTAAGGAAGTCTGGCACTCAAACCCCATTCAGGTTTCAGAGCAACAGCCGTGTTAGTCTGTATTCGTAAAAAGAAAAGGAGTACTTGTGGCACCTTAGAGACTAACCAGTTTATTTGAGCATGAGCTTTCGTGAGCTACAGCTCACTTCATCGATATGCTATGCATCCGATGAAGTGAGCTGTAGCTCACGAAAGCTCATGCTCAAATAAACTGGTTAGTCTCTAAGGTGCCACAAGTACTCCTTTTCTTTTTACAAACCCCATTCAGTTTCAATGGGATTTGCATTGCAGGTGCCTAATTCCTTTAGGAAAGAAATCCCAGCTCTGGTTACTTGACCTGCAGATAAAACAGGTCCCCCCTCCTTTTTGAGCTGTGATCCCATGTCCCTTTGAGCTCTTGCTGACAGCTCCCACCAGGGCCCCAGTCCTGCAAGGACACACTCACGTGTGCCACTTTCCTTGCCTCATTCACTTCCATGGGACTCCTCAGGTGAGTAAAACTATCAACGGGCAGAACTGCCTGCAGGGCCAGGGCCTGGAATCCGACCTTGCTCTGATTAATTCGGGCTCAGCAAGCAGCTCAGCTCTTCCCAAAGGGCTGGGCTTCATTTGAGGACTGGACTGTGTTGGAACACACAGGGCAGGGGCAAGTGAGCTGATTCAGCGCAGACAGGGCAAATCGTGGTCAGCAGCATCTCAGTGAAGCCTGGCCCCATCAGGGTTTAGGAGATGGGGGTATGTCTACAGTGCAGGAGGGTGCAAGCTTCCCAGCCCAGACAGACAGACAGACTCGCACCAGCGCTTCTTTAGCTAGCACACTAAGAACAGAATTGTGGAGCACCCAAGCTCACATCCCAAGGGTTGGGTGGGCTTGTAGTGGGAAGCTAGACCCTGGCCACCCGAGCTGCAATAGCCACACTGCAGAGCTAGCCAGTGATGAAGAATGAACTCCTGCTCGCCACTCCTTCAGGAGTTCCCCTTGCAGGGACCCTCAGCCCCAGCCCTAGCCAGGGTCTTTTACCCCCAACTCTCAGAGCATCCCTGGGAAGAGTAGTCACTTTCTCAGGCAACCTGAACCTGTCCTACCCTGTCCAGCTCAGTGGAGTTCCCTACAAAAACTGGGGCAGGAGCTGTCTAGGGCCCCCAGTGACCCCACTCCACCCCATCACATGAAGGCAGCACAAGCTACTGGACTGAGTATGGGGCTATAAACTGGGAAAACCTGAGCTCTAATCACTGTTCTGCCACTGACCTCCCATGCTGCTTTGGGCAAGTCACTTAGCCTCGTTGTATCTTGTTTTCCCTGCCTGTAAAATGGAGATAATAATACTTACTTAGGACCCTGCTGTGACATTCTATACCTTGGTGGAGCATGCTGTAATCCCCATATACCTCATTTTCATATAATCGTGGTCTTATGTATAAAGCATGCCTTGTAAGGTATCAGGGGAAAGGTTATGATCTGCTGAAAGTCATTTATCCATATATGCATATCATTAATGCATATGAAGTTATGAGAATTGTGTAGTATGGTGACAGGTTTCAAAGTGGTAGCCATGTTAGTCTGTATCAGCAAAAAAAACGAGGAGTCCTTGTGGCACCTTAGAGACTAACAAATTTATTTGGGCATAAGCTTTCATGGGCTAAAACCCACTTCATCGGATGCGTGCAGTGGAAAATACAGGAGGAAGCTATATACACAGAGAACATGAAACAATGGGTGTTGCCATACCAACTGTAACGAGATCAGTCAATTAAGGTGGGCTATAATCAGCAGGAGAAAAAAACCTTTTTGTAGTGATAATCAGGATGGCCCATTTCCAACAGCTGACAAGAAGGTGTGAGTAACAGTGTGTGGGGGGGGAGGGGGGCATTAGCATGGGGAAATAGTTTTTACTTTGTGTAGTGACCCATGCACTCCCAGTCTTCATTCAAGTGAGCTGTAGCTCACGAAAGCTTATGCTCAAGTAAATTTGTTAGTCTCTAAGGTGCCACAAGTACTCCTTTTCTTTTTGCGAATACAGACTAACACGGCTGCTACTCTGAAACCTAATTTAATGGTGTCCAGTTTGCAAATTAATTCCAATTCTGCAGTTTCTCGCTGGAGTCTGTTTTTGAATTTTTTTTGTTGGAGAATTGCAACTTTTAGGATTGAAACTGAGGGATCAAGGAGGTTCTCTGACTGATTTTTGAATGTTATAATTCTTGATGTCCAATTTGTGTTCATTTATTCTTTTCGTAGAGATTGTCTGGTTTGGCCAATGTACATGGCAGAGGGGCATTGCTGGCACATGATGGCATATATCACATTGGTAGATGTGCAGGTGAACGACCCTCTTATGGTGTGGCTGATGTGATTAGGTCCTATGATGGTGTCCCTTGAATGGATATGTGGACAGAGTTGGCAACGGGCTTTGTTGCAAGGATAGGTTCCTGGGTTAGTGGTTCTGTTGTGTGGTTGCTGGTGAGTATTTGCTTCAGGTTGGTGGGCTGTCTGTAAGCAAGGATTGGCCTGTCTCCCAAGATCTGTGAGAGTGATGGGTCGTCCTTCAGGATAGGTTGTAGATCCTTGATGATGCGTTGGAGAGGTTTTAGTTGGGGGCTGAAGGTGATGGCTAGTGGCGTTCTGTTACTTTCTTTGTTGGGCCTGTCCTGTAGTAGGTGACTTCTGGGTACTCTTCTGGCTCTGTCAATCTGTTTCTTCACTTCAGCCGGTGGGTATTATAGTTGTAAGAACACTTGATAGAGATCTTGTAGGTGTTTGTCTCTGTCTGAGGGATTGGAGCAAATGTGGTTGTATCTTAGAGCTTGGCTGTAGACAATGGATCATGTGGTGTGGTCTGGATGGAAGCTGGAGGCATGTAGGTAGGCATAGCGGTCAGTAGGTTTCCAGTATAGGGTGGTGTGTGTGTGGCCATTGCTTATTAGCACTGTAGTGTCCAGGAAGTGGATCTCTTGTGTGAACTGGTCCAGGCTGAGGTTGATGGTGGGGTGGAAATTGTTGGAATTCCTCAAGGTCTTCTTCCTCAGACATCAAGAATTATAACATTCAAAAAACAGTCCAACGAGAAACTGCAGAATTGGAATTAATTTGCAAATTGGACACCATTAAATTAGACTTGAATAAAGACTGGGAGTGGATGGGTCATTACACAAAGTAAAAAGTATTTCCCCATGCTAATTTTTTTCCCCTCTACTTTTACTTACACCCTCTTGTCAACTGCTTGAAATGGGCCATCCTGATTATCACTACAAAAGGTTTTTTTTCTCCTGCTGATAATAGCTCACCTTAATTGATTGGTCTCGTTGGTACGGCAACACCCATTTTTTTCATGTTCTCTGTGTATATATATCTTCCTACTGTATTTTCCACTGCATGCATCTGATGAAGTGGGTTTTAGCCCATGACAGCTTATGCCCAAATAAATGTGTTAGTCCCCAAGGTGCCACAAAGACTCCTCGTTCTTTTTGTGTAGTGTGGGTGTCACTGAAACATGCTGTAAACTGGGGAATCAGCCAGATATTAGCTCCCCAGAGGCAACAGCAAGGAAAGTAACGAACACCCGGGCAGGCTGTCAAACAACCATCAACAGCCGTTGTCCAGCAAGGAGCTACAATGCAATGACTCACCTACATGAGACCACACCAGGGGAATTGCTCAACCTTACTTGGAGAGACTCAGCAATGCCCTCCAGACATGCCTGGACTTGTGCTGCCCAAGCACATGGACTGAGGGTATAAAACAGACAGAGTGGACACATATTGGGCCCTTCTCTTGACCCCACCAGACACTGAGATTCCAACAAGGAGATTGGCCCAGGTTTAAGGAACAAGCCTGTAGATATGCTGGAGGGTAGGGATAGGATACAGACGGACCGAGACAAAGTAGAGGATTGGGCCAAAAGAAATCTGATGAGGTTCAACAAGGAGAAGGGCAGAGTCCTGCACTTAGGACGGAAGAATCCCATGCACTGCTACAGACTAGGGACCGAATGGCTCGGCAGCAGTTCTGCAGAAAAGGACCTAGATATGAGTCAACAGTGTGCCCTTGTTGCCAAGAAAGCTAATGGCATTTTGGGCTGTATAAGTAGGAGCATTGCCAGCAGATCAAGGGACATGATCATTCCCCTCTATTCAGCATTGGTGAGGCCTCGTCTGGAGTACTGTGTCCAGTTTGGGCCCCACACTACAAGAAGGATGTGGAAAAATTGGAGAATCCAGTGGAGGACAACAAAAATGATTAGGGGACTGGTGCACATGACTTATGAGGAGAGGCTGAGGGAACTGGCATTATTTAGTCTGCAGAAGAGAAGAATGAGGGGGGATTTGATAGCTGCTTTCAACTACCTGAAAGGGGGTTCCAAAGAGGATGGATCTAGGCTGTTCTCAGTGGTAGCAGATGACAGAACAAGGAATAATGGTCTCAAGTTGCAGTGGGAGAGGTTTAGGTTCGATATTAAGAAAAACATTTTCACTAGGAGGGTGGTGAGGCACTGGAATGCGTTACCTAGGGAGGTGGTGGAATCTCCTTCCTTAGAGGATTTTAAGGTCAAGCTTGACAAAGCCCTGGCTGGGATGATTTAGTTGGGGATTGGTCCTGCTTTGAGCAAAGGGTTGGACTAGATGACCTCCTGAGGTTCCCTCCAACCCTGATATTCTATCATTCTATGATATTAAGGTCTGCAGTATCCAGTGGATGAAAAAAACTGTTTAATCTAGTTGCTGCCCAGGCTAATAGTGTTGAGAGTTTAGACTACATGCTTATATTTTATTTTATTTTGGTAACCACTCTGACTTGTTATGCTTTGACTTATAATCACTTAAAATCTATCTTTGTACTTAATAAATCTGTTTGTTTATTCTACCTGAAGCAGTGCGTTTGGTTTGAAGCGTGTCAGAGGCTCCCCTTGGGATAACAAGCCTGGTACATATCACTTTTTTTGTTAAATTGATGGACTTATATAAGCTTGCAGCGTTCAGTGGGACACTGCAAGCCAGAGGTTCCTAGGGTTGTGTCTGGGACCAGAGATATTGGCTAGTCTCATTGTGTTGCAAATAGCTGGGAACAGTTTACATGCCAGAGGCTGTGCGTGAACAGCCCAGGAGTGGGGGTTCTCACAGCAGAGCAAGGTAAGGCTGGCTCCCAGAGTCGAGGATTGGAGTGACCTAGCCGATCACTGGTCCAGACAACACCAGAGGGGAACATCATAGTCAGGGATGTTTTAAGGATTACTAAACAGCTGATGTTTGTGTGGTGCCTTGAATACAATAGCATCATCTATCTTAGGTACTTAGCTAGCTCTTATCACTATAGCATCTGAGCACCTGCCAATCTGTAATGGATGTATCCTCACAGCATGGAGGTTCTCCATCGAATTGGCATCACAGCGTCTGCCATGGGTCTTTTCCATCTAATATGGAATCAGAATCATCTCAGCACGACAACCAAATTCTGGATCTGTTTGAGCTGTATGCTCTCCATACTGTTTACGGCTGCAAAACGTGAACACTATGCTGCTCAGACTGGGCAAAGCTGGACGCTTTCCACACAAAATGCCAACGTCCTGTATTGGGCATAAAGTGGAATGACTTCATTTGAAATGCAGATGTTTAGAGTCACTCCAGTCTACAGACTACTGGGGCCATTGTCCGCAGACAGCGTCTTATGCTTTTTGGACATATCATGAGAATGCCACACGACGCTCTGGCGAATGCCATTCTCCAGTTGGCTTGTAACATCTGGGATAAAATTCCACCAACTGACGGGTGGAGGCAGCCCAGTGGAAAACCCTCTATTACATGCGTTCATCTGACACTGTTCCGACATTGGACTCTCGGGCTGTCAAGTCCTTGTGGCCACACAGGAATGGACCAAATGGCGAAGGATGGCTATGGCCACCCATTTGGCTAAGCATTGAAGAAGACTCTCACAGTACCCCGCAGAAGTCGGGAAGCATGATCTCTGGTTTACAGGCAGAACACTGAGGCCCAGAGAAACTCTGTGATTTGCCCAATGTCACACAAGGAGTCTGTGGCAGGGCAGGAAAAGGGGACTGGACCCAGGAAACTTCATCCTGAGTCCCAAGCTAACACCCTACCCCTGAAGTCATTCTTCCTCTCTTTAGCAACAAAGCAACAGAAAAAGTGATATAACTGACACGCTTTCCAAAAGAATGCTTTCCAGGAGGCATCAGATGAGCTTTACATGAGAAACAAGGAGCTGCGGGCTCCTCCTTTAGTTCATCTACATGGCAGACACGTCTTGAATTCAACTTGTTAGCCACTGACCTCCTCCCACACTCCTTTAATTATTACAGGATGCTAATTGCTCCAAGCCAGTTTTGAAACACGTTGCTGGAAGTTTGCCTGTACTGTAACCTTTTCTCTGGCTGGAGGACTCTGGTTCCCAAGGTTATCTGTCCGGCACTAACTCCCCGAGAGATTTTTAAAAGGAAATAGATCCTGGGTTATTTCTCATGAGAGCACCAAAGGGCCTGTTACAAGCAGCCTCAGGAGCTCCTTTCCATGTGATAGCAGGTAAAGCCAGGTCTGGGATTAACCCAGCCAGGTACCGTACCGCCTTGGAACAAGACGGGGCTGGAGCTCTCCCTATAGAGCAGCCCTGAGCAATTGATCCAGCAGCGCTAAGGGTCAGAGAGCTTCACTCTGATTCCTGTTCACCAAGAATTTCGAGCTGATTCTTGTTCACCAAGACCAAAGGCAGCAGCTGCCCTTTGTGGGCTGTTCCAGGTGCTGCTCAGGACAACTACAACTCCTCCCTCCGTCAGTTCATAGGTTTTTCCCCTGGAGGGATGCAGCAGATTAGATTTTGCAGCATGTATTCCAGTCTGTCATGGCAGTCCTAGGCTCAGCCTCTCTCCTCTGCTGCTGAGGGTGTTTTTCTGCATCACTGGGCGTAGCTTGGGGCTTTCTGAGTGGACCACAGAGCATTTAGACCAATCCCTATGCCTTCCTAGCCTCCAGGGCTGCCCTTCTCTACACCCCAATCCCTGACTTTACAGCTCACTGCAGCTGTGCTCTCCATGCCCTCTCTGGCAGCTTGAATACAGCGTGCAAGCCCTGGTTGGAATACACATCAGCCGGGGAATGATTGGCTGGGGAGGGCAGAGTTAAGAGCGGAGTGCTCCTTTCTGAGAAGCAGCTGTTCCCAGGGCACCAGATTAATTAGTGACTGTTTAGAGTGCTTTGAACAGGGACGGCGCTATAGAAATGCTTCATATTAAGTATGGTTATTTTTGACCTAGGACAGGGGTTTCCAAACTTTATGAGACGAGGGCCATATTAGATTTTTGAAGGGGCTTTGCGGGCCAAAGCAACTGCGAAGGAAATTAAATATATGCAAAATATATGCAAAATCGTTTAAAAAACAACACTACTCTATTCTGTTTCAGTGTTGCATTTAATTCTATATCAAGTATAAAAGTTAATCAATGCAGGTACTGTGAAATCACACAAAATATTTGTCAATACATTAAAAATCATTTCACATTATTTTTTTTAATTTTATTTCTAAAAACTCACCCATTTGCATCATACAAATACACACATTCCAAAACAAAGACACATTGGCTTGGGAGTAGTGAGACGTACGGTACTGATGCGTTTCTGACAGAATGGCCTTTAGCTGTGGTTCAGAGTTAGTGTTCCCTATCAGCAAAATTGATTGTAAATGTTCATCAGCCTGCCTGCTCTGTGCCGATGGGTATCTGTGCCTGCCTAGTTGCTTCTCCTGCTCGGCTGCAGCAACGACTCTCCCCTAAGTTGGCTCCCCTTTTGGGGGGACACTGGCTCCTGGGGGCACTCACCCCTCCGCACAGGTCAGCTGAACTACCCCCCCCCCGACCCGCGCCAGCTGCTGCCGGCAGCCCCTCCCCCGGCCCGCTCGGCATGTCTATTCAGCTGTTTGCTGCTTCTCCCCTGTTGGTTGGGAGGGCCTGACAAATGGAAGCCCTGGGCTGGATTCGGCCCGTGGGCCGTAGTTTGGAGACCCTTGACTTAGGCCAAAGATTGTTTATTCATCTTCAACAACAGCTGCAACAAGAGAGCTCAGGTCTTATGCTTGATTCTCCCTTTTACTTACCCATACACACACCCTTATAGATAACGAACACTATTCTTCCTCCTCGCCTAGCTGTCAAGCCAAGCCAACAGGAGAATGGCAATGATTTAGCAGGAAGCCTTGTCTACCGGATACAGCATGGAACTGAGGTTCAGGACCTGTGGGTTCCATCCCTGGCTCCGTCACCAGCTTGCTGTGAGGGTTTGGGAAAGTCATTTGGTCTCTCTGTGCCTCACTTCCTTCTTCTCTAAAATGGAGATAATAATAGTGACTTGCCTTAGAGGGGTCTTATCAAGATGTGCTTCGAGGTCCTTGAATTTAAGCTGCTGTAGAAGCACAAAACACTTTTGACCAAGGTTCATCACTGATCAATATACTGTTAGAACTTCGCACCTGAAAGCTGTGTGAGACCACAGGACATCTGCTGTGCTGTCCCCGGCCAAAGCAGAACTCTGTGGACTACTTTTCCTTTCCCCCTTTTTAGGCCCCCCCATTCAACAAAGCACTAAGCGCACATTTAATGTTAAACAGATGCCTATGTCCCATTGAAGTCAGGTTTAAAAGGTAAGCACTTGCTTAAGTGCTTTGCTGCATCAGTGCCTTAGAGAAGTTCAGTATATCACTTGTCCATCCCAAAGCAGTGCTTTCATTTCCATCTGGGCCACTCCCATTTTAAGACTTTCCTGTGGGATGTCTCTCCACTAGAATTTTGTGTACATTGATGGGATACGCACATATGGCCAAAGTCAGGCCTGGTGCAAGTGAGCACAACTTCATGGACTTCAGGGGAGTTGCACCTGCTTATAACCAAGGTGAAATTTGCCCGTGCTGCACATGCCTAGTCCAGCCTGCCCCCCACCCCCCCCCAGCTGCACACTGAACGAGAGCACAAGAATAATACTGAGCAATAGAGAAATTACTCATTTCAGGGCTGTATGCTCCTTATTTTCATTGGAATATTTGAGTCTCCCAAGTACTGTGGTTCTTATTTCATTTGCCTCTGGTATCCTTGTGCAGATGTTACTAATTCCTCATCTGTGTGACATTTGTTTGGAATATCCCTCCCTCTGTGAAGGCTGCTGGCATTTAGAGTTCAGAGAGCTCTGCTTCTCACTTCTCCAGTTGCCATTTATCGTGAAAAAGTCACAAGGAACACACTGAAACCTCAGCTACAGAACAGGGGAGTGACAGCCAGATCTGGGGCACAATTGAAATCTGCCCCAGCACACTGGAAGGCCTGGAACCAGTGGGATCAGACTAGCCCGTAGCCCAGTGACACATCTCGCTCTCGAAGTGAGCACTGCAATAAGGGCCGAAGAAGAAGGACATTGTGATAAAAACGTGCAGTGGCTTCTTTGAACAGTGCCTTCTCCACTTCCTGACCGATGGCACTAGACAAGTAGCACATTTCCTTGTCTGCTGCATCCTCTGCCTGGGACCAGATGGCAGCTCCCTTCCAGACGCATTTATTTTAGTGGAAAGGTAACTGCTGCCACTGTGATGCTGACAGATGGAAATGGACTGTAGGCTCCACAGAGGGGGGTGATGGCTCAGGATTGCCTCTGCCTGTTGCCTCGGCTGCCACTGCATTGCTGTGGGTGGGGTCCCCAATGGCCCACAGCATACCACATTTCCCTACTTCTGCCTCCTCGGTGCAGGCAGGGGGGCTGAGGTGGGCCCCTGCACCAACATATACACACAACTGTGTGTGTTGCAGGCCCAGATAGGATTGTGACACCACTGCCTATACAGTACCCGGATTGGGGCAGAGACCCATCTGACCCACTGCTACCTGGCTGGCTAGCAGGCACTGGTCCACGCTCAGATACCGGCCCACGGCAGCCCAGCTCTATAGTCTGATAATTATTGTGCCTCTTGTTGCAGTGACCTCCGTGTAATGCTTCAGCAGGGGAAGCACGGGAATGGGTTCCCTAGGGAGGTGGGGGAATCTCCTTCCTGCGAGATTTTTAAGATCAGGCTGGACAAAGCCCTGGCTGGGATGATTTAGTTGGGGATTGGTCCTGCTTTGAGCAGGGGGTTGGACTAGGTGACCTCCTGAGGTCCCTTCCAACCCTGATCTTCTATGATTCTATGAGACAAAGAGCAAGCTGACACCCCAGCCAGGTGTAAACAAGGCTGAAGGACCGTTACCTGCTAACTGGCCGTTCTTTGGCAGGAAAGGGGGCAGGGGTAAAAAATCTACAGCTTAGCAAAGAAACAACATAGTTTCCTTCCACACAGGCTGCCTGTTGCCTTGCTCCCAGCTGGAAATGTTTTTCAAAAGGGAGGGGACTGAAACTATAAAAAGAAGGGACAAACACCCTAAGACACCCCCTTTCTTTCTCCCTGCCCATTTCATTCTCTGCACTGGAGAAGATAAAAGGAAACAGCCATTGGACTCTAGGGGGAGGGGTCCTGACCTAAAAGCTTGGAGCACATGGGGAGAAAGTTTGTTTTGCAACTAAGGGCATGTCTACACTACATTCTTAAATGGACTTAGAGTAGGTTGATTTACAGGCTGTGATGTCCACACTACCCTCCTGTCGGTGGTGTGCATCCTCACCAGGAGTGCTTCTACCAACTGAAGATGGGCTGTGGGGGAGTCTGAAGCCTAAGCGTTCAGCTGCCTGCTGGGAGCCCAGCTGCCCCCCGGCTTCACTCCAGCAGAGCTGTGAAATTGACAAGACAGCCAACAGCCAATGTAAGTAATGCAGTGTCTATGTTCACATTGTGTCACCCTAACTACACCGACATAAGCCCTATGCCTCTTGTAGAGGTGGAGTTATGTCACTAGCAGGGCACTTACATCGGCGGAAGCAAGGCTGACATATTAGGTTGGCATAAGTTGCCTTATGTCTCTTGAGGACTATAATACTTCAGTCTAGGGCTTTGTCTACACTAGCACTTTTGTCATCAAATTTTTTGTCACTCAGGGGCGTGAAGAAACACACTGTGGACAGTGCTATGTCGGCGGGAGAGCCGACAAAAGTTTTTAGTGTAGACAAAGCCCTAGACTGAAGTATTACAGCCCTCAAGAGACTAAACTGTTATGTGCCATAACCAGAGAATAGGAGGGAGGAAAGTTTCACCAGTGCCTGAGGCTCCTGCATGGCAGGGAATTGGTTAAGTTATATGTACTCAGATGATCTTAGCTAATTACCCTCACACTGCATAAGAAGGCACCCCCCCACACACACACAAGGGTACTGCTATTATGACCTGAGGGAAAATTTCATGTGAGCAAGAAGCAGCCAGCCAAGCTCTTGTGAGAGAATGCTTGATGCCACCACAGAGCTCTGGCCCACCCCATCCCACTCCAGCTCTGGCCATTCCTGATGCTTCAGAGGAAGGAAACAAACAAAAAAAACCAACCCGGAAAACATTTTTGGGGGAAGAGTGGGGACTATCTTTCTGACCCTTGCAGGGGACTGCCAGGAAACCCTGAAGCATGAGATTTTAGGAACATAAGAAAGGAACTGGAAGGGATCCCCAGTGCTGCTGAGTCCTGCCCCCCACCACCATAGGCAATCCTATCATGTAATCCCACTCCCACTTCCGGTTCTATCAGATGGACACAAGCACACAACTGATCAAACAAATACATTGGGAAAGCCAGCCAGTGATGTAAACCCGGGGTTCTCAACCTGGGGGTGGCAAACAGATGTCAGGGGGTCACAGTCACCCTGCCCTTCCCATACTGTTAATGGAGAGGGTTGAGCATCCCAGTTCGATGGGAGTGGGGCTCCCCAGGATGCTCTAGTATGGAAAAGGGGATCCCTGCGTAGAAAGCATTGAGAAAACCTGACTGAGGTGGTATCTGTTGTGAAGATAAAGCCTCTCCACTGCAAGCAGCATTAAGTCTTTGCTGAGTGGCAGGGACGGGCGTGTGTGTGGATTACGTAGAGTGTGAGGATTAGCACATTTTTCTTTCTAACATATAGCCCTCTATATCAACCCCACGTATAGGTCCATGTCATCAAAGGTATGTTAGCCCAAATAACGTCAGTGACTAGAACTTGTACCCCCTGGTGGTGAGAGAGAGAGAGAGAGAGTTCAATGTCCAGTCGAGCTTGCCATTCCAGTGCTGTGCATGAACGGCTGTTGGGGAAGTTAAATGGGACCAGTTCCAAGGAGGCAGAGCTCCCTCCCACCCCCACATGTTCTGCATGGACGTGACTAGGTCCACCTGGGGCGTTCCCCACTTGTAGCGCAAGAGGGTATAATTTGGGGTTTACACTCCAGAAGGGGGTGCATGCCTTAGCAACTGGGAGGTGCCTTAGATGATCTTTCCCATGCAGAGCTGATCTCAGCATCTGTGATCTCAGCATCTATTTGTGTGTATGCTGGTGAAAGAGCAAATTTGGCGAGCTTGGCAACTTATTGCAGCACCAGTGTGAAAGGGAGCCCAGGCTGGTGGGTCAGACAGGCCCACTGGTACGGCAGTTCCAAGTGGTACCCCAAGGGGTGTGATACAGCATGGCCAGAAGGCAGCAGCAAAGCAATATAGGAGAGAGATGTAAGTCCCAGGATGAGGAGAAGCCTTATTCCCTGTAGAGGGAAGAAAGGTTTCTGTAGATTAATTAAAAGCACCTGAAGCCAATTAGAGCACCTGAAGCCAGTCACCTGATAAAAACCCTGCTTCAATCAGCCAGGAGCAGGAGCAGTTTGAAGGAGTTGGAGCAGGGCTGTGGCTGGCTAGAAGACTAAGACCCTAGGTAAAGAGACACCCAGCTTGGGGGGGGGGCAGGAAGCCCCTCAGGCTGAAGAGCAGGAGAGGGAAGTAGCCCAGGGGAAGGAAGCACTAGTTCAAGTGGTTTACCACTATCCCTAGGGCCCCTGGGCTGGGACCCGGAGTAGCGGGTGGGCCTGGGTCCCTCCCTCTCCACTACCCTTCTCTGGGTTACTAGTGGGACAGTAAATACCCTAGTTCAGGGGCAGGAAACTGTGCCCTGAACCCCACCCCCCCCAGAAGAGGAAGGGTGGGACCCATCATAATTGTATTGGCAATTTGCCATGGGGTACCCGTCACAGAATCGACATGAGCAAGCCCTTGAAGAAGAAACCCAGCTGTGGAACAGGTTTCAGAGTAGCAGCTGCGTTAGTCTGTATCCGCAAAAAACAGGAGTACTCGTGGCTGTAGCCTACGAAAGCTTCTGCTCAAATAAATTGGTTAGTCTCTAAGGTGCCACAAGTCCTCCTTTTCTTTTAGCTGTGGAACAGTTTCTCAGAGCTCTGAGTTCTAACTACTGTCAGTCCTGGGCTCAGTGTCAGACACCTCGTAGAGGAAGCTTCCCCCCCAGGAACTGCAGTCCCAAACACGCTCCTGTTCAGCTGCCCCAGACTCCAGAGGAAGACTGAGAAATAACACATTTGTGTTGCTTTTCCATACTGGTCTGGCCCTTCAACACCAAGGTGACAGACACCTTAGGGAGAGAGAAAATTGGTTAGCACAGTAGCCCTCCCTTGTGGCCTGGAATATAGCAGGTAGGTACAGACACCTTTTATAGGGTCTGTGCCTAACGATTCCATGAAAGGCGTCATCAAAATGTGCCCTTGAATCTATTCAGATATTACTGTGCCCAGGGATGGTTTAACATTAGACTCCATCGAGAGAGAGTGCACACAAGCTTTATAAGCAGCTGCAGAGCACAGTGCTTCAGAGAAACTCTTCAAAACGCCCCAGGGGGGTCTGTAATTGCCATGTTGTCTACCCGTAATGATAGGGGGAGCGAATCGGGGCAGCTGCAAGGATTAAATGAGACACTTGTCTAAACAAATCCAGGATGTTCTTTTCCCTGGATTTTTCTGTGCCATGGTGATGAGATGCAATTAGGGTTACATACAATACGTTTTAGATGAGATTCAATAAAGTTAATGTGAAGAGTAATTAGTCTGAACAATATTTGATACATTGCTTTGCATTAGAGGTGTGTCTTGAGGTCTCAGCTGAGTCCAGTGCTCCATGGTGTAAGATTCTGTAGAGATGCACACAGTCAGGCCCCAGCAGAAGAGCTGGCAGGAGGCCAGAGGGAGAGAAGGAAAATGTCACTGCTCCCAGTTTACAGGCAGAGGGAGATTAAGGGCCCAATCCAACACCCACTGTTGTCAGTTGGAATACTCCAAATTCACTCCAATAGGCACTGGGTTGGGCCCCAAGTGACTTACCCAAGATCATGCAGGAAATTATGGCAGAGACAGAAGCTGAACCCAGAGCTCTTGAGTCCTAACCACAAGACCATCCTGACTATATGGGCTCGGTCTGGATTGCAGTGCAATCAGGGGTGTGCATGCAGCCCATACAGGCTACCCAAGCTAGTTTTGATTGATACTACGTCAAGTAACAACAGCAGCACAGGCCAGCCCCTCGAGTGTGTGCTCCGGGTCCAGGGTGGGGCTGTACTCCAGTAACAATGGCAGCATAGCCATGGTTTCAGGGACAGCAGCCTGAGCTGGTCTCCCATGTACAACCGCACCCAGAGCACTGATCTAGCTAGCTCAGGGATGTCCACCCCTCCTGATAGTGTTGCTTTTAAGCAAATATTCTAGAATTTAAACATAATTCTATATCACTCTCCATTTAGGTTCGTTAGTCTTTGTCCTCTTGGGCAAATCTTTCCGTAAGTGAGTGGGGAGAAAGGAAACCATTATCTAAAGAAAACATTCACTCAGCCCTCACTAACATCGGGAAGGCAGATTCTCTGCACTGCGGATTTGGCCCCAGGTCTCCAGTCTTCCAATCTCTCGGTTAATAGATGCTCAGTCTGACTGCTGACTTATAGTCCCAGAATAAAAAAGGATTCACCAGTAGGGATGATAAGACTACGGCTTCCGCTCCCTTCTGTTGGCTTCCAGAGCAGAGCAAACATCCAGGAAAAATAAGAGCTTAGATTCATTAGTGACAATGTCTCATTTTTTCCTCACAGCTGCCCCTATTCTATCCCCCACTATCATTATGGTCAGGCTCCATGGCAATTACAGATCCCCCCTGCGGGTGTATTCTCTAGTGGGTTTTGAAGCATTGCTCTGAATTACAGCTCCTCCTAAATAGAATCTTCTTTAGGATCTACGTCCAAAAGCCATGCAGGAAGTTGGCAAGTAAAGCTCATGAGATCAGGGCAGCCTGCCTCACCAGGGCACCTGAGATACAGATATTTTTGCCCCATGCCCAGCCTTCTAACAATTCCATCTGTCACATCAAAGGCCTGCATTGTTTCGTGGCAGCAGTAGACAATTTGTTTCTTTTTGTGACTTTATGGCACTCCTGTTGTCTCAGTGAGGCCTACACGCCATTCTGTTAGCAAGGTTATCTACTCCTTCATATATAGCAACACAGACTTCCATGATGCTTTACAGGCAAATGAGACATGGACACTATATGGATAGAGATGTGTTATGGAAAGGGCTGAACCCGAGAGGTACTGAGCACCCTTCTCTCTCTCGTGCAGCTTGGTGGGACTGGAGAGCACTAGCACTTCACATAGTCAGGTCCCAAGTTAGATTTCACGGTGTAACAAAGTCCAAGACCACAGCCGTGGGAAGTAGGCTGGTTAGAATCGAAGGCAAGAGCTGTAAATTCTTTGGGGCAGGGAGCAGCTTTTTGTTCTATCTGTACAGCACCTAGCACATGGGGTCCTGGTCCATGGCTAGGGCCCCTCAGGACCTCCACAATACAACCAACCACTCACCAATAGGAGCAGAGAACTGTACCCAGGGAAGTGTTAATGGTGAGTAGATCCTGGGTGTCTCGCATGGCGTCGGATGGGGATCGTTAAAAGGTGGCTCACAACTGCGGTCACGCTGGCTTAACGGCTCTCACGGTTCAGGCTGGGTCAGGGCGGGCTCCCCACCACTGCTGAAGAGGAGAAGGAAGAGGCCACTGGAGCAGTTAACAGAGAGGAACTAGATCTTAGCCTTATCTGCTTTTGTCGCCTTGTCCTGGTTTTGCTTTTGTTTTTTGGGCATTTCAGCAAAGCTGAATCCTTTGGATCCTTATAAGATTACTTAGTAGGTTTAAAATAACTAACTAAAATCAAACTTAACTTGGGTTTGTGGATGGGGGAAATGGCCCAGACTTCCCTAAAGGGTTATATTACTAATAATCATGTGTATTATGGCAGTGCCCGGAGACCCGAGTCAGGGATAGGACCACCTTGCACTAGATGAACAAACAGACTGTTTACAATCTAGTTTATGAACAAGATCCTGCAGGAAGGTACCGTCGTTATCTCCTACATGGCTTTCTACCTAGAGTCCTGGGGGTGCATGAAGTTGGGATTTGAATGTATCTGCCCTTAAAAGGAAGGCAGGTACATCAGAGGAACACCCTCATGGGAATGATCAAACGGAGGTTGGATCCAGTGAGTGAGTCCTGAACAAAGACATTGGGAAGCCTAATGCTTTTTTTCAGTTAGCTTCCATGAGACCTGAGCAGCAGTGCAGAATTATTCAGCAGCTTTCCATGTGCTTTATTATCAGTGATCCCTCTTGTCTATGATCTATGAGATAAAGGAGCCAAAGAGCCTACCATAATTTTTTAATCTGTTTAGGAAGATGTGCATTACACACAACGTAACCAACAGTCTTCTCCCTAGCCAGCTACAGTGAAACACTTGTAAGGGGACTTTTGTCCCCTTACTAAAAGTCAGTGCGGGGGTTTGGTTGCTAGCTCACAGTACCAAAAGAAAGGGGAAGGGTCGATGGGAAATCAGGACCCTGAGACTGACAGTCCCCAGCAGCAATGGGAAGAGGCCAACGCTCCAGGTCAGCCTGATTGACAGGGTGGGCAGGCTAATCAGGGAGTCAGGAGGGTCCCATCCTCCATGTGAGCCGGAAGTCCGTGGGTCAGTCAGAGTGGGACAGAGCTAAGGAGAGAGCAGGGGCCCAAGCTGAGCTGGGGAGCAGAGCCGCGCTGGCCAGAGAAGCAGCCCAGAAAGGAGACGTGTGCTGGGAGCAGAGCTGCAGCAACCAGAGCCAGAGGGGCCAGAGAAGCTGCCCAGGGAACTGGAGGCTGAGCAGGCCGGAGCCGGGTGCGGTGAGCAGCTGGGGAGAGCGAGGGGGACTCTTGGCAGCAGGCCCAGCGCAGGGAGACGTCCCAGCCAAGGGGTCTTGCAGGCCAGACTTGGAGGGAGATCACAACTCGGATGGGGGTGCTGATGCTGGGAAGAAGGGTCCTGCCACCTAGAACCTGAGGGTGTGTGGCCACTGCCAGAGCAAGTGTCCGACCCACAGCATCTCTGCAGCACAGCCAGGGCCTGAGAAGGAGGCCTGGGACGTGTGAGGAACAGACTGAACTTCCCTGACATCCCAGAGACACTGGTTGTGGTGTCCCCGTGCCAAAGAGCAGGGTGATGGATTTTCCTTTAACCTTTCCCAGTTTTTCCTTATTTTTTTAATTGATTGCTGTTTAATAAATGGTATTTGCTTTGAACTGTATGTAATGATCAGTGGGTCAGGGAAGTGTCTAGTGCAGAGAGAGCATCCCGGAGTGGGGACACCCTAGCCCTGCCCTAAGTGACCACGACAGTGTATAAGCTGGGGAATGGTCCTGCTACTGTGGGGAACTTTTCTGGCTTACACACTATCCTGGTGAAATGGGCTAGTGAAAGGATCCGAGTCCTTGCTCCCACTCCCTGTACCCAGAAGCCTGCCTGACCTCAAGGGCTCCCCTTCCACTCTCCTGTGTGGCAGAGTCCTCGTAACCCCAACAAGGCTGGGCCCAGGATTCCTGGGGGGCTCGACCCCCAACCTTGGTGAAACACTTGGGACTGCCAAACCCTGCTCTGCATGCTGTGTTAACCCTCACAACAGCTCAATCCAATTGTAAATATACTCAGGGCCTTTCCACATTAACGATGCAGCACCTAGCAACCAAAGGGTACATAACTAATTCTGTGGAAATGGAAATTTCACTTCCCTTCTAAACAGCGCTGCTCCTGCAATATATCTTCCTAGTGCACCTTTCAGGATCTACAGCTGCTGCACCTGGCCATACTGATCTCAGTAATAATTACGTAGCTGGAAGGATCGTTTTGGTTTAAACACACAGCTCCTGGCATGCACGAACAATACCTGTGCTGCCGCTGTTCACACTTGGAACCTGCTATTCTTCTCTGCCCCACTCCCTGGTTCACTGAGCGAACCTATTGGCCTGTTTTCCACTTTCCATTTTCCCCTTCGTCTAGCACTGCCAATCCCAAGTGTTCAAAAATCGTGTGTAAAGGCCCACCAAAATCATGAGATTAGCTAAAAATATTTGGGGTTCTTATTTGTTGTCTAGGTTTTTGAGCCTTTAGGGGTTCATGTTTTAAAGCTTTACAACACAATCATAAGGGCTAGAAACTCATATTTCACAGAATCACAGAATATCAGGGTTGGAAGGGACCTCAGGAGGTCATCTAGTCCAACCCCCTGCTCAAAGCAGGACCAATCCCCAATTTTTGGCCCAGATCCCTAAATGGCCCCCTCAAGGATTGAACTCACAACCCTGGGTTTAGCAGGCCAATGCTCAAACCACTGAGCTATCCCTCCCCCCTTATTTTAAATAAGTTAGCTGAGATTCTCATGTCATCAGGTCTCCAGGAGCTGGGGCTCTTAAGAAAAGTAACACATCAAATACCGAGAGCCTCACAAAAAAAAATCAAGATGGAAACACTGTCACCCCTTTGTGCAGTGTAAATTGTTCAAAAACTAACAGTGGACACAACTTGTGTGCAGTCAGCACAGTTAAAACTTTGTGGTCCACACTCCTACCCCCTTTTCCACTCTGCTAAACCAGACTCCTGCCTGTTCCCTGCCCTCTACCCTACATTAGGAACAGATTCCAGGCATGCGATGCCTTCTCAATGTGGGCCTTCACATTTCTTATGGAAATCTCCCTCTTCCATTATGCATTGCTGGTGAGCAATCTACATGCCACACTACATTAGTATTACTGTATCTGTCATTGCTACCTTTGGGCAAAAGTCTGGGTGCTTGATTTGCATTTAGCATATATTTGACTTGGACAGCACTCTGCACATTTATAGTGATGCTGTGAAGGTGACAGCAGCAACCCCACAATTAAGCTTACATTGAGAAAACTGTGGATCAGGCCCTTAAAGCATTTTCATAATGACAAGCAAGCCCCTGGGTCAGATCTTCAGCTTGTATAAAACTAGCACCATGACATCAATGCTAATTTACACCAGCTAAGTGGAAGTAAAGGCTGTAGGCTTTGGCCCAACATTAAAAGGTTTTATGCCTTTAACTTCACATATACCAGCAAGATCAAAGTTAACACCACCACTTCTATGTAATTCTGCTGCGTGTATCCCTTCATAGCACAGCAAACAAGCACAGAGCCTATCTCTGAAGCAAGTCTCTGCAGCAGAGCCCAGAAAGCGAATATTTCCATCCAGCCCCACCAGCTGCCTCTTCTTTTCCTCCCCATCCATTTGTTTCCTGACATATTGTTGGTACATCTGCTGTATTAATTAAAGCTGATTTTCACAAGACAAACTGAATCCTGAATGCAGCTCTTTGGTGGAAAAAAGTGTCATGTTATAACATTGCACACATCCTCTAGATTCCAATGTCCCATTTGCCCAATTTCCTTCTTAAAAACGCTGTGCTCTGTTCAGGCCCTTAGGACATCTTCCATGGATGAGAGAGAGAGACTCCAGCACAATCTGACCTTCCTGAAGCTTGTACAGCCCCAGACATGAGTGATTTGTAAGAGCTTGGGTTTTTCCCATGATCTTTGAGGGAAGTGAGTGGGGA
Source organism: Chelonia mydas (assembly GCF_015237465.2). Classification (NCBI taxonomy): domain Eukaryota; kingdom Metazoa; phylum Chordata; order Testudines; family Cheloniidae; genus Chelonia; species Chelonia mydas. The sequence goes on along the minus strand of NC_051252.2, from coordinate 2,525,608 downwards.
AAGGCAACGTGACTGATTTTTCTCGGAGCTAGATTGACCCTGTAGTGCTCAGCGAGGCATAAAACACATTTTGACTGGTAGAGCAAAGCAGCAGGACGTGGAAATCCTTGAGGGGCAATATATATACGCTAACACACAATTGGGACAGGAGGGATTTTTTCCACTCACCAGAGTAATTTTATCCAAATCCAGCTGTTGAACAATAGCCATCAGGCAGACATCACATCTTGATGGCAGGCAGCAGGTCAGACATTCAGGTGCAAACTTCTGTCTCTCTCTCAGGATTTCCTAGTAGAATTAAGAAAAAGCATTTCCTCCTAGGCCAGAGGAGTCATTTCAAAATTCTTCTGTTACAAAAATCAGTGCATATGGGACCTATAAAAGGTTCCACAAAACTGTGTGTAAGAGAGGGCTTAGTGAATGCGCTGCAGCCACGCTCTGCAAAACCCAGTTGCCCATGGAGACTCGTACAGTAACCGTACATAGTAATGGATGAACCAGGGCATGTAATAGTCTGTTCCAAACCTTTGCCCTAAATTAAAACCCAGTCATTGTGGAGCCCCTTCCCCTGCCCCAACTATCTTTCATGGGATTCTGGCTGCGCCAAAAAACAAAATGCTGTCCCAAAAAATATATATATTTCTTACAGCATTTACTAGCAAAAATACTACTAAAGGGCTTTATAACCCTCCTGCCCCCAGTGAAGTCAAGAATGGTGATTCTTATTTTACAGGCAGGGAAACCAGGAGACATAGAAGTTATTGCTGGAATTTTCAAAAGGGGCTCTGAATATTTAGGTACCTAGATTTCATTGAAGCTCAAAGGGAGTTGGACATCTAGCTCCTTTGAAAATCTCTGCATAAGTGACTTGCCAAAGGGCAACGAGCACCTCAGGGTGAGAGTCAGGGTTAGAACTCGTGCATTCCTGGTTCCTAGCCCCGTGCTCAGTCTGTTACATCATGCTGCCCTTTCGGTACCAGAAGCCTAGGAAAGAAGTCCTGAGTTGAGATGTCTTGCCTAAGGGCCAATCCTTCATCTCCTTGATCATGTGATTAGTGTGACTGAAGCCAGTGGGAATACTCATTTTAGGAGGCACTGTGACTGACTGCAAAACAGAATCCTAGGTCTCTCGACTTGAAGAAACAGCTGAAGCTATGAGGGCTATTCCAACAGGAACCAAATCTCCCAGTCTCATAGAACCATAGAATATCAGAGTTGGAAGGGACCTCTGGAGGTCATCTAGTCCAACCCCCTGCCCAGAGCAGGACCAATCCCCAACTAAATCATCCCAGCCAGGGCTTTGTCAAGCCTGACCTTAAAAACTTCTAAGGAAGGGGATTCCACCACCTCCCGAGGTAACGCATTCCAGTGTTTCACCACCCTCCTAGTGAAAAAGTTTTTCCTAATATCCAACCTAAATCTCCCCCACTGCAACTTGAGACCATTACTCCTCGTTCTGTCATCTGCTACCACTGAGAATAGTCTAGAGCCATCCTCTTTGGAACCCCCTTTCAGGTAGTTAAAAGCAGCTATCAAATCCCCCCTCATTCTTCTCTTCCGTAGACTAAACAATCCCAGTTCCCTCAGCCTCTCCTCATAAGTCATGTGTTCCAGACCCCTAATCATTTTTGTTGCCCTTCGCTGGACTCTCTCCAATTTTTCCACATCCTTCTTGTAGTGTGGGGCCCAAAACTGGACACAGTACTCCAGACGAGGCCTCACCAATGTCGAATAGAGGGGAACGATCACGTCCCTCGATCTGCTGGCAATGCCCCTACTTATACACCCCAAAATGCCATTGGCCTTCTTGGCAACAACGGCACACTGTTGACTCAGATCCAGCTTCTCGTCCACTGTCACCCCTAGGTCCTTCTCTGCAGAACTGCTGCCGAGCTATTCGGTCCCTAGTCTGTAGCAGTGCATGGGATTCTTCTGTCCTAAGTGCAGGACTCTGCACTTGTCCTTGTTGAACCTCATCAGATTTCTTTTGGCCCAATCCTCCAATTTGTCTAGGTCCCTCTGTATCCTATCCCTACCCTCCAGCGTATCTACCTCTCCTCCCAGTTTAGTGTCACCTGCAAACTTGCTGAGGGTGCAATCCACACCATCCTCCAGATCATTAATGAAGATATTGAAGAAAACCGGCCCCAGGACCGACCCTTGGGGCACTCCGCTAGATACTGGCTGCCAACTAGACATGGAGCCATTGATCACTAGCCGTTGAGCCCGACAATCTAGCCAGCTTTCTATCCACCTTAGAGTCCATTCATCCAGCCCATACTTCTTTAACTTGCTGACAAGACTACTGTGGGAGACCGTGTCAAAAGCTTTGCTAAAGTCAAGGAATAACACGTCCACTGCTTTCCCTTCATCTACAGAACCAGTATCTCGTCATAGAAGGCAATTAGATTAGTCAGGCATGACTTGCCCTTGGTGAATCCATGCTGACTGTTCCTGATCACTTTCCTCTCCTCTAAGTGCTTCAGAATTGATTCCTTGAGGACCTGCTCCGTGATTTTTCCGGGGACTGAGGTGAGGCTGACCGGTCTGTAGTTCCCAGGATCCTCCTTCCTCCCTTTTTTAAAGATGGGCACTACATTAGCCTTTTTCCAGTCGTCCGGGACCTCCCCCGATCGCCATGAGTTTTCAAAGATAATGGCCAATGGCTCTGCAATCACGTCCGCCAATTCCTTTAGCACTCTCGGATGCAGCGCATCCAGCTCCATGGACTTGTGCACGTCCAGCTTTTCTAAATAGTCCTGAACCACTTCTTTCTCCACAGAGGGCTGGTCACCTCCTCCCCATGCTGTGCTGCCCAGTGCAGTAGTCTGGGAGCTGACCTTGTTCGTGAACACAGAGGCAAAAAAAGCATTGAGCACATTAGCTTTTTCCACATCCTCTATCACTAGGTTGCCTCCCTCATTTAGTAAGGGGCCCACACTTTCCTTGGCTTTCTTCTTGTTGCCAACATACCTGAAGAAACCCTTCTTGTTACTCTTAACATCCCTCGCTAGCTGCAACTCCAGGTGTGATTTGGCCTTTCTGATTTCATTCCTACATGCCCGAGCAATATTTATATACTCATCCCTGGTCATTTGTCCAATCTTCCACTTCTTGTAAGCCTCTTTTTTGTGTTTAAGATCAGCAAGGATTTCACTGTTAAGCCAAGCTAGTCACCTGCCATATTTACTATTCTTTCTACACAATGGGATGGTTTGTCCCTGTAATCACAATAAGGATTCTTTAAAATCTTTGGCTTTCCTCTTATCAGTATCTGCAAATCCCATCATAGCCCCTTTCCTCATCCTGCCTTGTTACAGCACCTTCATTTTGGAAAAGGACATTTTAATGGATTTTAAAAACAAACAAACACAACAACAAAAAAAGCAAACTTCTGTACATTGGCGGGGGGTACAAGTTTGTTCTAAAGACAGATGGTGTCTAAAGAAATCGATGGTAATTACACCCCAGAGTTGTAGATTTCCAAGAGATTTGTACATTTCAGCACCAGCCAAAGCCCTAGGCCAAAGCAGTGATTTTTTTAATAAATAATAAACTTCATCACTTCTTACTACTTCATTATCTCCACTCATGCTCATGGCTGCCACTCCTTGTTGCTGATTCCTTTGGAAAGTTGTTTGGTCATCCCATGATTGCAAGAGAATGTTGCAATGATTAAAGTCAGAGTCATCTAAACAAAACTAATGGCCGTGACCAGGAGCAGAGTTAAGTCAATCCCTATTGAGAAAAGCATTCACATGTGCATAACTAACTGGCTTGGTCAGGGCCTCACACCCAGCAGCCCCAAACACCCGGAAGGTGACTGAATGGAGCTTGGGGTACTATTCTGTCTCTGCACCAGCATGGCTCCCTGGCTCCAAGGTTGGAAACAGGGGTGGATTTCACTTCCCTAAACCCTTTGCACTCCACCAATATAGAGGGGAGTAACTGGGCTGTACGTAGGAGGAACAAATTTCACTTTTAGGACCCAATCCTGTTCTCATTAATGCCAATGGAAGTTTTGCCACTGACTTCAATAGGACCAGGATCGGGCCCTTAACTGCTCAGTGTTTGCCATTTGGATATGGGGAGGATACTTACTTCACAGAGGGCCTGTTGGGTTTAATTCATTAACATTTGGAACACACATAGAGATCCTTGGATGAAGGAGTCACAGAATGGAGAACTGGAAGCCTAAATCTGCAAACATTTACTCAGGGGAGCAGTTTCATTGATCTCCATGGGACGATGCACGGGAATGAGTAAAGATTTGAAGGGTCAGGTCCTACAGTGCGTATTACTAATAGCATAATGGCTTTACACAGACCTAGCCGGCAGCATTACAACACATCGCTGGCACTTTTAAATAATGAATAATACGATACAAATCTGAAGTCGCTATCAGGCAGTTAACTTTGTGTATTTATCATAGTTACTTGGTAATTCATAGGCTAAGCCTTTATAATGTCCATTGCTCAGTGTTTGGTGTGAGAGATACTGCAGATATCTTTGGGGACCATGTTGTACTAAGTCTATGAAGGGTTTATGTATAATTGTGTTCTGCGCTATGGGGCAGGGTTACCATAGTTCCTCCAGGAACGAAAAACAAAACAACCAACCAAAAACAATAGGAGGTGATTCAGGTGAATCCCTGAGCCTGAACAACTCTAGAGAGGCACCACTGGCTAGAGTGGTTTGCACAGACTGGTTCAAGTTGGGTTTTCCAGAGCCAAGGAGACAAAGCGGTTTTGGTATAAAAAGATGAGCTTGAAGTGACACAGGGCTTTGTTTCTGAACCAGCAAATGGACAGCAAATGGACAGGACCTTCTGTCCCGGGGGGCCCCCAGCCCTTGCAGAAGGGTTGGGAAGACTCAAGCTTACTAGGGTCAAATACGACTGATGGGTGACTCCTGATATGTTCAGTGTGTTGTTTATCTGCTTCCCCCTCCCCCCCGTAATGTTTTTACCTTAAGAATAAAGGTGCTTGCTAGAAAGAGCTGTATGGTAACTTATAACTGCTGGTAATACACTGTTCATAGCCTGTAGAATGAAAGACATGCACAGATGCTGGGCTTTAGGCAGACTGGCTTGCTGATGGGATCATAGTATAAAGCAGGGAGCTGTCCAGCTTTAAAACCCCTGGGCAGGAGGGAGTGAGACCTAGAGCTACATCCAAGAAAGGTTTCAGAGTAGCAGCCGTGTTAGTCTGTATTTGCAAAAAGAAAAGGAGGACTTGTGGCACCTTAGAGACTAACAAATTTATTTGAGCATAAGCTTTCGTGAGCTACAGCTCACTTCTCACGAAAGCTTATGCTTAAATAAATTTGTTAGTCTCTACGGTGCCACAAATACTCCTTTTTAATCCAAGAAAGGTGACAGCTAGAAAGTTGAAGCAGGTGCTTGAGAGAGCCCGGAGGAGGAATACAGCTGCAGCTACCCTGTGCCTGACAGTCGGATTTACACATTACATATGAAGAATATACAGTAACTGGGCATAACAGTAGAAAGCTGGCTCCTTGCGTATTCTCGCTCTCAAAGCAGAATTAAATTCTTAAGCCATAAGGAACAAATCCTGACTGTATCTAATTTTTCCCCACAATATTAGAAATACACGATCTTAAATATCCACCCAAAATTATTTACAAAACGGAATATTACAAAATTATGGGTAAGTACTTTTGATGTATTGACAACACAGTGTGATGTAGGCTGTGGACCTTGGATCCAAGAGCAGTAAGCTTTTTAAGCTAGGTCTACACTAGCCCTTTTGTTCGTATAACTTATGTCACGCAAGGGTGTGAGAAAACACCCCCCTGAGCAACATAAGATACGCTGACAGAAGCGCCGGTATGGGACAGTGCTGTCAGTGAGAGATGCTCTCCCGCCAACCCAGCTACTGCCGCTCACTGGGCATGGTTTAATGACGTTGACGGGAGAGCTCAGTGGCGCAGCGGCATAGGTACCGCTGTGCTGCTGTAAGCGCTCTGGTGTAGACATGGCCTTAGCAATATCGGAGGTGGATCCATAGGCATAAACTGACCATAGTGTGGCAAAGCCTCAGGCCAAGCCCAGTCCAACTTGCTGGGAGTAGTGGGGACACGATGCATAGGAATCCTTCCCTACAGGGTATGCAGAGAAGCAACAGAACCGCTCCATGGGTTGCTAGTCTTGTGTGCTTTTACCCTACACCAGTGTTTCACAAACTTGCTCCACCGCTTGTGTGGCGAAAGCCCCTGGTCGGCCGGGCCACTTTGTTTCCCTGCCACGTCCGCAGGTTCGGCCAATCGCACAGGGGAGACCAGTGTTTCTAAAATTGGGGGTCCTGACCCAAAAAGGAGCTGGGGGAGGGTATCACAAGGTTATTTGGGGGGGGAAATAAACATGGGGAAATAGTTTTACTTTGTGTAATGACCCATCCACTCCCCCACCCCCCACTGTTCCTCAGACGTTCCTGTTAGCTGCTGGAAATGGCCCACCTTGATTATCACTACAAAAGGTTTTCTCCCCCCCCCGCCCCCGCGCTCTCCTGCTGGTAATAGCTCATCTTAAGTGACCACTCTCCTTACAGCGTGTATGATAACACCCATTTTTTCATGTTCTGTGTGTATATAAATCTCCTCACTGTATTTTCCACTGAATGCATCCGATGAAGTGAGCTGTAGCTCATGAAAGCTTATGCTCAAATAAATTGGTTAGTTTCTAAGGTGCCACAAGTCCTCCTTTTCTTTTCACTAATAATGTAGTCTGTTACCCATATATCTGAAATATTATTATTGTGTATGATTTTAACCTGCCAGTGTCCCTTTCTTTAACATGGTGATGCTCTGTTACTAAGGAAGGCTAAGCCAAACAGACTTGAAAATATGCAATTGAACTGGCCATTTCCTGAAGTGAATAATTCAGCAAACTGTTCTGCTGTGATGCCTGTATATCAGCCACTTTGGACTCTGCTGAACAGGCCAGAACAATAGATGTTGTTTACTGTAATACAGCTCTTCATACTCATGTAATTAGTGAGCATGAATTAGTGGCCATTTTTATTTATTAGAAAAATACTCTTCCTGCATCGGAGACTCCAATGCATTTATGAAAATACATCTTCAGACCACATTATTAAATGAGGATTGACTCATTAACTAATTGGTCTAAATCAAGTGAAGAAATTGATCTAAATAACTTCTGGCTTCAGCTATGAATACATTGATTTATTTTTTTTTAAATAATCTGCCTTGCTAAGAAATAAAAATGGGTGAATGCTTTACTCGATAAATGAAAAGTCTCATTCGGGTTGCACCTAGCTTCCTAGCTGTAATGTTCCCTGTTTTCATACACCGGTACTGGCAATGAGTTAATAATCTCAGACTAGCTAGTGGGGGTGCACTAAGGTGGTGAAGTTTAATTTAAGTCTGGAGAGTACTGAAGATTTGACATTCTTTCTGCTTCATACATGGGTTGACAGTCCCATGAGCTGACAAGCAGAATGTTTTTAACTGTTAAGTTGAGATGTAATGAAAATCTGTTGTGGGTTATAACTAAAATGAGTTTGGTCTTGGCAGAGTTCCCAATGGACATTTGCCCAAGTGGCACAGCTCTTTCACAGAGATGGCAATCTGCTCAGTGCCAGTCTGGAGGAGCAGAAATATTGCGGCTCAGGAGTGAGACTTGGAGCTGTGTGTGTGGAAGAGGAAAACGAGTCTTGTACCTGCTGGAGGGAACCCTGTCTGCATGGCCCCATTTTTGGGGGTAAATCCTGCCTCCAAACCTATGGAGGAATCCATTCCAGTGGAACTGTTTCAGTTGTAGAGCTGAGGAAGGATTTGGGGAACATGCAGGGTGTACTGCTATGCATGATGCATAGGGCCCTCCCAAATTCACAGTCCATTTTGGTCAATTTCGTGGTCCTAGGATTTTAAAAATTAGTAAATTACATGATTTCAGCTATTTCAGTCTGAAATTTCAGAGTTGTAATTGTAGGGTCCTGACCCAAAACGGAGTTTGGGGCAGGTGTCCTCAAGGTTATGCTACCCTTGCTTCTGCGCTGCTGCTGGCAGGTGGAGAGCGGTGGCTGCTGGCTGGGAGCCCAGCTCTGGAGGCAGAACCACCACCGCCAGCAGAGCAGAGGTAAGGATGGCCTGGCATGGTATTGCCGGCCTGTCTTCCGCGCTGCTGCCTGCAGAGCTGAGCCCAGTCAGCAGCCGTCACTCTGTCCACCCAGCTCTGAAGGCAGCAGTGAAGTAAGAGTGGCATGGGATGGTATAAAGATAACAAATCTGTCAGACTTTAAGGTGCCACTGGACTCCTCATTGTTTTTATGGTATGGTATTGCCACCCTTCTGTGCTGGTGGGGCGCTGCCTTCACAGCTGGGTGCCCGGCCACCAGCCACTGCTCTCCAGTTGCCCAGCTCTGAAGGCAGCACAGAAATAAGGGTGGCAATACCGTGACCCTCCCCCCCAAATAACCTTGTGATACCCCCCCCCAGCTCCCTTTTGGGTCAGGACCCCCAATTTTAGAAACACTGGTCTCCCCTGTGCGATTGGCCGAACCTGCAGATGTGGCAGGGAAACAAAGCGGCCCGGCCGACCAGGGGCTTTCGCCACACAAGCGGTGGAGCAAGTTTGTGAAACACTGGTGTAGGGTAAAAGCACACAAGACTAGCAACCCACGGAGCGGTTCTGTTGCTTCTCTGCATACCCTGTAGGGAAGGATTCCTATGCATCGTGTCCCCACTACTCCCAGCAAGTTGGACTGGGCTTGGCCTGAGGCTTTGCCACACTATGGTCAGTTTATGCCTATGGATCCACCTCCGATATTGCTAAGGCCATGTCTACACCAGAGCGCTTACAGCAGCACAGCGGTACCTATGCCGCTGCGCCACTGAGCTCTCCCGTCAACGTCATTAAACCATGCCCAGTGAGCGGCAGTAGCTGGGTTGGCGGGAGAGCATCTCTCACTGACAGCACTGTCCCATACTGGCGCTTCTGTCAGCGTATCTTATGTTGCTCAGGGGGGTGTTTTCTCACACCCTTGCGTGACATAAGTTATACGAACAAAAGGGCTAGTGTAGACCTAGCTTAAAAAGCTTACTGCTATTGGATCCAAGGTCCACAGCCTACATCACACTGTGTTGTCAATACATCAAAAGTACTTACCCATAATTTTGTAATATTCCATTTTGTAAATAATTTTGGATGGATATTTAAGATCGTGTATTTCTAATATTGTGGGGGAAAAATTAGATACAGTCAGGATTTGTTCCTTATGGCTTAAGAATTTAATTCTGCTTTGAGAGCGAGAATACGCAAGGAGCCAGCTTTCTACTGTTATGCCCAGTTACTGTATATACTTCATATGTAATGTGTAAATCCGACTGTCAGGCACAGGGTAGCTGCAGCTGTATTCCTCCTCCAGGCTCTCTCAAGCACCTGCTTCAACTTTCTAGCTGTCACCTTTCTTGGATTAAAAAGGAGTATTTGTGGCACCGTAGAGACTAACAAATTTATTTAAGCATAAGCTTTCATGAGAAGTGAGCTGTAGCTCACGAAAGCTTATGCTCAAATAAATGTTAGTCTCTACGGTGCCACAAGTACAACTATTAAGCGAGGCATAAGAAACTGGGTTCTAGTCAGGCACCCAACACACAGTTCTGCCCATGTCTGCATCTGAAGGTTACTTGTTTCTTAATGGTGAGCTACAAAGGTAAAATGAAAAGTGAAAGTTAAAGACCAGAAGTGTACTGAATGGCCACCATTAACCAGGATGCTCAGATACCATTGTGATGAACATAGTCCACATGCCTGGAGACAGATGAGATTGGCAGGCTGGGGATAGGGTTGCCCACCCTCCAGGATTGTCCTGGACTCTCCAGGAATTAAAGATTAATCTTTAATTAAAGATTATGTCATGATGAAATCTCCAGGAATTCGTTCAACCAAAGTTGGCAAGCCTAGCTGGGGAAAGGAAAACAAATGACTCAAGTAACTGAAAATAAATAAGCATCAAAACATTTTTATTAAATATTTTTATGACTCCCTAGTCTGCTACTCAGTTGTTTATTTTTTCAGTTTCATATATAGATAGGACTCTAAACAGAGAAATGAATGGTCAGAGAAAAATAAAATTTTATTTCCAAACACAAGTTTCATCCCCCCCCTTTAAAATAATTTAAAAAAACAAAAAACCCACATTTTACATGCATACATTTACAGAGGTCAACAGAGAAATATAGTAGCCAGCTTCAGCCAGCATTCTTTAATCTTTAAATCCATAAATACTCCACCTCCAAACAAAACAAACATCCACTTAGTTATAAAGCAAACCCTTCCAATCTGATGTAGGATTGCAAATCTCAGCAGCATTAACTAACACATGCACAAAATGGTCTCTCAAGGCAGTAAATCCCACCGAGCCTACCTCTCAAGGAATCTTTATCAAGCAAGGTTGGGCAAATCTACTAGACGGTGGCCCAGTGAGCAAGTTTAATCAGCCTGTACAGATGGACAGAAAGACGGCTTAGCTAGACAGTAATTGTAACAGCAAATTATGCTTTGTTACAAGCCAGTTGTCTCTAACCATTCAGAATTTCCACACAAAGTTGATATACTTTTAAAGCTCAGAATAAATTTCAGAATTGCCAACATTTGTGTAACTGGAAGAGAATTACACAGCAATCCAAATTATTGTATAATAAACCGTTACTGATAAGCAATCATGGGCTGAATTCACTTCTGACATAAATAGATGCAACTCCGTTTGGGCCTATATGTTTATTTCATCCTGTCCAGTTAATACTTTTTGCCAGCTGAGCTGAAGTTTAAAAGGAAGAAAGCAAACCAAGTTTTCAGCAAGAAAACCATGAAAATGGCTTCCCTTATATCTCAGTCTTGTAATATCATCATGACACTTTAGCAATCCAGGCACAAAAAAAAAAAATCTTTTCACCCAACCTTTACACCAGTGATTGAAGCTATTAGGAGAAAAACAAAAACTAATGATATTTCATATGCCCATTGTAAAAGAACAAAACACATTACTTTCCATGCACAAGCATAAAATTTGGGAAGCTGTCGTGTCCAGAAAACAAGTGCCCCCCACAATTTGTCAGCCTACACGAATAGCCACGCTGACATATTTTAGTGGCACCCAGATACAAACAGCAAGAGAAAAACATTATGCTAAGTTTATTTTTCCAAAATAATGTACTGAAAATTATTCCCAAGTTCAAGGACTAAAATCTCAAAAGAAATGTTACAGAATAAGATAAAGAAAGACTTTCTGCCCCATAGGCTAGAGTGTTATGGTCACACTGTGCATCCCAATGAATCAATATTTAAGAATATTCCACACCCTAGCTCAAGATCTCATCTTAACAACCAGAACATAAGACTTTTCTGTTCCTACTGCATAAGCTATTCAGATAGCTTATACCAAAGTCCCAAATTGCTTTTCTAATATCCAGTAATTCTACCACAGTCTACTTATTCTACTAGTAATTTGACTGATCTAACTTAATTTAAGTTGAATAGACAGCAATTAGTATAATTTTAGCAAAGGACAAGATTTCATACAGTAAATCTCATTATGCCTTATAGAAATCAAATTAGAAAACCAGCAGGCTTTTTATATACCTCATTTGAATATGCATGCGTGTGTGTACACACACACACACACACACACACACACATATACCATAATTTACAATACAAATAAAAAATGGCAAGTCTCCAAACCTTAATGCACTCAACTAAAGAATCCTTTCATTGGGTAGATATTTGATTCAAATTTCACTTATTCTAAATCAGTGTAACTTTTTGAAATCAATAGTCAAATGGCTCTTAGGCAGGAGCCAAATCAAGTACAAAATCTTTACAAATTAAACCAGAGACAGTCCTTTCATCTAACAATCACTAGGGCCTAGCTATGAACTCATAATTGAAAATCTGAAACAGTAAGGCTGCCAAATAAACCAAATCCATCTCACATTCTCATAACTCATCTGTATTTATCATCTCTGTACATTATATAGCTTGATCAATGACTTGCTCCCTCCCCTCCCTTTCATTGCGTGTAACTTGTAGCTTCTAAAACACTAAGACCAACATCCAGTTCCTTTTCAAATGGTAGGAGGCAGAAAAAATAAACTTGCCAGTTGTTTAAAAAAAAAAAAAAGAAAGCTAAGACAGATATTTAATCAGGCCTCATTCTATGTCAAACATAAGACTTGGCAAATGAATTTAACTGCATCAGAGACTCTTCAATTCATCTCTCTCCAAAAAGGTTAATACATTCTTCCCTCTCTTTCTTATGACTCCCACAAAAGGCACAATGGAAACACGTAAACGTTACTGGTTTTTTGAGGAGTCTTTGGTCTTTAAGACACAATCAACCCACAACATTCACAATAAAAGGACAAAGCAACAGTCCTAACTAACTTTGATTAGACTTCAGTGATTTTATTTTAAAAACAAAACGCAGAGTGGGACTCTCACAGAGACCCCCTCCACCATGAAGAATCCCCCATTAAGGAAGGATCCAAGGGGGCACCTGTGACCACAGGATTTCTGTGCCAGGGAGAGGGTGGAGAACACACAGGCTCCATGAGTAGGGAGGAGTCACAAAGCCCTTGTGCCAACATCCTTGGAATCCTCCATATTTGAAAGCGAGCCTTATGGATCACTCTGCCAGGAGAATGTGGAACAAAACCCAGCACCCTGAGACTCCAGGGGTGAAATCCTGGCCCCACTGAAGTCAATGAAAAATTCCCACTGACTTCAATGGGGCCAGGATTTCACCCCATAAAACGATCTCTAAGACATCCTCCCCCTATGTCTCTCCTCTGGGAGGTGGCAATCAGATTTTCATGAGAAGCACTTTGGAAGTACATTGGCTGCTAAACTCTCCTGAAAATCAGGCCCAAGTCAAGTTACGCCTCCTGTTTTTAATTTCTGGATACTGGAAAGATGGCTTTCAGAAAGTATGGAAGAAGTGAGGCACCTCAAGGGACCTTGTCAATGTGAAGTCTAGTCAATTCCAGAGAGTTAAAGGTGCTTTCATGAAGTACATCTGCCTCAGAGTCTTCCTGTCAATTTTTGTGGCTTTACAACCACATTTCATTAAAGAAAAAAAAAGCCCATCTTCCACCATTGCTATGTGAAAGGCCCATACAAATGGGGAATACTGACCGATGGCAGAGGGAAAACAGTGAAACTGACAGAGTGCTGGCAAAGATACACAGCAGACAATTGGAAAAAAAATAGAGAAAAAGTTTTTGTATTTGTCCTACAGGTATTGTCATCTCTGGGATTTGTAGCAACAGTAGGTTTAAAAAAAAAAATCAGACAGAAGTCATCTAAAGTTACAGATGTCCCGTTAAGCTCAGAAAGAACTGATGTCTAGATTTCAGTTGACCAACTATATGGGGGACCTTTTGACTTTTTAGTACTCCAAAATATAGATTGTGACAATGTAAACATACATTTACAATACTTCCAGATACATAGGTATGTGCTCCTGCTTCAAAAGAGGTGATTTCCCATATGGGTTGGCTAGAGCAGGATACAAACAGGTTAAGGTAACCTTCTGTAATCCCACAATTACAAAGGGGAGAGGGAGAGGGAACACTGCTTTTTGATGGATGGCGATACTTCTAATTTTGCTCATTCTCCCAAATACAGGGAAACAGAAGGATCATTTGTGAATACTGAATTTATGGTACTGTACCTGAGGTTTTTAATCACGCTGTCCTCTCAGATCCATTATCCCCCTCATATATCCTCCCCCCCCCCCTTTTCTTTCTCACATTATAGGTCTTCTGTTCCTTCCATTCCCCTTCATTTTCCTTTGTTCCTCAATGTTGCCTCCTTTTTGGCCCCTCGGGTCCTCTTAAAAAGTTTCTTAAGCTTTCAGAATCACTTACTGGAGAAGCTTTTGCTGCCTTAGTCTCTTGATCCCCCCAGCATCTGCTGAACTGTTTTGCTTGCCTGTGATTGACAGGAGGCAAGGCTCTCTTCATCTCCACAGAGCAACTACAGGAAGTTAATTTAAAGTAAGTTAAAATGAACAGTGACCAATTTGAGAAGTTTGGGGGAAGCAGGAGCCAAACAGATCCACTTCTGCGCAGTTTCAGAAAGCAAAGTCTGTATAGAATGTTATAAAAGTAGTTAGACTTAAGCTACCAACTCAAACCCAGTAAACAAAAAGCAAAACAAAATGTTGGATTACACTCCACCCCTACCAAAGTGACAAGAAAGGCTACTAAGTGTGCAGCACCACCAGACAAGAGAGTTTTTCAACAGTGCTTTTAATCCCCACTGATAATCAAATATCCTTCAAGCTCCTTCCTCATGTAATTAAAAGTATTTCCACAGGTGACTGGTAATTAATCAGGAGGCTGTCTTTTCTTTTACTAACCCCTTTCTCTCACATGCACTCATTTACGTAATTTTTATACCAACATTAAATCCATAAGTTTCCCCTTCAAATACCATTTCTCTCTCTGAGTAGGTCTTCTATGTAAATTAGAATCTTGGAAACGAAGTTTTAAAGAAAATGAATTAGATATCAAAATGAGATCTTAAAGGAGCAATATGAAAAAGTAAAATCTGATTTTTCTTAAGGGACAGTAGTGTCAATTACTCATTTTCTCTTTCATTTTACTCCTAAAAGGATCAAATCAAGTAACATACTTTTTTTCCCCCTCCAACGAGTTTCATTCACTTTTCTCAGTTCCATGCTTCCAACTGTCACACAGTGAGATATACTATTTGCTGCTTCTAAACTGCACTTGATAACATTTCTAATTAAAATCAGTAGTTGTGGGTCACCTGCTGACAGCTACCATAGTAGACAACAATAGGCAGTTCTCTCTTTCACCCAACGTTCTCAAAATCTTTATGAATGAATCCTCAGCACTTTGGAGACTCAAACAGTATTATGCTGATGGGAAAATGGAGGCATAGGGAGGTGACGTGACTTGTTGAAGGCCACACAGCAAGTCTATTTCATAGATGGGAATAGATCCCAGAAGTCTTGATTCCCTCCTATACACTGCTGAAAAAGCAAGGATTTGTAACTTGGGATTCTGCAATCACAAAATTCCTGCTAAGAAAACCAGTCTCCCTTGTGCTTTACATCTGACCTTGGCTCTACATGGTGGTATGTTATAAATGGCATCACTTAGCATTCTAGCGGCTGCCAGCATGTGCCCAACTTGAAATACCTTTTTAAGGGGGGCTAAATTTTCAGAGAATGGTGAAGACCTGAACTCTGAAAAGTCAACCTTCTTTAATGCCTAAAGTTGGGCAACAAAAATTGAGACATCCAAATCACAAGTCAGTAACTTGAAAAACTGAGGCCTTTGCCAGCATGGCTTCAGATCTGCTAAGGCAACAGCTTATAAAATTAAATTTGAGATAAATATAATATTTGCTTCAGAAAACCGTGGTGTATTCAGCAACTCTAGAGATATTTTTAAAGGATTTCAATTCTTTCTGCAGGCAACAGCATAGCCAGCCTCTCTTTAATCAAAAGGGAAGATTAGCTAGCATGGAAATGCTATCAGCTACCAAGTTTGAATACCACATTTGGGTCCCCAGAGCTCTCAAATTCACAGTGTGAGACAGTATGAAAGGGATACAACTAGCAGCCTCTACTGGCTGATCAGCAGTGGCATCAATTAAGCTCCAGTCAGATCTCATCACAGAAATATAGTCATTGTGAGGTTATGCCTACGTGGAGGGAAGACAAGATTGCACTAAGGCATTACCTAGAACAACTCCCCTTTCTCCAGAATTTCAGTCCTTCATTTTGCCTTAATTTCCCCACCATGTAGAATAAACCCCATGCTTACAGGATTGTATGGCAACACCTAATGCCATAAGGCAGCACTGTAGAACTGGCGATCCAAAATTGGATACCAACATTAAAATAATCCCCACTGTTTTAAAATGAAGTGATATTCACACTAGCAAAAGAAAAATAAAAAAACTTTAAGAACTTTAAACAGCCAGTGAATTGAATCTTTTGAAACATCTACCAATTCGATTCTAGAATCACTAAAATTAAAGATTACATGACATTTGCTGCTGCTCAACTTGTACAATCAAATGGAGCTGCCTCTTTGCAATGGCAGTATTCAAATCCCATAAGAACTCAAGCAGCACGCCTTTCAAAAGCATCTCCATAGGGACAAACTGCAAAACCTGCTGGGGAGAGTCTGAGTTGAGCAAAGAGCTCATTAGTTTATTCAGATCCTGCAAGTACTCAACAACTGGATTTGGAAGACCCTGATAGCCAATACACAACAGAACAGCAGTGGTCCCTAAAGGTTCAGAGGCTATGGGGCAAGCAAATGTGATGCAGCTGAAACAGCCATGCAGTACAAAAATCAGGCCAGCTGTGAAGCGTGTAAAACAAGAAAGAACAGGCAGAATCAAAGCATCTCCCAGTTGAAGTTGACTAACCGCACGCAGAATGCAGTCCAAAAGATGCTGCTGATATTTTGGCTCTCCATCATGAAGCAAAGAACAGCTGAAAGTCAAGAGTGCGGCTGACTCCAGGAGCCTAACTTCCACGTTGGACTGAGTTTTGATGTCACAAAGAGACGGAAAGCCCACAACGAGACACTTGATTTGGTCACTGTGTCCTTCATTTGGTACTTTCTGATGGTACTTGGTAAGGCTAGACAACTCAGATAGTATCAGTGCCTCAGTAAGAACACTGCAAGAATGACATGGGTGCTGTGTTTGTCTGGAAAAGGAAATAGTTTTTAGTCTGCCTACTAATGATTCTTTGATGGCTTCATTGAGATTCTTCAAGACATCATCATCACAGAATGGAGAGCATTTTACTCTTGGCAGCCTCCTTCCCTCCAGGATGTACCATAAATTACATTCAAGGTTACGGGATGACCCTTCCAAAATGCAGCTTTTCCCAGCATTACTTAAAGTGTGCTCTTCAGCCCAATGATTAAGATAGCCTTTGGCCACCTTATCTTCCCATGTCAGGGATTCCAGCATCTTTCTTTCATTGTATGTACTAAAATATCTGTTCCTCTGTCCAAACCATTTTGCGTTCATGCTGCAGCCTACATGAGATTTCTTCACTAGCCAGTTATTTCTTGTAATGTGTTTCAGGTGGAATCTTTGCATGAAAAATTCCACTGCACAGTCCCTTAAGTTGTTCAGCTTTTCTTGTTCTGTTTCCCCAATGCACTCAAAGAGTCGGATGTTCTCAGATATAGTCTCTATTTGGTACTTGTGAAAGAATGCACAGCACTCTTCATGTATTTTAAGAAAAGATTCTGGAATCACATGTTGTGGAAAGAGTGCCTTGTTAACAATTTCTGTTCCAAAGTTCTGCATCATCTTGGACAGCACAGGATGGATGGCCTCTCTGCCCATGTAATGAAGACAAACTACATAGACTTCAGAGTTCCCAGCTTTGCTAGTGGCAGGTTTAAAGACATGGACCTCCTCGAAAGAACAATTTAGCAGAAAAAGCAGATTGGCCGAACAATGTTCAAACAAAGTGAACATCTTCAAAACAAAGGAGCCACCATTGCCAAGGGTCATTAAAGCAGTAACTGCTTCACAGTAATGTAGCGGTGAGACAAGCGCTTCTTGTTCACCTGGGTTTCCTTGGCAATCAAAACTCCCATCAGCAGTTACCAAGTGAACAGTGGTCATATTACTAATGAAGTGCTGAAGTCCAGTCAGATGCTTCAAGGTCATCACATCCCCAGTATTATCTGGGCCAAAATACCACCATGGCAAGGTATTTGCAATAAGTCGGTCATCCATAATCATCACAAGGGTGTCATTTGCTTCATGATATGGGTTTAGGGTATTGGCTACCCAGTTCCAATCGCAGGGAATGTGATGGGATTTTAAGTAATGATTGAGACTGGCTATAAAAGCACCAGGTGCTTCACAGAGATGGACAGAACAGAGTTCTCCATTCTGAACAGCTTCTTTCGGGAGAAGGGGAAAACTGCACAAAATCTCATGGAATTTGCACCAAGCCTGGGTACACAGCTCAGCATTCACAGATTTCTTCACATGAGGAATGATTATCCCTGCTTTGTTGGTGAAGGAAGTGTGCTGATGCCATGCATCCAATTTCTTATCACTTAGTTGGTTTTTTACTTCATTCATGGAGTCCTTCAGAGCAAGGAGTGTATTGAATTCTTTGTGATTGCAGGTAAACACATCACTGGAATCTGGCAGCTGCCATTCACTATTCGATGGTTTTGTATATGAGAACTTCTTCTCAAAGAGCTCCTCAATTTCAGCAAGAATCACGGGGCTGAATTTTTCAAGATTTGTGGTCTGCTCACCATAAGGCTTCGTATATTTGTTCATTCTTGGACTAACCCACAATCTGGAGAGGGGAAACAAAGAAAAGATAAGGGGGTTACATGAACCGAACCAATGACACCTTCCCAACCATAAGAAAACACTGAATAAGTTAAAAAAAAACTAAACAGATAATACATTTGTAAAGTTTAAGAAAAAGTTAGCTATTTCAACTTGTTTGGTTTTAGAGTGTGTGTTCCAGAATGAGAAGGTAAAAATACTTTACTGAGATATTTTAAGAGTGAAATAAAGAGTTACTCAAGTAGTAATGGGATGATTTAGTTGGGGATTGGTCCTGCTTTGAGCAGGGGGTTGGACTAGATGACCTCCTGAGGTCCCTTCCAACCCTGATATTCTATGATTCTAGTGCTGCTTTGGAGTGAGACCTCCATTTTGACCCAATACATTTAGACGGAAAATAGATATGCCTTAAATTCCCCAAGTGCTAATTAACTAGTAAAAGTTATCCAACTAATAGAGAAAGGTAACATTTTGGAGAGATATGGGAGAATTGGTGTGGGGAATGGGGGGGAAAAGAGCAAAAGAAAGGCTGGAACAATAGCGGGAAGGAACCAAGCTGCTACTGCACGCACCACAGAACTTTAAGAGACAGTTCTGACTCTGCAGGGCAACAGTTGGGTTCTCAGTTCAGAGCCAACATTTTAACTCAAGAAGCATTATTTAAGCAAAATGACCAGCAGTTTGGGAGCCAAGAGATCCGCTCTAGTTCTGCATATCATTTCACCCACCACAAAAAAATGCAGCAGTTTAACTCCACAGAACAGGTTTAGGAAAAGCAGTGAAAAATGCTATATTGCAATTGAAAGGAATACAGAGAGGCAAATTGTAACTATCCAAAACAAGAATTTTGGCCAACACATCTGGCTAACACAAAAGATGGAAGCTAGAGACTTCACCCTCATGACATAAAAGCAAGCTTGTTGTTTAATTTCTTAACAAACTCACTTGTTATCCAGACTTCAGACTTTGATTTCACAAATTGAGAGAGAGTGTCCTCTTTTACGACCACCCACACTCATACCAATCCCACACTTTAAAAGTGGTAGTCAGTTCTGGTGGCCCCCATCCCAAAAAAGATGTATTTCGAATTGGAAGTAGTACAGAGAAGAGCAACAAAAATTATAAAGGGGTACGGAACAGCTTCCATATGAGAAGAGATTAAAAAGACAGGTACTGTTCATCTTATAAAAGAGACAACTAAGAGGGGATAAGATAGAGGTCTACAAAATCAAGAACGGTGTGGAGAAAGTGAATAGGGAAGTGTTATTTACCCCTTCACACAACACAAGAATTAGGGGTCACCCAATGAAATTAATAGGGAGCTGCTTTAAAACAAAAACAGAAATACTTCTTCCTGGGAAAGACGTAGCATGATTTTGCAGTTAAGGCACTGGGTTTACTGGAAATCAAGCAAAAAAGGTTCAGTGTGGACTTGTTTTACAGCCCACCACAGACCTCCTGTGATGGTAGCAGGAGGAGTAATTTCCAGCTCAGGAAGACATACTGGCATTAGCTTTGATCAAGTTAGCACACTAAAAGTCACAGCAGAGCCGCAGCTGCACAGGCACCAGGACAGGCTAGTCACTCCCGTACAATCCTGTCTGAAACCCTAGGGACGTACTCCAGCTCCAGTGCAGACACAGCCAAAGAGGGGATGTCTACACTACAGCTGAGAGAGAGCCTCACAGTCCAGGTAGAAAGACTGGGGCTAGCAAGTATGCTAAAAATAGCAATGTGGACATGGATAGGCTTGAAAGCCGCTGACTCCCTGGGTCCACCCTTGGGTTGCTCCTGAAGCCACAACATCCACACTGCCATTTTTCCTGCGCTAGCTCAAGCCCCACTAGCACAAGTGTGTCTAACCAGGCTGGGAGCTTTGCTCCCAGGTGCAACGTAGACACATCCTCTGTGCCTTGGTTTCACCGTCTGTAAAATGGGGATAACACCTGCCTACCTCATGGGAGCGCTCAGAGACTTGGCTGCCCCAGCGACAGGGGCAGCATGAAAGACAACAGGGCTAGCCTCTCCCCGTGACCCCACGACCAAACAAACCGCTCCTGGCGGGGCAGCGACGGGTCAGGCCGGCAGGGACAAGATCTCAGCACATGAATCACCCGCACAGTAGTTTTAAAACCCAGAACAAACAGGGTGGCTGCAGAGGCGGAATCAGCCAGCCGGGAAGGCAGGCCCGGGGCAGGACGGAAGGCGGGAGGGGCGGACCCGGCTCCTCAGCACCCGCGTCCGTCGCTGCGGTGAGCGGCTGGGGGGGGCCGGGGGGGGCGCAGACGGTTTCCGGAAACGACCCGTAAGAGTCTCAAATCTCTGAGCGGCGGCAGCTAGCGGGGCCCCGGCACGTGTCGGCAGAGCCGGGCTCAGGGCTGCCCACGGGCGCTACTTCGCGGCCCGCGCCGAGGCGCCCGCGCCCCGCCCGGGGGCAGCCCAAAGGCGCGACCGCGGCCCGCGCCGCCGGGGGCTCCGCTCGCTCGGCTCGGCTCGGCGCGGCGCGGGGCGGGGGCCCGAGGAGCCGCGCTGCGCCCGGTGGGGCCCGCCCGAGCCCGGCGCGGCCCCGCTCCGCCCGCCCGCCCTCCTTACCCGGGCCGGCGGCCGCGGCCTTCGGAGAGACGCGAGCCCGCGCCAGGCCGCGGGGCGGGGCCGCCGGGAAGGGGCGGCGGGGGGGGGGGGTTTGTCCCGCAGGGGCGGGGCCTGGAGACTCCGGGGACGTTCGCCTCGGCCGCAGCGTGACTCGGCCCCGCCCCCGCCGCCCCGCCCCGAGGCGCGGCCCCGCAGCCCAGGGCCACTCCCGGCTTCCCGCCCCGGCCCCACAGCCCGGGGCTCCCCTCCGCCGCCCGCTCCCCTCCAGGCCGCAGACCCCGGCCCCACAGCCCAGGGCTCCCCTCCGCCGCCCGCTCCCCTCCAGGCCGCAGACCCCGGCCCCACAGCCCGGGGCTCCCCTCCGCCGCCCGCTCCCCTCCCAGGCTACGGACCCCGGCCCTGTCCAAGGGCACCCCTCCCCCTCACCGCAGCCCGCGGCCCTCCCGCCTCAGCCCCGCGCTCCAGAGCCCCCTGCCTCGGACCCACGCGCCTGAGCCCCCTGCCTGGCCCGCGGCTCGGCGGCGTGCCGTCCCACAGCCCCTCTCCTCCAGCCAGGGCTGTCTGCCCGCCCAGCCAGGCCTTGGAGCCTCTCCCCCCACACGCCCCAGGCCTCTGAGCAGCCCACCAAGGCGGCACCCCTCTACCAGTCACCCCCCGTGCCTCGCAGCCTGCTCTTCCCGGCGTGTCGCATCCCCTCGCTACCCCCGCTCCAGTGTGGTGCCAGGCCGCACCGGCTGTGTGCTCTGCCTGCCCCGGCAAAAAGACCCCTGCTAGGCCGCCCACGCACCCCCACCAGCGTACATCTGTGGGGCCGACTGCGTTGGAGGCCAGAGCCCCCCGCTGCTCCATCTCTCCCCATGTAGGGGAACTCTCCCTGGTCTTTCAGCAGAACTTTCATTATTTGTCTGCTCAGAAAGCTCTCCTAGCCCAGTGCATTTCCTTGGCGTTACATAGCATGGTCCTAGTTCCTCCCCAAATGCCCCACTGGAAGTTAGGTGTCAGCAGGTCTGTCACACGCGTGTGGTGAACACATACTTGCTGTTTATGCAATTAGCTTTGGTGCCAATAGCACCTCTCACCTTTACACTAATTATTCAGATCAAGTCCGAAGTGGTAAAAACAGGCAAATTTTTCATTAATTGCTCAGTGGGAGATGAATTTGGTCGACTCAATCCAGTTCCCACTGGAAAGGAAAGCATATCAGAAAATCCCCCACAACAGTTGGCACCATTAAAGTAACGGGGGCCATAGAATGAGCAGGCCACAAAGCAGAAGCGATTCCTCCAGATGGGGGCCTAGGCACATTGGTGGAGTGCTAAAGGGAAAGTTTGCACTGATTGCTCAGAGTTTGGCACCTAATTCTAGGCTGCAAGGAAGTGGCTATCTCTGCTAGCAGTTCATGAACTGGGGGAAGATAGAAGAGGAGTACTTGTGGCACCTTAGAGACTAACAAATTTATTTGAGCATAAGCTTTCATGGGCTAAAGCCCACTTCATCAGATAGGCACTCCTCTGCCTAAATCACAGACAGAATCATAGAAGATTAGGGTTGTAAGAGATCTCAGGAGGCCATCTAATCCAACCCCCTGCTGAGAGCAGGAGCAACCCCAACTGAATCATCCCAGGCAGGGCCTGATCCAATAGGTGAGCTTAGAGGATGCCTAACTCCATACAAAAGAACTGGGGGGAGATGGGGGAGAAGAAAGCAGAACAGGAGGAGGTGGTGACTTAGGGCTTGTCTTCACTGCCAAGTTGTCGACAAAACTTTTGTCTTTCACAGGTCCTTAAAAAAGCCTCCCCGCGAAAGACAAAAGTTTTGCCGCAGCAAGTGGCAGTGCGAATGTGGCTTTGTTGGTAGGAGCGCTCTCTTGCCGACAAAGCAAACGCTGCTCACGGGGCTGGAAGTATTTTGTCGGCAAAAGTGTCGACAAAAGTACCAACAAAAGGGGTTTTGGGGGTGGAGGCTGATAGTTCACAACCCCCCATGAAAAAAACCTTGTGACTCCCTGAGGGGTCACAACCCCTGTTATAAAGGGAGTCTTCTTCTCCTCTGCACTCTGGCTATTTTGTATGGAGCTAGGCAGCTTCTGAGCATGTCTACTGGAATGGGTCCCTTACATGATTTAGGCCAAGGAGTGCTTATCTTTCCTTTGGTCCATTGCTCGCTCTGGAGCTTAGGTGGGAACATAGGTGCCTAAGCACCCAGAGTGAGGTTGCAGCTCAGATCCGCAGAGGGAGGAACACAGATACCTAGGGAATTTTTACTGCAAAAAAGCTTGGGTGCTGAGGGTGTTTAGGTGCCTATGGGGTCGCCAGCAACCGAATGGGAGTTGTGGGGGTTGCAGTGGCACCTAAAGACGGGACGTAGGCACTTCAGTGCTTGTGGATCCCATCCATAATATTTAAGGCCCAGAGTCTCAGAGGGGTTTAGGCTTCTAACTTCCATTGATTTCAACAGAAATTAGGAGCCTAAGTACCTCTGAGAATCTGGGCCTGTGTGTTTTGGAGAGCAAAGAGCAGAGCTGTGGAACAGACAGTCTGTGGCATCGTATTCCTGGAAACCTGCAGGGACTTCCCAGCTAAACAACCACTTGCTTTGCCTTATCAAATCCACAAGTGGGGATGGTTGGAGTAGATCGCTAGACAGCAGAACAACTGCCATGGTGGGCAGAGAGAGAACTAGAGGGTCTGAGCTTCTGCCAAGCCGCCTAGAGCCACAGGGATTTCTCTGGAGAGCTCAGCATTAAACTATGTTAGGCAAACAAGGTCTTTGCCAGCTCCATGAGGACCCAACAGCCACCTGCCTTGTATAATTTGGCAGAAACGCCTTGGTTTTAAAGTAATGGATTTTTCTACCTGGCTTTAGCCCTCCCCTGGGTTTCACTATGGGAGGGCATTATCGGTGCCTAAGACAGAATCAATGTGAACCAAATGCTGTAGCAGAGCACCAAAAACCCCAGATCAGATGCAGCTAGGGAAGAGTTTTGCTAGGAGCGAAACAGTGAGCAAGCCTGACATTTCCATATTGATTAAGGATAGCTGATTTAATCATTTAAAAACAAATCTTCCCTCATGTTCCAAAAATAAAGGTCAGCAGGGTGGGTTCTGGGAGCTTGAATTCTTACTGTAATCGTTTGCCTTGCACATTATAACCGTGAACAAAAAGGACCTCTTTTGGAGCCATTCACCGACAGCCAAATGGAACGGCTTCATTTTACATGGAATTTGATAAAATATGGGACAAGAAACTCTGCTGTCTGGAAAGAACATCAACATGCTCTTACTCCCTAAATCCCTGGACAGAAGAAGGTAGAAACAGTTCATTTCCAAGCCACAATAGACACATTTTTCCCAGACAAGCAGATTTATCCCTGTGATAGAGTTAGTAACGAAAAGATACTCACAAGCTATCCTTCTAGAAAGGATCATTATCCAATAAAAGTGAGCTAGATAGATATAGATATTAAAGCATGTTCTCCTTTGATTGGTTTGTTTCAAAATCATCACCCAATCAAGCAATTACATATACAATTAAGGTAAATGGAAGAAGCCTGAGCAAATTAAAATAATACCAGGCAGGTAGCTGAGGGTATAATTGGCTCTTTGGTTGCTTTAGCATTTTCTCCTAGAATAGTATGAATTAGATTGTACTTGTTCTGTACAATAATATCAGTGTCAAAATAAAACCTTATCTCATTCTTAACACATGAGGTTTACTGTAAATCAGAATATAATGAACATATTTCTATCTGAAGGAAGAGTTTCTCTCTTTTCTTGTATTAGATTTGCCATAGAGACCTGGGGGAAAGGTTTCCCTTAGTTTTGGCTTGCAGATTGGCATTAGCGGCAGTAAAGATGGGTTTTTAATTATTCCTCTTTTTTTTGTTTTTTTTTTTTTGTTGAGGTGAGCCAAGATTCCTAGTGGTCAGATCCTTTGGCCAAGGGATGGACTGCTTAGTACAAATCAATATGCAATATTTTCTGAAGCTTGGAGTGGTTTGTTACAAGCCACTTGGATCATCAGTGTTTGGATAGCATCTAGAAATTGATTGTTATCTAGTGGTTAAAGCAGGGGAATGATAATTAAGACTCCTGGATTCTACACTTCACTCTGCCACTCATTTGCTGTCATATAGCTTCTCTGTGCCTCAGGGCTTGGCTACACTTGCGAGTTACAGAGCAATAAAGGAGCCCCGGGCGCCCTAGCTCACTATCCGTCCACACTGGCAAGGCAGTTAAAGCGCTCTGTGTCCACGGCTACAGCGCTGCTGGTCTCCACCTCGGCGAGTGGAATAATGTTTGCTGCACCCTCGCTGGAGCACCACGGTGCCAGCGTGGACACCCTGGTCTGTTATTGTGCTGTGATTGGCCTCCAGAAGTGTCCCACAATACCTGTGCTAGCCACTCTGGTCATCACTTTGAACTCTAGTGCCCTGCCCTCAGGTGACCAACCGTCAGACCCGCCCTTTAAATTCTCTGGGAATTTTTAAAAATCCCTTCCTGTTTGCTCAGCCAGGCGTGGAGTGCTCTCAGCAAATCTTTCCAGGTGACCATGCCTCCACGCGCCAGGCGATCCCCAGTATGGAGCAATGGCGAGGTGCTGGACCTCATCAGTGTTTGGGGGGAGGAAGCTGTCCAGTCCCATCTGCGCTCCAGCTGTAGGAATTACGATCTTCAGGCAGATATCAAGGGACATGATGGAAAGGGGCCATGACCAGGACGCAATGCAGTTTAGGGTTAAAGTGAAGGAGCTGCGGAATGCCTACCGCAATGCCCGCGAGGCAAACCGCTGCTCCGGTGCTGCCCCCGCGATGCGCCATTTTTACAGAGAGCTGGACGTGATACTTTGGGGCCACCCCACCTCCATGCCGAGTATTACCATGGACACCTCAGAGGCCAGTGCAACAAGGCAGGAGGAGGAGGAGGAGGAGCAGCAGCAAAGCGGGAGTGAGGGTGCTCCGGCAGAAGAAGACACCCTGGAATCCCTAGATGCATGCACCCAGGAGCTGTTCTCAATCCAGGAGGAAGGTAGCCAGTCATGGTGGCGAGTGCTTAGGGAAGGACAAACACCAGAGGAGGTTCCCAGTAAGCGGCTTTTATTTTGGGAAGGAAGTTATTTGGTGCGGGCTCTTGGGGAGAGGAGGGTTAGGGCATGCATACCTAGATGCGGAATAGGGTGTTGATGTGCTCTCTCGCATCGCGGTAATCGGCCTCAGTGATCTCTTCAAGGTCTCAGCCAGCACTTGGGCAATGCGCTTGTGCAGGTTTCTCGGGAGAGCCACTGTGGTCCTGACCCAGTCAGGCTAACTTGTCCGCGCCACTGTGCTATGAGGGGCTGGGGGACCATTGCTGCACACAGGCAAGTTGCATATGGGCTAGGGCAGAAGCCGCACTGCAGTAGAAGACCCTCCCTTGCTTCCCTGGTCACCCTCAGCAGCAAAATATCTTCCAGGAGGAATGCCTGTGGAAAATGTGGGGAACAGGTTCAGTATAGGGGCCCCTTGCTGCTGTTGGCTCTCCCCAAGGCACAGAATCCCAGAGGACAGTACAGCCGTGAAACAATCAGTCACGCTTGACCCTGTGCTTACTCACCACTTTGGGACTCCGGTGGGTTGTGTGTGCTCACTTTGAGACAGGCAAATTATGCTATTGTGTAGACTGTGCTTGCCCTTAAGTATGGGGGAATCATTGCTCTGTCTAGTGTGAACAATGCTGCCTGTGTTAAGTGTTGCATTTTGCCTTTACAGCTGCAACCTTGAGATCTCAGCCGTAAAATGTAAATGATTTGGTTTACATGGTAAAATGATTGGTTAAGGTATAGCTAAGCAGAATTCAAGTTTTACTATACAGTCTGCAGTCAATCAGGAAGTGGGGGGGGAATGGGAACAGGGAATGGGGGTGTTATCAACGGCCGAGAGGCTGCAAAGAATCAGGAAGAGGCCACATAGAAGCAAAGAGGACATGCTGCATGAAGTCATGCAGCATTCAAGTAATGAAATTCAAAAAGTGCAGGAGTGGTGGGAGAGTGAAAGGAGGGTCCGCCAGCAGAATGCGGATCGCTGGCACCAGAGCACAGAGCAGCTGATAAGCATCATGGAGTGCCAAGTGGACTCGATCCAGGCGCTCATAGCCATGCAGGCGGAGCACTACCCCTGTAGCCCCTGTCCCCCTGCAGCCCTTGTCCCAAAACTCTTTCCCTTGTGCCACCATGTCACCTCCAAACCACTTTCCCCAACATCCGGGTTCTTACTGCCACCCACTGCCTCCAACACCTGTAGCTTCACCACCCAGCTCTGAAAACTACAACCTTTACCCACTTCACTCAGCCCCCATCACCATGCGGTATATCTATCCTGAAGTGCAGCACTCATTGCACAGCACTCCAGACAGGACATACGCAAACCTGTGATTGTACTGTTCCCCACCCCACCCCCTTGCCCTTTGTGTTTCCCAAGCAGTGGTGTTGTGTTTCTTTTCCATAAATTGATTTTTTGGCTTTGAAAACATTCTTTATTTTTGCATAACGTAAAAGAAAGAAACCTTAGCCCAGGAAAGCAACAGGCACTGCAAGTCAGCGTATCATACATAGCAAACACAGATTCCTACCGCACTTCACTCCCGTGCAGGGCACCACACCAGACATTACTGCTGGCTTTCAGCTACAAATTGCTCCCTCAAGGCATCCCTAATCCTTGCAGTCCCACGCTGGGCCCCTCTAATAGCCCTGCTCTCTGGCTGTTCGAATTTAACCTCCAGGCCTTGAACCTCCAAGTTCCATGCCTGAGTGAATCTTTCACAAATGTTATGGAGGGTACAGCACACGGATATAACCACCGGGATGCTGTTATCGGCCAGGTCCAGCTTCCTATACAGAGAGCACCAGTGTCCCTTTAAACGGCCAAAAGCACACTCCACAGTCATTCTGCACCAGCTCAGCCTGTTGTTGAACCGCTCCTTGCTGCTGTCAAGGCTCCCTGTGTAGGGTTTCATGAGCCACGGCATCAAAGGGTAAGCGGGGTCTCCAAGGATCACAATGGGCATTTCGACTTCCCCTACGGTGATCTTCTGGTCTGGGAAAAAGTCTCAGCTTGCAGCTTTCTGAACAGGGCAGTGTTCCGAAAGATGCGTGCGTCATGCACCTTTCCGGGCCAGCCTGCGTTAATGTCAATGAAACGCCCATGGTGATCCACAAGCGCCTGGAGAACCATCGAGAAATAGCCCTTCCGATTAACGTACTCGGAGGCTAGGTGGGCTGGTGCCAGAGTTGGAATATGCGTCCCATCCATCGCCCCTCCGCAGTTAGGGAAACCCATTTGTGCAGAGCCATCCACAATGTCATGCACGTTACCCAGAGTCACGGTTCTTCTGAGCAGGATGCGATTAATGGCCCTGCAAACTTGCATCAACACGATTCCAGCGGTCGACTTCCCCACTCCAAACTGGTTAGCGACCGATCGGTAGCTGTCTGGAGTTGCCGGCTTCCAGATTGCAATAGCCACCCGCTTCTCTCCCGTCAGGGCAGCTCTCAATCTTGTGTCCTTGCACCGCAGGGTGGGGGCGAGCTCCTCACACAGTCCCATGAAAGTGACTTTTCTCATCTGAAAGTTCTGCAGCCACTGCTCGTCATCCCAGACTTGCCTGACGATGTGATCCCACCACTCAGGGCTTGTTTCCCAAGCCCAAAAGTGGCATTCCTCTGTGGTGAGCATGTCCGTGAATGCCCCAAGCAATCTCGTGCCATATGCTTTATGTGAGTCAACATCATCTGTTAGGATATAGATATTCAGGCCTGTCTGTAAAGGCCTATACTCTAAGAATTTAGGTGTATTCTTATCACTTAGCTAGTTATAGAGATATAAAAGAAAGAATCAAAATCACTGTCTGCCAGTGTAAGGGCCTTCTCTTACTGTGACAGTCTGAGGCCCTGTTCTCAGGCTAAGGCCTTTGGCTAAGCAGCAGAGGCAGCCATAAGCTGGGACGTGAACGGTCACATCCTCACATTCCAACCTACTCACATTGAAATAAGGTGCTATTGGGCTGTTAGGATACAATCCTGTCCTGATAATGCCTATCGCCTCCAGAGAAAGGGAAGTGCCTAGAAAATGTAAAAGGAAACTTAGTTTGATAGCATCCTGTCTGGCAACAACTCACTTATCAATAGCTGGGATGTGAAATCCTCATTTCTTTGTTGTTCTGTCACTGTAGTCCCCATCTCCGTATTGTTTGTCTGTATAATCTCTGTCTGGTTCTGTGATTGTTTCTGTCTGCTGTATAAATAATTTTGTTCAGTGTAAACCAATTGAGGTGGTGGGATATAATTGGTAAGATAATCATGTTACAATATGTTAGCATTGGTTAATTAAATTTCAGTAAAATGATTGGTTAAGGTATAGCTAAGCAGAACTCAAGTTTTACTTTACTGTCTGCAGTCAATCAGGAAGTGGGGGGGGGAATGGGAACAGTGAATGGGGGTGGGGAAATTGGAATCATGTTTTGCTAAGGGGGGGCAATGGGAAGAGGGACACAGGTAAGGCTCTGTGGTGTCAGAGCTGGGAAGGGGGACACTAAGGAAGGAAACTGGAATCATGCTTGCTGGAAGTTCACCCCAATAAACATCAAATTGTTTGCACCTTTGGACTTCGGGTATTGTTGCTCTCTGTTCATGCGAGAAGGACTAGGGAAGTAAGTGGGTGAAGGAATAAGCCCCCTAACATCATCGTCGGAGTCCGCACTGTCACTTTGGATCTTAAGGAATAAATCGACTGCCAAACGTGACACGTTGACGAGACTCGTCAGCATACTCCTCAGCAGTTCGGGCTCCATTCCCGCAGGCCGAAAGGGAAGACAGAGCGCTCAGTACAAAAAACGTTGAAAGATGGTGCCAAATGTGGACAGAAGCAAAGGGAGTGCTGGGATGCAAACCCATGCATCACGGGGCCTTGGGACAGGACCCAGAATGCCCCACACTCCCCACCCCCTTCCCACAAGCCACAGCACCAGAATGGGAAGAGGTGCTCTGTGGGATAGCTGCCCACAATACACCCCTCCCAATGCCGCTGGAAGTGCAGCAAATGTGGCCATGCCAGTGCGCTTGCAGCTGTCAGTGTGGACAGACTGCAGCTCTTTCCCAACTGTGTGTGTTAGAGGAGATTTTAAGAGCCTGGCTCAGCAAGACAGGTGAAAGGGGGCCCATGCTGGCAGAACAGATAGACCCAGTGGTATCTTCCCAAGGGGTCCAACCCATCACACGTAACTCCCACTGAAATCTCCTCTAACACACACACAGGCAGGGCCACACCCAGCTGCAGATCAGCTCTGGGAAGACTCAGTTTAAGGGACTTGCTCCTGCACTCAGATGTCCACCACCCTTGAGGGTGCAGACCCAAAGATATATTATGACATTCGCCTCCTCCCCCAAGTTAGAAATTACAGAAACTGGATTTAATAATAAACAAAACAAATTGTATTAACTATAAAAGGCAGATTTTAAGTGGAAAAAGGGGTAATGAACAGAACAAAGCAGATTACGAAGCAAATGAAATCAAACATGCAAGCTAAGCTAGTTTCACTAAAAAAGTTCGCAAAAAGAAAAGGAGTACTTGTGGCACCTTAGAGACTAACCAATTTATTTGAGCATGAGCTTTCGTGAGCTACAGCTCACTTCATCGGATGCAAGTGAGCTGTAGCTCACGAAAGCTCATGCTCAAATAAATTGGTTAGTCTCTAATGTGCCACAAGTACTCCTTTTCTTTTTGCGAATACAGACTAACACGGCTGTTACTCTGAAACTAAAAAAGTTGGTTACAAATAGTTCCAGTTATGTTCATTTTCAGCCTGTGCCCCTGTCCTCAGTCTGGATTCCCCCCTTGCCTTCCCTTTTGCAATCTTTCTTCTTGGACAGAGAGGCCATGAAGAGGAGGAGTCCTGTTTGCCTTCCTCCCCACCCTTAAATAGGATTTACATAAGGCAGCATAAGGGGACTCGTCTGGGGCTTGTCCCTCTGCGGGATGTTGGGGCACCCACCGCCTTGCTACACCCTCTCTGCTGGGTTGGGGAATACCCAGGCTATTGCTCAGACCTTCAGGCAGGGCCCCGCAAGCAGTTCAATATAAGCCCCAGCCCTGGGTCAGGGCGGGCAGCAAACAAACAGTCAGAGGCTCAGGCCCTTAGGCGGGGACTGAGCAAATAGTTCAACAGCAAACCCCAGGCTCCTGGCTTTGAGTGACCAGGGACGGGAGAGACGGCCACCCGCGGGGTGGGTGGCAGGGGGGACACAGGCCCACCCACTCCACTGCGTCCCAGCCTGGGGCCCTAGCAGCGGCAGAAGACCCGCTGCTGGGTCACTGGGGATCCTGACCCCAACACGCTGACATTGGCTCTGGCGGTGCTGCAGCCAGACGAGGGTCGGCTGCCCCCGGTCTACTCCCAGACTCCCCCATGTAGGGTACCTGGGTCAGGGTGGTGTCCTCGGAGGGTTCCAGCACCATGGGTTTCTCCGGGTAGCTGGCGATGGGTAGGCTTGGCAGCTTCTCTGGGTAGCCAGCGACGGGTAGGCTTGGCAGCTCCTCCATGCACCAGTCGGCATTAGGCATTGGCGGTTCCAGCCAGTCCTCAAGTCGGCCACGGATTGCCGGGGTCTCCCAAGTCAGAGCCAGGCCACAGGCATCTGGCCTCTCTGGCGGCTGCCACCCAACTGAGCTCTGGGGTTGGGCTTTTATACTTCCTGTCCTGCGCCTTGACCTGTGTGGGACAGACACAGGATCCACTGGCTCTGCCAAGTTTGGTGTCTGGGGAAGTTCTTCCCTCTGCGGGGTGGTGGGGCACTACACCGCCTCGCTGCACACCCCATCCCTGAAGTCGGGCTCCTGCTCATCGGGGCCAGACCCTTCCAAATCTCCCAGGTGGGACAAGAAGTCTGCATTTGCATGGTCCTTACCTGCCCTATGGCGGACAGTAAAAGCATAGGGCTGTAGTTCCAGGTACCAGCGCGTTAGTCTCATATTATTATTTTTCATTTTGGCCAACCACTGAAGTGCGGCATGGTCGGTGACCAGCATGAATGGGGCCCCAAGGAGGCAGTAACGCAATGCGTCACAGGCCCATTTCACTGCCAGGGCCTCCTTCTCTATGACCGTGTAGTTCCTCTCTCATGGAAACAACTTTCGACTGAGGTATAAGACCAGGTGTTCTTCTCCATCCACCTCCTGGGACAGGACAGCCCCAAGTCCTACCGCTGGCACGTCTGTCTGGAGCATGAACTCCCGGTTAAAGTTGGGCTGTATAGGACAGGCTCGTGGCAGAGACTGTCTTTGAGTGCCTGGAAGGCATCCTCGCACTCCGGGGTCCACACTATACGTCGGGGGCTGTCTTTGATCAGAAGTCCGGTTAAAGGGGCTGCGATAGATGGAACCCAGGAATGAACTGCCTGTAGCAGCCCGCCAGTCCCAGGAGCCGGCACACTTGGTGCTTCATGGTGGGCGATGGGCAGGCCGCCAGGGCCTGCACCTTTCTCTCGAGGGGTCTCACCTGTCCCCTCCCAATAGTGTACCACAGGTAGGTGGTCTCGTGCCACCCAATGCGGCATATTTTGGGATTGGCGGTTAATCCTGCTGCCTGCAGGGACCTCAGGACCGCAGGAACCCATTCTAGGTGGTTCTCCCAATGGCAGCTGTAAATAATGACATTGTCCACGTACGCGGCAGCGTACTCTTGGTGGGGTTGAAGGAGGCAGTCCATCAGCCGTTGAAACATTGCTGGGGCCCCATGGAAACCGAAGGGCATTCGAGTGAACTGGTACAGGCCCGTGGAGGTGGCAAATGCGGTCCTTTCCCAGGAGGCAGAGTCGAGTGGGATCTGCCAGTATCCTTTGCTCAGATCAAGGGTGGTGAGAAAGCGAGCCTCTCCTAAGCGGCCCAGCAGTTCGTTGACCCGAGGCATCGGGTACGCGTCGAATTTTGAAATGGCATTGACGCATCGGAAGTTGATACAGAATCACTGCGTGCCATGGGGTTTGGGTACCAGCACTACCGGGCTGCGCCACTCGCTTTGCAATGGTTCAATGACCCCCCAGTCTAGCATAGCTTGGACGTCCTCCTCGACAACTTGCCGCATGCAGTGTGGCAAGGGCCTATTCGACTCCCGGATCACCACTCCAGGCTCTGTCTGAATTGTATGGTGAACGAGGGTCGTGTGGCTCGGCTGGGCGGTGAAAGTTCTGGGGAATGCTTGCAGGAGGCACTGGGTCTGCTTATGTTGCTCCTCGGTCAGGGTTTCTCCAAGCTGGGGCACTGCAGAGTCCTCAGTCAGGGGTACTTGGGGGCCCAACTTGGGCTCCGGGGGACAGGGGTTAATTAAAAGGCCCTCTCGCTCTCGCCAGGGCTTCAGGAGGTTAACGTGGTACTGCTGAGTTTTCTTACGCTGGTCAGGCTGGTTAATCTCATAGGTGACCGGTCCAACCTTTTGGACCACCTCATATGGCCCCTGCCAATGGGAGGAGCAGAACCCGATCGCCGGATTTGAAATCGCAGACCCGGGTCTCCCGGTTGTATGTTTGGGCCTGAGCTTCCTGAGCCACCTTCAAGTTCTCCCGAGCTAGAGCTCCTGCCTCAGCAAGGCATTCCTGAAGCTGGAGGACATACTTCAGAAGGCCCTGGGTTGGTGAAGGGGCTTGTTCCTGTGTCTCCCTCATGAGGTCCAGTAGCCCCCCTGGGCGATGTCCATACAATAGCTCAAAAGGGGAAAATTTCGTGGAGGATTGGGGTACCTCATGGATGGCCAGAAGCAAAGGCGGGAACAGCTGATCCCATCGGCATAGGTCCTCGGGGGGAAATTTGCGCAGCATGTCTTTTAGGCTACGGTTGAACCATTCCACCAAGCTGTCGGTTTGTGGGTGGTAGGTGGAGATGCATAGCTGCTTAATCCCCAGGAGGTTGCACACCTGCCGCAGCAGCCTGGAGGTGAAGTTGGTGCTCTGGTCAGTAAAGAGTTCCCGGGGTAAGCCCACGCGGGCGAAGACCTTCACGAGCTCATCAGCGATGGTCCTGGCGGTGATGCTCTGGAGAGGGACGGCTTCGGGGAAATGGGTGGCGTAATCCACGATGACCAGCATGTACTGAAACCCAGCCATACTCTTCAGGAGGGGGCCCACCAAGTCCATGGCCACTCGCTCAAATGGTGTTTCTACAATGGGCATGGGAATCAGGGGGGCCTTGGGGGTCTGTGGGGGAGCAGCCAGCTCACATTCTGGACAGGAACTACAATAGTTCCTCATGTCCTGGTGCACCCCGGGCCAGAAGAACCGTGTCAAAATTCGGGCAAGGGTCTTTTCATGGCCCAAGTGCCCTGCAGTCGGGCGAGTTTCATTACCGCTCATCAGTGACATCGAGGCACAAGCAGCTGGGTCTGGACCTCTCTGATGTGGGGATCTCGTTCCACCCAATAGAGATGGTCATGGCGTAACTCAAAATGGGGCCACACCTTTGCCCAGCATGGATCGATCAGGGTCCCATCAACGGCCGCCAGCTGCTCATATGTTCGACTAAGGGTAGTGTCCTCCCTTTGGTCCCGGCAGAAGTCAGTGCTAATCCTAGGTTCATCGGCAGATGTTGGCGGGGGTCCTCGGGTTCTCCTCCTTGTCTATTGGGGTCCCTTTCCTCCCCCTCCTCTGCGTGGGTCCCAAGACAGCGTCCTTCCAGTGCTGGGGTGATCTCGGGGCCTTCCTCAGCATTCGAACAAAGGACCCCTGGGAACTCTGGCCAATCACGTCCCAGGATCATGGGGTAGGCCAGTCGTGGAGCCAGGCCAACCACCATTAGCCGCGTGACCCCATCCACTGTTAGCCGGACTTGGGCACTGGCGTAGGGCCGTACATCACCATGGATACACTGCAACCGGATGGCCCCCAGGTGGG
Organism: Chelonia mydas; assembly: GCF_015237465.2. Taxonomy (NCBI): domain Eukaryota; kingdom Metazoa; phylum Chordata; order Testudines; family Cheloniidae; genus Chelonia; species Chelonia mydas. The sequence continues at coordinate 2,490,735 of NC_051252.2, read as the reverse complement.
GGTCCGCCGGGAGGCCTAAGCTATGGAGGATTAGGATCTGGCCACAGCCTGAGTCAATCAGGGCCAGGGTCGGGTGATCCCTGACAACTACTGGCACTGTAATCTTGGTGGTCTGCAGCCACCGGGCACAGTTTTCCCCCACGCAAACGTGACCAAAACTGCAGTCCATCTCGGTGCAATCCCTTTGCAAGTGTCCAAATTTCCCACAGGAAAAACAGGGTCCGAGCTCTGGTCGTCTGGGCCAGGCAGATGCTCCCCCAGGGCACATTGGGAGGCTTCGATTGGTTGTTCTGACCCCTGTCTCAGGGTCACGAGGTGCTTGTCAAACCAGCCCCTCGGGACATCTATACCGGGGCTCCTGGCCCTGCAAAGCGTTTTGCAGCTCGATCCAGGCGCTCCCCTTCCTCTGTAGGTTAGGACGCTCGGGCCCTGATAGGTGGGTTCAAATAGCCAGTCCCACGGGGGCTTCAGCCGCAAGGTAATCTTCCATTAGAGTGATGGCGGCGGCTAGCATCGCAGGCGAATGGCGGAGGACCCAGGCCCTTCCTCGTGGCAGGAGGATGTGGACGAACTGTTCCAGGATGACTTTTTCAGTGAGCTCATCTGTGGTTTGCCCCTCGGGCTGTAGCCACCACTTGCACGCCTCCCTCAGCTCCTGGGCCACCAGCCGGGGTCGGGCGCCTGTGTAGACTCCAGAACCGCCGCTGGAAGGTTTCCAGCCTGACATCTAAGGCATCTAGAATCGCCGCCTTTACCTGGGTATAGTCCCGCGCATCCTCCGTGGATAGCCCTCGGTACACAGCTTGGGCAGTCCCGGTCAGATACGGGCCAGGAGGGTGGCCCACTGGTCGGGTGCCCACCCTGCGACCTGCACCACCCTTTCAAAAGTCACCAAAAAGGCTTCGGGGTCATCCTCCGGTCCCATTTTGGTTAGCCAGACCGGTGCAGTGGGCCGGGGTCCCCGGCCGCGTCTCCCGGCTGGGGCTCCGGGGGCCGTGGCAGTGTCACTGTCAGCTGCTGTCTGCCTTGTTGCTGGAACTCCTGGTTCTGCACCCCCAGGTCCCGAATCAGCTGCTGCTGCTGGGTCCCCAGTTGCTGGATGAGCTGCTGGTGGCACCACACCGCCTCGCTACACCCTCTCTGCTGGGTTGGGGAATACCCAGGCTATGGCTCAGACCTTCAGGTAGGGACCCGCAAGCAGTTCAATATAAGCCCCAGCCCTGGGTCAGGGCGGGCAGCAAACAAACAGTCAGAGGCTCAGGCCCTCAGCCAGGGACTGAGCAAATAGTTCAACAGCAAACCCCAGGCCCTGGCTTTGAGCGACCAGGGAGAGGAGGAGACGGCCACCCGCGAGGTCTGAATCTGGGCAGATTTTCATTGGGACAGCAAAAGGCACATCCCTGACACGGAGGCCACTCTCCTGCCAAATTACCAGTCCCTACTCTGAAGTACAGAGGGCACTCAAGCTTTCCAAAGAAAAGGTTGTCCCATTTTTTAAAATGGGTAAAACAATGTAATTTTCCTTAGTCTCGTTTTCAGAATAGCGGAGCCATTTTGGCGAAAGCTTTCCTCCCCAAAAATATAACCTGAGGCAGACACCAAACATAGAAAAGTACAGCCTAAATCATTACATTTTGGCAAAGTTATAAGCAACTGAAAAGAGGATCTTAAAATGAGACGTGTTGGGCAATCATAACTGTAGCAATGTTGCCAGCCCTGCCTAAATAATTCCTCTTCATTGTCCATCATGCAATACCTTGTACCTGTATATTACAGCAACATGTGTGCTCAGTGCATGGATTTAAGTTATCAAGTAGGTTATAAGCACCAAATTGTATTATGATGACTAATATGTATAAAGGGAATGGTGGTATACAATATCTGCAATGGTTCTCGGGGTACCCAGGACTGAGAATCTCCTTGTTAGTCCCCATCCCCCAGTATGAGGGAGGGTTGCTTGTGATAACTGGGTGTTAGTTCCCCAACACCACCAGCCTTTCAGCCACTCAAGCAATCTCTTCTGGGCTTATGACAGCCCTATCTTTGCATTTCATCTTAACTAGAGTTGCACCCCAGTCCCCTTGACGTGTTCCCCTGTGGTTACAGTTCCTGACATTAGTGGTCCATAAATCCCAGATCCTCTGCCCCCAAAGAAGCAGTGTACCCCATCTTACCAATTGTATCTTAAACCAGTGTTCCTGTATCACATCCAGCACTTGTAATGAAATGAAAGTTTTCTTTAAGAAAGCATAGAGATTACACTAGAAACAAGACAGAGTGATTAAAACAGATGGTTACAATATAAAACAAAATCATAAAACACAAATTAGGACCTACATTTATTAATAGTCACCCTTCCTTTCTGACAAAGAAGGTTCCACTCCCCATTTTCGCAAAGTGGAGTCTGTTACGGCGCTGGCTGGCTTAATTAATTAATCCAAACTTTAATGAAAAACACCCTCACACAACAAAATGTCTCCTCAGTGAATGGATACAGAATGCCTCTCCCCACCCTGTGTTAACTGAAACAGTCTTTTGTTTTTCTTCATAGACAGGGGTATCCCCAGACTGTTATAGTGTTCTCTTTTTTTTTTAACCTCCAAGTGGTTTTGATTTGTTTTTGATGGGTTACCATTGACTGTTCTGGGATGGGGCAATGATAGACAATTTAGCCTTGAATTACATCACCGGCTAACCAGGGAGGGGTGGCAACTCCCTCCTTCATGAAAGGCCAGAACTGAGTAATACTACTGCCTGGTAACTCCTTTTAATCTTAAGACCATAAAGGCATAGACATTAATATAGTTACACTATTCCTTAAATATTACTTGTACACACATCACACCATGATTATGAAGATTGATAAGTTGCAAACTTTCCACAGATACCTTACACATTACCCTTTATGGAGAAATACCCTGTGAGCAACATATTTGATGTAGTGAGTTTGTCAGGTCTGTGACAAGAGTTATTTACAAAGAACAGAGGACCCTTTGCCAAAGTGCCTACGTGTCACAGTATCTTTCTTAGATTGTAAGCTGTTTGGGGAAGAGACCATCTCTTTGTTCTGTGTTTGTACAGTCCCTAGCACAAAGGGGCCCTGATTCATGACTGAGGCACCCCAATGAAGTGTTATTGGACACTTTTAAAAGAGCGAGTTTATACATTGCAGACCAGTGTAGCAGTATGGTAGTGCTGCACTGTGAAAGCGCCCTACTGGGGAGCATTGATCCTGCCGGGACAGGCTAAGTCAGTCCTGACGATTCAGTGTTGCAGGTGGAGTTTGTTAAATTGCTTCCTGAGGACAAGGGAGTGAGAATGGCATTGTAAAGAGAAAAAAGAAAAGGAGTCCTTGTGGCACCTTAGAGACTAACCAATTTATTTGAGCATAAACTTCCGTGAGCTACAGCTCACTTCATCGGATGCATTCAGTGGAAAATACAGTGGGGAGATTTATATACACAGTGAACAGGAAAAAATGGGTGTTATCATACACATTGTAACCCATTTTTTCATGTTCTGAAAAGGGTGACCTTTCCGACCAAAGCCAGAAACCAGAACTTTATCGTTTTCCTCAATGAAATTCAAGCAACCATCATTAGGAATTCAAAGGCTATAATTTTCTTGCTGTTCTTGATCAGCTGGATTCTGACACATACCCTGATGGCTGAATTGACTGAATATTCTCTATCTTTTAATTAATTTTGTCTACTGGGATGAGCTTTTGGCTGATGTTTGTCAAGCCAAAGTGCCATTACAGGTTAAAACTAAGGGTATGTCTACACGACAAAATTAGGTCGATTTTATAGAAGTCAATTTTTAGAAATCGATTTTATACAGCCGATTGCGTATGTCCACACTAAGCACATTAAGTCGGTGGAGTGTGTCCTCACAACTGAGGCTAGCATCGACTTACAGAGCGGTGCACTGTGGGTAGCTATTCCACAGTTCCTGCAGTCTCCGCCGCCCATTGGAATTCTGGGTTAAGCTCCCAATGCCTGATGGGGCAAAAACATTGTCACGGATGATTTGGGTACATGTCGTCAGTCGCCCTTCCCTCCATGAAAGCAACGGCAGACAACCATTTCGCGCCTTTTTTCCACGTAGACACCATACCACGGTAAGCATGGAGCCCGCTCAGCTCAGCTCACCATCACTGCCGCTGTTGTGTCCTTGGTGCTGCTGTCAGCAGACGGTGCAGTACAACAGCTAACCATCGTCATCCACCACTTCCGCTGCAACTCTGCTCTCCTGCTTTTGTAAATGAGCTCAGTCTCAACAGCAAATTTCTCCATGTTGTCATCATCCACGGCTTCCACTGCAACTCTGCTCTCCTGGTCCATGAATCCACCTCGCAGGTCCTCTTGTCATTCTGTATAAATATCTATTCTTGTGGCATCCGTCGTCATCCACCACTTCCGCTGCAACTCTGCTCTCCTGCTTTTGTAAATGAGCTCAGTCTCAACAGCAAATTTCTCCATGTTGTCATCATCCACGGCTTCCACTGCAACTCTGCTCTCCTGGTCCATGAATCCACCTCGCGGGTCCTCTTGTCATTCTGTATGAATATCTATTCTTGTGGCATCCGTCGTCATCCACCACTTCCGCTGCAACTCTGCTCTCCTGCTGTCCTGCAGACGCCATACTCCGGCAAGCATGGAGCCCGCTCAGCTCACCGCTGCTGTTGTGAGCATTGTAAACACCTTGCACATTATCCTGGAGTATATGTAGAACCGGGCTAAGAGACACCAGCACAAGGACGATTTTGACGAGGACATGGACACAGATGTTCCTTAAAGCACGGGCTGTGGCAATTGGGACATCATGGTGGCAGTGGGGCTGGTTGATACAGTGGAACACTGATTCTGGGCCTGGCAAACAAGCACAGACCAGTGGGACCACATAGTGTTGCAGGTCTGGGATGATTCACAGTGGCTGCGAAACTTTCACATGCATAAGGCCACTTTCCTGGAACTCTGTGAGTTGCTTTCCCCAGCCCTGAAGTGCAGGAATACCAAGATGAGAGCAGCCCTCACAGTTGAGAAGTGAGTGGCGATAGCCCTATGGAAGCTTGCTATGCCTGACTGCTACCGGTCAGTCGGGAATTAATTTGGAGTGGTCAAATCTGCTGTGGGGGCTGCTGTGATCCAAGTAGCCAGGGCAATCACTGACATTCTGCTATCAAGGGTAGTGACTCTGGGAAATGCGCAGGTCAGAGTGGATGGCTTTGCTGCAATGGGATTCCTGAACTGTGGTGGGGCGATAGACGGAACGCATATCCCTATCTTGGGACCGGACCACCTTGCCAACCAGTACGTAAACTGCAAGGGGTATTTCTCAATGGTGCTGAAAGCACTGGTGGATCACAAGGGACGTTGCACCAATATCAGTGTGGGATGGCTGGGAAAGGCGCATGACGCTCGCATCTTTAGGAACTCCGGGCTGTTCGAGTAGCTGCAAGAAGGGACTTACTTCCCAGACCACAAAATTACTGTTGGGGATGTTGACATGCCTATAGTTATCCTTGGGGACGCAGCCTACCCCTTGCTCCCATGGCTCATGGAGCCGTACACAGGCAGCCTGGACAGTAGTCAGGAGCTGTTCAACTACAGGCTGAGCAAGTGCAGAATGGTGGTAGAATGTGCATTTGGACGTTTAAAAGCTCGCTGGCAGGGTTTGCTGACTAGGTTAGAGCTCAGCGCAACCAACATTCCCATTGTTATTGCTGCTTGCTGTGTGCTCCATAATATCTGTGAGAGTAAGGGGGAGACATTTATGGCGGGGTGGGAGGTTGAGGCAAATCACCTGGCATCTGATTTTGAGCAGCCAGACACCAGGGCAATCAGAAGAGCACAGCAAGGTGTGCTGCACATCACAGAGGCTTTGAAAACCAGTTTCATGACTGACCAGGCTTCGATGTGACAGTTGTGTGTATTTCTGCTTGATGCAAACCCGCCCCCTTTGTTGATTTTAATTCCCTGTAAGCCAACCACCCTCCCCCCTTCGAAATAAAGTATCTATTGTTTTGAAACCATGCATTCTTTCTTTATTAATTAAAAAAAAGGGGGATAACTGACAAGATAGCCCGGGTGGGGGAGGAGGGAAGGACAAGGCCACAGTGCTTATTGTAGCCACACTACAAATCAAACTGTTTGAATGACAGCCTTCCGTTGCTTGGGCCACCCTCTGGAGTGGAGTGGCTGGGTGCCCGGAGCCTCCCCCCACGTTCTTGGGTGTCTGGGTGGGGAGGATATGGAATTTGGGGAGGAGGGCAGGCGGTTGTACAATGGATGCAGTGGGGGGTCTGTGCTCTTGTTGGCTTTCCTCCAGCTGCACCAGACGCTTCATCATGTCTGTTCATAATGTCCCCCATTAGCCTCCTGCCTCCGCTCTTCGCGCTCCTGCCTCTGCTCTTCGCGCTCACTTAATGCTTTCCTGGCCTCTGCCACTGAATGCCTCCATGCATTCAGCTGTGCCCTATCAGTGCAGGAGGTCTGCATGAGCTCGGAAAACATGTCTTCGTGAGCGTGGGGTTTTTTCCCACCACCCCCTTCTAATTTGCGATAACCTCAGGGACGGAGATGATAGGGGGAGCATAGAAACATTTGCACCTGGGGGGAGATTAAAAGGGAGAGTAAAATTTAAGATGATACATTTCTGAGAACAAAAGAGAGACTCTTTCACAGTGAATCAAGCAAGTCACAGCAGACAGCACATGTGCTTTAGGTACAAGGTCGCATTTTGCCTTTTAAATTGAGCGCCTGCCGGTATGGTGGCACATCACACATGGCTGGGCAGCAGAATTCGGTTTCCAGGCAGCCATGGTAAGCCAAAGAGTACACGGGGTTGGCTTCTTCCGCCTTCGTAACATGTGGGAATGGTTTCAAACTGCAGCGCCCTCTTTTCTCAGAGCAAGCAATGCCGGTTGGGTTCGCCATTTAAAAGAAGGGGCTGCGGTTTAGGGTTGGATGTGCAGCACACCCCTCCCCCCACCGCGTGGCCATCCTCTTTTAGCCAAGCACAAACAGCCCAGCATGAATGGGGTCCTTTTACTGTTCCCTTACAAAAATCCCCCTATTTCAACCAGGTGACCATGAATGATATCACTCTCCTGAGGCTGACACAGAAAGATAAAGATCAAATGTTGCTTGAATGCGACCAAAACCCAGGACCATTCGCTGCCATGCTTTGTGCTGTAATGATTCCAGAATACTTTCAGAGTACCTCCAGGAGAGCTTCACGGAAATGTCCCTGGAAGATTCCCGCTCCATCCCCAGACATGTGAACAGACTTTTCCAGTAGCTGTACTGGCCACAAATGCATCCCATATCTTTAGGGCAAATCAAACACTAAACACTATTGCTTTTAAACCCTGTACTGTAGTTACAAATGTGCACTCACCAGAGCTGCCTTCTCCAGCTTCAGGGTCAAGGATCCCCTCTTCGGAGGGTATTGGCTCCAGGGTGATGAAAAGGTCCTGATTGCCAGGGAGAACAGATTCACCGCTTGCCTGCTACACATTCTCCTCCTCCTCTTTTTCCTCATCCACAAAATCCTCCTCCCTGTTGCGTGAGACTCCCCCCTGTAGTGGTAGGGTCCCCCCCTAGAATGCCATGCCGCTGATCATAGAAGCAGCATGTATGGGGCTTGCCTGAGAAGAAAGGAGAGCAGCAGAATACGGACCCTGGACTTCAGGAAAGCAGACTTCGACTCCCTCAGGGAACTGATGGGTAGGATCCCAGGGAAGAAAGGTAAGCAGCAGAATACAGACCCTGGACTTCAGGAAAGCAGACTTCGACTCCCTCAGGGAACTGATGGGCAGGATCCCCTTGGGGAATAACATGAGGGGGAAAGGAGTCCAGGAGAGCTGGCTGTATTTCAAAGAACCCCTATTGAGGTTACAGGGACAAACCATCCCGATGTGTCGAAAGAATAGTGAATATGGCAGGCCACCAGCTTGGCTTAACGGTGAAATCCTTGTGGATCTTAAACATAAAAAAGAAGCTTACAAGAAGTGGAAGATTGGACAAATGACCAGGGAAGAGTATAAAAATGTTGCTCGGGCATGCAGGAATGAAATCAGGAAGGCCAAATTGCACCTGGAGTTGCAGCTAGCAAGAGATGTTAAGAGTAACAAGAAGGGTTTCTTCAGGTATGTTGGCAACAAGAAGAAAGCCAAGGAAAGTGTGGGCCCCTTACTGAATGAGGGAGGCAACCTAGTGACAGAGGATGTGGAAAAAGCTAATGTACTCAATGCTTTTTTTGTCTCTGTCTTCACGAACAAGGTCAGCTCCCAGACTACTGCACTGGGCAGCACAGCATGGGGAGGAGGTGACCAGCCCTCTGTGGAGAAAGAAGTGGTTCGGGACTATTTAGAAAAGCTGGACGTGCACAAGTCCATGGGGCCAGATGCGTTGCATCCGAGAGTGCTAAAGGAGTTGGCGGCTGTGATTGCAGAGCCATTGGCCATTATCTTTGAAAACTCATGGTGATCGGGGGAAGTCCCGGACGACTGGAAAAAGGCTAATGTAGTGCCCATCTTTAAAAAAGGGAAGACGGAGGATCCTGGGAACTACAGGCCAGTCAGCCTCACCTCAGTCCCCGGAAAAATCATGGAGCACGTCCTCAAGGAATCAATCCTGAAGCACTTACACGAGAGGAAAGTGATCAGGAACAGTCAGCATGGATTCACCAAGGGAAGGTCATGCCTGACTAATCTAATCGCCTTCTATGATGAGATTACTGGTTCTGTGGATGAAGGGAAAGCAGTGGATGTATTGTTTCTTGACTTTAGCAAAACTTTTGACACGGTCTCCCACAGTATTCTTGTCAGCAAGTTAAAGAAGTATGGGCTGGATGAATGCACTATAAGGTGGGTAGAAAGTTGGCTAGATTGTCGGGCTCAACGGGTAGTGATCAATGGCTCCATGTCTAGATGGCAGCCAGTATCAAGTGGAGTGCCCCAAGGTTCGGTCCTGGGGCCGGTTTTGTTCAATATCTTCACAAATGATCTGGAGGATGGTGTGGATTGCACTCTCAGCAAATTTGCGGATGATACTAAACTAGGAGGAGTGGTAGATACGCTGGAGGGTAGGGATAGGATACAGAGGGACCTAGACAAATTGGAGGATTGGGCCAAAAGAAATCTGATGAGGTTCAACAAGGACAAGTGCAGAGTCCTGCACTTAGGACAGAAGAATCCAATGCACCGCTACAGACTAGGGACCGAATGGCTCGGCAGCAGTTCTGCAGAAAAGGACCTAGGGTGAAGGTGGACGAGAAGCTGGATATGAGTCAACAGTGTGCCCTTGTTGCCAAGAAGGCCAATGGCATTTTGGGATGTATAAGTAGGGGCATAGCCAGCAGATCGAGGGACGTGATCATTCCCCTCTATTCGACATTGGTGAGGCCTCGTCTGGAGTACTGTGTCCAGTTTTGGGCCCCACACTACAAGAAGGATGTGGAAAAATTGGAGAGAGTCCAGCGAAGGGCAACAAAAATGATTAGGGATCTGGAACACATGACTTATGAGGAGAGGCTGAGGGAACTGGGATTGTTTAGTCTGCAGAAGAGAAGAATGAGGGGGGATTTGATAGCTGCTTTCATCTACCGGAGAGGTGGTTCCAAAGAGGATGGTTCTAGACTATTCTCAGTGGTAGAAGATGACAGGACAAGGACTAATGGTCTCAAGTTGCAGTGGGGGAGATTTAGGTTGGATATTAGGAAAACCTTTTTCACTAGGAGGGTGGTGAAACACTGGAATGCGTTACCTAGGGAGGTGGTAGAATCTCCTTCCTTAGAAGTTTTTAAGGTCAGGCTTGACAAAGCCCTGGCTGGGATGATTTAGTTGGGGATGGTCCTGCTTTGAGCAGGGGGTTGGACTAGATGACCTCCTGAGGTCCCTTCCAACCCTGATATTCTATGATTCTATGATTCTATGATTCTTTGACTTTCACGCGGCACTGCTGTATGTCCCTGTTGTAGCCTCTGTCCACCATGCCCTGTGAGATTTTGGCAATTATATTTGCATTTCTTCTTTTTGATCGGACTTCTGTCTGCACAGATGCTTCTCCCCAAACAGCAATCAGACCCAGTGTCTCCTGTTCGCTCCATGCTGGAGCTCGTTTGCGATTCTGGGGGGACTGCATGGTCAGCTGTGCTGCTGAGCTCTTCACGCTGACCAAACAGGCAATGAAATTCAGAAGTTCCTGGGGCTTTTCCTGTGTTCCTGGCTAGTTCATTGGAGTTCAAAGTGCTGTCCAGAGCGGTCACAATGGAGCACTCTGGGATAGCTCCTGGAGGCCAATACCGTCGATTTGCATCCGCACTACCCCAAATTTGACCCAGCAAGGTCGATTTTAGCGCTACTCCCCTCGCTGGGGAGAATTACAGAAGTCGATTTTAAGAGCCCTTTAAGTCGACGGAACGGGGTTGATTGTGTGGACACATTCATTTTAAAATCAACCTAACGCTGCTAAATTTGACCTAACCCTATAGTGTGGACTAGGCCTAAGTCATTTTTGTTGCGGCTAAATCACAGACCTCTGGAGACAGATAAAGAAGGTCCTTTCCTGATAATGTTTTCCATGTAAATCCAGACTGAAGGAGGAGATTGTCTTAGACAAGAACAAATTGGAAGGAGCTCACAGACTGTCTGATCTTGTTTGCTTTGGGGGGGAAAATCAGATTAATGCCAAACAAAGGGGCAGATCTGGAGGGCTCAGGAGTCCCCCAAAGAGCGACAAGGAAAATCAGCATTTAGGACCTAGTCTTGCTCACTGGGGTTGCCTGCCTCCATTCAGTTCAATAGGAACAAATTTGGTGTTAAAAAGAAATCCCAAGTACTGGGAAGAGAAGTAGGGGATCTCCAGAGGGCCAAAAGGCTTGAGCTGCTATGGAGAGCTCTGTGCTACGGGCCTAATGTGTTTTGTAAAGAAGAATGACAGAGGGGAGAAGAATGCGCCTGGGGAGAAGGCAGGCAGAAGGGGAGTGCACAGAGGAGAGGGATAAAGCAGAATGGCAAGGAGTGAAGAGAGGTGAAAAGAGAAGGGAAGATATCAGAAAAAAGGGTAGGGAAAATGAAAAGAGGAAGTGAGGAGGGGATATAAAGGCAACGAAACAAGAGGAAATAGGAAGCTAAATCACTGGTGTGGGGCTGCCCTAAGACAGGGAGCAACCTAGGAATTCTTGGTTCCCAGGCTCACAGAGCTCAGAGACATTGTGGAGGAGACATTTTAGGCTCCGTGAAGGTAAACAACCCAGTCAGCAGCATCAGAGGGGGTCATTCCCCTGTCCTCCCAGGTGGAGGAAGGACTCCACGGGGCCAGGTGTCTATAAAGGAGAGGAGCCCATGGAGGTGGTGATGTCAAAATGAAAGACGGGGTGTGGGGTGTGGGGGGGGGGAGCGTGTGTGTGGAGGGGTGAGAGATGGGGGGGAAGGATACCCATGGTTCTGTTTAGATCCACTTTGTGTGTGTGGTGGTGGGGGAGAAAGTGAAAACTCATGCTTTCCGTATCATGCTGTTTCCCATCAACAAACAGATTCTATTGACCCCATTGGCTCCTGAAGGCCAAGATCCTGCAAGCTGTTTTGTGCAGATGGACCTGCATGAAATCAAGGTGGGGATGACTGTGGAGTATTTTGAGCTCTGTTTTGCATGCTCTTCACCATTCACATTTTATCTATTTGAGTTTGAAATTTACTATGAGAACTTCTTGGGGCAACCCAGAAAGTGTTCAGGGTGTTCTCTCAGGTCGGAGAGCAAACACATTCAGAAATAAAAAATGGGCATGCAATTTCTGAGGTCCCCAACTTTCCAGTGTGTGCCCTTTAAGACATTATAGTCTGCTGAGCAGAACTGGTTTGAAAGACCTCCTTTCGCACTTCCTTTGGGCATGGCTGGAGTTCAGTAAGTTAGTTAAGCTCGATGGAGTATTACAAGGCACACCTCATCTCCCCCTTGTCACCACTTGAGTGGGAAAGAATACTGAAGTGTGGCAGGGATGTGTTTGATTACTCTTTGTATTTACATGGTATGAGAGTTTTTCATAATATTTTGGATGACTATTGTGTGTGCCTCAGTTTCCCCTATGAGCTGCATGGTTAACTAGGTCAGGGGAGAAGGTTGTTTATTCTTTGCAGAGACCCAGAGATCCAGGTGTGGCTGATGCCCAGCTTTCTGGGGCCTGATCCCAGACAATTGCCCAGACATCTGGTACCTATCAACTAACGACCAGGGGAGCCCACCCTCTCTGCAGGAAGCCAGCCAGTTATGACCAGCTGGAGAACAAAGCACTAAGGAAGATGGCCAGGTGACCATCTTTGCCTGGAAGCAAGAACAAAGTTTAGTAGAAAGAGAGAGTCTAAAGCATGGGATCTGGTACGAGGCCTAAGGCATGAACTAAAGTGAGCAAAAGCCAGGGCCTGCTGAGATATAGCAAAGTTAGCAAGAGTCAGGCTATGAACAAAAGCCAGGGCCCATTCCAAAGCAGAGGCCTGCTCACAGGTTCACTCTCCGGTACATGGACTTGGCGGGGCCAGGGCTGGCGTTGCGAAAACACAAGCACTCCTAGGTACTAAGTATTCATGGAAACACATTCCAGAAGGCTGGTGCCAGGACACCCCGATACGAATGTATGGTGTATACACACTCCCCGAAGATGATATAGGGACACACTGACCCCTCCTCGACATAAGGTCAGGAGGACAGAGAGACGGATGGAGATGTTTTGATCCAACCAACAGATACAGGGTATAAGACGGTCACAAACCATGTCAGAAGGGTACCAAGTAATTTGCTTGTATAAAAGAAGGGTCTCAGGAGGAGTGTCTTTGTCTGGCCAAGGGGAGAGCAGAAAGTCCTGCCACTCACCGAGCTAGTCCATTGTCATGAGTATACATGTATCAGTGCACCTGTAGCATGCATAGGGCACTAGGACCATGCCTTGTCGGCAGTAAGCCTGGTTGAGAGCCTTTGCCACTGAACAGAGTCTGTGTCTTCTTGGGCACTACAATCAAAGTCTGCTGTACAGGCTATCTGGCTACAGCCAGCGCAGCATGCCAAGAGAACACACATGCAGCCAACAACTGACAACGCAAAGGACTGAGGAGGAGTCTGGGGGTGGGGGTGGGGGGTAGTTTCATGTGAGCTGCTGGAAGCATGACACACTCTTCGGGACTGGGACTCAAGGTGGGTCAAAGAGATCTCTGAGCTCTGAACTGACCCAGATGGACCAGGCTGTAACTTTCTGTTCTCTGTGATAATCAAGAACTTTCTATGCTGTGTTCCAGACATCTAATAGACCCTTCTGCTGGCTGAGAGTCACTTCTGAGTCAGGAAGTTGGGGGTACATTGCTCCCTTTGGGCTTGCAAGTCTTCCCCAGGTGTCCAGTTCAGGTCAAGCTCACAGAGTGAAGCAGGGGTGCTGAAGGCTCCGAAGTTCAGTCCCAGAAGGCGGAGAAGCCAAGGGGCTCAGCCCCGGGAGAGAGTGTGACCTGAAGGGGCTGACACACTAAAGGGGTCTTCCCAGGGACTGTTCCAGAGCTGCTCAACAGCACCGGACCCGTGGATCCAGGACACGCGGCACCTCCCAAACTCTGCAGCCTCCCAGTAAACACATGCCACACTTACTTTGGGCTTTGTCACAGAGCATTTTAAACAGGAAGACAAAAGCTTCTGATGGTTGGTGCCTGAGTTTATGTAAATATGTGAAAATCAACGCAAATTTGCAGGCTGTTATTATTTTGTCAGGCAGGCAGGCCTACGTTTGTGTGTGTATGAGCCTGCCTTAGCCCCACTGCACCGCCGCCCGAGGTAAGCACCGCCCAGCAGGAGCCCACGCCCCTCCCAAAGCCCTGGCTGGGATGATTTGATTGGGGATTGGTCCTGCTTTGAGCAGAGGGTTGGACTAGATGACCTCCTGAGGTCCCTTCCAACCCTGATATTTATGATTCTATGATTCCCACACCCTAACCCCTTGCCCCAGCCCTGAGCCCCCTCCTGTAGCCAGCACCCCCTCCTGCACCCTGAACCCCCTCCTGCACCCTGAACCCATGCCCCAGCACTGAGTCCCCTCCTGGAGCCTGCACCCCAAATCCCCTCCTGCACCCCAATCCCTTGCCCCATCCCAGAGCCCCCTCCTGCACCCAAACTCCCTCCCAAAGCTTACACCCCTCACCACACCCCCTCCTGCACGACAGCCCCCCAGATTCAGCCCAGAGCCCCCACCAACACTCCGAACCCCTCAGCCCCAACCTGGAGCACCCTCCTGAACCCCAAACCCTTCATCCCCAGCCCCATCCCAGAGACCGCAGCTGGAGCCCTCACCCCACCTCCCATGACCCAACCTACCTCCGCCCTGATCCCCCTCCTGCCCTCCAAACTCCTCAGTCCCAGCCCAGAGCTCCCTCCTATGCCCCAAACCCCTCATCCCAAACCCCACCCCAGTGTCTGTACCCCCCAGCCAGAGTCCCCACACCTCCTCTGCACCTCCGAACCCCTCAGTCCTAGCCCAGAGCCCTCTCTTGCACCCTGAACCCCTAATTTCTGGCCCTACCCCATACTCTGAACACCTCAGCTCCACCCCCCAGCCCAGAGCCCGCTCCTGCACCCCAAACCCCCTCATCCCTGGCCCCACCCCAGAGCTCGCCCTCCCAGCCGGAGCCCTCACCCCCTCCCGCACCCCAATCACTGGAGCCAGCCCATTGAAAATAAGAGTGAGTGAGGTTGAGGAGAGCGAGCAACAGAGGGAGGGGGGAATGGAGTGAATGGGGTGGGGCCTCAAAGAAGGGGTAGGACAGTGGCGGGGCCTCAGAGGAGAGATGGGGCAGGGGTGGGGCGGAGCAAGGGTGTTCAGTTTTATGCTAGTAGAAAGTTGGCAACCCTAGGAAGATTGCATCAGTTTCCAGTAACAGACAACCCTTATTTTTCTCTTTTTCTTCCCACCAGGGACTCAATAAATGTCTGGCACAGGTTCCATAGAAGTAAACACCTTATTATTAAAGAGGGATCTGGCCATCTGTCTTGTGTCTGATGCCTGGATTGTGAAATATGGCAACGTGCAAATGACCTTGGGAAAGGTCATACACACCCAGTTTGGGCCAGAAGATATGGGATCTTGGAAAGTCAAAAATCCTTGCATTATTCTATAGAGAATGAGAGATACGCTGCAAAAGCAAAAAAGACATTTGCTGGTACAATCCTTTCTGAAATCAAACAGTTTATCTGGATTGGATTGCATTTTAGACAGCTTGCTTTCAGCTGGGCTAGAAGCATGGGTGTTTTCAAACTACAAAAGAGCTGTCATCGTCGACAAGCCTGTGTTTTGCATCAGATGTGTTTCTCCAGTTGGTGACAGTGACCAAAATAAAGGGGATTGCGTTTTCAAATGATTCCATGGTTTAAACTAAAGCGTTGCTATTATTAGGTGGGCACTGTTGGGGATCAGCAGGTATAGCGCACTGTGTTGCTTGTGTTAATTCATGCTGTCACAACACTTGCACAGACCGCTGAGTCCCCCAGTTCCAAACAAAGTGTGGAATTCAGTGACCCTTCGGCCAAAGTTTTCAGGATTGGTCACTAATTTTCAAGGTGCTGCTTGACACTTCCTGACTTTCAAAGTGCTCAGCAACTGCAGTCCCCTCACAAAGCTGTGAATTCTCCGGCCTTCTGAGAGCCAGGCACAAAGTGTCACAAGCTGGGTACCCCCAATAATAAGTTCTCACTGGTTCGTGGGCCTTAGTCCAGTCAGCACCAAGGACAGTTCCAACAAAGTGAGAGAGGGTGAAAGATGAAGGGGGCAACATTCAAACTTGCTGTGACTCCCTTGAAGTCACAGAGGAGTTTGACTCCCAGATATTACACACTGAATAAAAGCTCCTGCTCCTGCTTATAAGGAAAGCCTTTCCCCCTGAAACTACACACTATTCTCCTTAGTTGACCACACGGTCTTCACTTCTGATTATCTCAGACCTAGCCCAGGCTCCTGCAAATACTGGGGATGGGGAAGTAATATCCATAGCTGTCTGCTGCCATTGTGACAAAGTTCCTCCTCTGCCTTGGTGGGTCCTGTGCTTATTGGCGGATTTTCTCGCTTCAGAGATTCACTGCAGCCCTCAGTTTGGCCACTTTTGTGGCTCAAATCTGCCGTTCACTCAGTTAGCCTCATCACTGGCCAGCATGGGGAAAAGGAAGAAGAACCCACAGTTCAGTTCAACTCTTCCGGTATCAAGTAGGGAGCTGGGGGGATAGGGGGAACTCGGGCTTGCCCTCTACTCCAGGTTCCAGCCCAGGCCCTGTGGATTGCAGCTGTCTACAGTGGCTCCTGTAACAGTTGCCTGACAGCTACAACTCCCTGGGCTACTTCCCCATGGCCTCCTCCCAACACCTTCTTTATTCTCACCACAGGACCTTCCTCCTGATGTCTGATGATGCTTGTACTTCTCAGTCTTCCAGTAGTACGCCTTCTCACTCTCAACTTCTTGTGCCTCTTGCTCCCAGCTCCTTGCACACACCACAAACTGAAGTGAGCTCCTTTTTAGACCCAGGTGCCCTGATTAGCCTGCCTTAATTGATTCTAGCAGCTTCTTGATTGGCTGCAGGTATTCTAATCAGCCTGCCTGCTTTAATGGTTTCCAGAAAGTTCCTGAATGTTCTGGAACCTTCCCTGTTACCATACCCAGGGAAAAGAGACCTATTTAATCTGGGGCTAATATGTCTGCCTTCTATTACTCTCCTGTAGCCATCTGGCCTGGAGGGAGAATGAGAGAGAGGGCTGCAGCTCCTGCTGCTGATACTGCTGCTGTTAGGCCCTGGGCTCTCCCTGCTGCTACTGCTGCTCTCCTGGCTGGGCCAGACACCATCCTCCTTCACGGAGCCGTGAGCACGGGCGTGTACTTGGCGCGGTTCACCCCATCCCAGACATCTGCCCCTTTTGCAGAGTGAGGGCGACCCTGTTCTCCCCCAACCTATGGCCCGAGGTGCTGGGGGTTGCCGAGGCTGTGCCAGGCCGCCTGCTACACTTCAGGGTCCGTATGGAGGGGCTCGTGGTCAACCTCATTAATCTCTATGCCCCGACATCAGGCCCGGAGCGCCTGCAATTCTATCAGCAGGCGTCTGCCTTCCTCGGCACCTTGGATCCTCATGAGTGCCTGGTTCTGGGTGGGTACTTTAACCACCACCCTTGAGGAGCAGGACCGCTCGGGGACAGAGCAGTGCCCAGCCACTGCAGACGTCCTCCAGGAGATAGTCGAACACCACTCCCAGGTAGATCTCTGGTGTGACCACCACCCGGATGACATTTCCATGTTCACCTTTGTCCGGGTGGAGGCCCATCGGTTGCGCCACTCCCAGTTGGACCGCATTTATTTATCACGCTTCCACCTTTCACGAGCCCACTTCTCCAGCACCCGGCCGGCCCCACTTTCTGACCATCATTTAGCCACCGTGACGGCCTCCCTCTGCGCGGAGAGGCCGGGGCCTGCCTATTGGCATTTCAACAACAGCTTGTTGGAGGATGTGGGCTTTGTGGCATCCTTCCGGGAGTTCTGGCTGGCTTGGCGAGGGCAGCGGCCGTGCCTTTTTGGGACCTGGGGAAGGTGCGCGCCCAGCCTTTTTCTGCCATGTCTACACCCGGGGTGCCAGCCGACAGAGGGATGTGGCGATAGAGCAGTTGGAATGGGAGGTCTTAGAGCTGGAGAGGCATCTGGCTGCCAGCCCTGAGGATCCGCCCCTCTGCGGAGCATGCCGGGAGAAGCGGGAGGAGCTCCGGGCCCTTGAAGATCATCGGGCCCAGGGTGCCTTTGTTTGATCCCGCATCCGTCTCCTTCGGGAGATGGATCGCAGCTCCTGCTTCTTCTACGCCCTGGAGAAAAGGAGGGGGGGCCAAGAAACACATCACGTGCCTTCTGGCAGCAGACGGCACCCCCCTCACAGATCCAATGGAGATGTGCAGGAGGGCGAGAGCCTTCTACGCAAGCCTTTTCTCCCCGGATCCGATCGATCCTAACTCTTGCAGAGTGCTCTGGGAGGACCTCCCTATGGTCAACGCAGGCGACCGAGACCGGCTAGAGCTGCCTCTCTCTCTGGCCGAGTTCTTGGAAGCCCTCCGTCGCATGCCCACCAATAAATCTCCAGGCATGGACGGGCTGACCGTGGAGTTCTACCACGTGTTCTGGGACGTCCTCGGCCCAGACCTACTCACCATCTGGGCCGAGTCTTTACAGAGGGGGGTCCTCCCTCTTTCGTGCAGGCGAGCCATGCTCGCCTTATTGCCTAAGAAGGGGGACCTCCGCGATTTACGAAATTGGCGTCCTGTCTCGCTCCTCAGCATGGACTACAAAGTCGTGGCAAAAGCAATCTCGCTGCGGCTAGGGTCCGTGCTGGCAGACATGGTCCACCCAGACCAGACCTACGCCGTCCCGGGCCGCAGCATCTTTGACAACCTATATCTGGTCCGGGACCTTTTGGAACTCGGGTGTAGGGATGGTCTGTCCTTCACCCTCCTGTCCTTGGATCAGGAGAAGGCATTCGACAGGGAGGATCATGGGTATCTCCTCAGCACTCTGTGAGCGTTTGGCTTCGGACCCCAGTTTGTGGGTCTTCTCCGGGTGCTGTATTCCTCCGCAGTGTCTGGTCAGGCTCAACTGGACCCTGACCGAACCAATCAACTTTGGGCGAGGAGTATGGCAGGGGTGCCCCCTCTCGGGCCAGCTGTATGCTCTGGCGATCGAGCCCTTCCTCTGTCTCCTCCAAAGGAGGTTGACAGGGTTGGTGCTGCGGGAGTCAGAGCCGCGGCCGGTCCTGTCGGCATATGCCGATGACGTGCTCCTCGTGGTCCAGGACCCCGGCGACTTGGCGCGGGTGGAGCCTTGCCAGGCCATCTATTCAGCAGCCTCCTCCGCCCGGGTCAACTGGGTCAAGAGCTCTGGCCTGGTGGTCGGGGACGGCTGGCAGGTAAGCTCCCTCCCACCCGCGCTTCAGGCCATCCGGTGGAGCGCGGATCCGCTGCTCTATCTCGGCGTTTACCTTTCTGCCATACATCCCTCTCCGCCGGAGAACTGGCACAATTTAGAGGGCAGGGTGATAGAGCAGCTCCAGAAATGAACAGGACTACTCCGGAGCCTCTCCCTTCGAGGGAGAGCGCTGGTGGTTAATCAACTAGTCCTGTCCATGCTCTGGTACCAGCTCAACACCCTTGTCCCAGCCCCGGGTTTCCTGGCCAACCTCCAGACATTGATTCTGGAGTTCTTCTGGTCAGGACTGCACTGGGTCCCTGCAGGGGTTCTCCATCTACCCCTGGAGAAGGGAGGGCAGGGCCTGAAGTGTCTGCACACTCAGGTCCATGTCTTCCACCTCCAGGCCCTGCAGAGGCTCCTTTATGGTGCAGGTAGTCCGGCGTGGAGCATACTGGCACACGCCTTCCTGCGCCACTTCCGAGGGCTCCGATACGACCGGCAGCTCCTTTATCTCCATCCGAGAGGTCTTCTGTGAGACCTCTCTGGGCTGCCGGTCTTCTACCAAGACCTCCTCCGGACCTGGAAACTGCTTTCAATGACCCTGTTTGTGGCGGCCACTGAGGGGGCAAATCTCTTAGCGGAGCCCCTGCTACACAACCCCCAGCTCCGCGTGCAGGTGGCGGAGTCCCCCTCGGTGCGCCAGAGGTTGGTCCTGGCAGAAGTCACAAGAGTCGGAGACCTCCTGGACTATGACCGGGGAAACTGGCTGGATCCCCAGACGCTCGCTCAGCGTATGGGGCTCTCCAGACCTCATACTCCCCAGCGCGTACTTCAGGAGGTGAGGGCCACTTTGCCACCCGCTGCTTGGGTTTACCTCGACCGGGTCCTGCACGAGGGCATACCCCACTCACCCTACACCCCAGGCCCGCCGGACCTTTTCATTGGGCCCCTGCCCCATGGACCCAACCAACCCCCCCGCCCCTTCACCGTGAGCCAGCTGCACGAGCTGCAGCCCGTCTGCTTACAGACTGCACCAAGGAAACATCTTTAAACACTCGTGCTCCACGCCCTTCATGCCCTCACCCTCGTGTCGACGCCCCGATACAAAATGGTGGGACCTCCTGCCACCTTTGGAGGGTGAGGAGCCCCGGTGGGCCAGCCTATATTCCACCTTGGTCCCGAGGCCTGCTGGGGATATCAGTTGGCGGCTCCTTCATGGAGCCGTGAGCACGTACTTGGCGCGGTTCACCCCTGTCCCAGACACCTGCCCCTTTTGCAGCGTGAGGGAAACCCTGGCACACATATATTTGGAGTGCCAGGCTGCAGCCCCTATTCCGGCTCCTCACCAATATTTTATTACGCTTTTGGTTGCACTTTTCCCCTCACCTTCTTATTTATAAACTCCCTATCTGCGGCCCCACAAAATCACGGGATCTCCTGGTCAACCTCCTCCTGGCCCTAGCTAAAATGGCCATCTATAAAACCAGAGTGAGGAGGTTGGCCGATGGAGTCTCCTGTGACTCTGAAGCCTATTTCCGATCCTCCGTCCGTTCACGTATCCGGGCAGAGTTCCTCTGGGCAGCGTCCACTGACTCCCTTGACGCCTTTGAGGAGCAGTGGGCGCTGTCCAGGGTTCTCTACTCGGTGTCCCCGTCCAGTTCCCTTCATTTGACCCTTTGATCACACTCCTGTCCCTGTTATTTCATTAGTTGTCCCTGGGATTTATTTGGTGTCCTCTTACGCTGGGGGGGATCCTTTAGCAGTGGGCGGGCTTCGTCCACTCACTTCCCGGATCCAAATAGGATTACTCTCCTGTAGCCATCTGGCCTGACCCTGTCACAATATATATACACAAAAATCTGGCTAGGATAAAGTGCAAAGTCTAGTGACTAGGGCACAGGACAGGGAATTTGGCAATATAGATTCTGTTCTCAGGTTTGTTTTGTGTACCCTTTTGCAGGGTGCATATGTTAAAGCTAATGCGGTCTTGGGATGCATCAGGCAAGGTATTTCCAGTAAAGATAAGGAGGTGTTAGTACCGTTATTCAAGGCACTGATGAGACCTCACCTGGAATACTGTGTGCAGTTCTGGTCTCCCATGTTTAAGAAGGATGAATTCAAACTGGAACAGGTACAGAGAAGGGCTACTAGGATGATCCGAGGAATGGAAAACCAGTCTTATGAAAGGAGTCGAGAGGACTTAGACGAGAGGAAAGTGATCAGGAACAGTCAGCATAGATTCACCAAGGGCAAGTCATGCCTGACTAATCTAATTGCCTTCTATGACGAGATAACTGGTTCTGTGGATGAAGGGAAAGCAGTGGATGTATTGTTTCTTGACTTTAGCAAAGCTTTTGACACGGGTCTCCCACAGTATTCTTGTCAGCAAGTTAAAGAAGTATGGGCTGGATGAATGCACTATAAGGTGGGTAGAAAGTTGGCTAGATTGTCGGGCTCAACGGGTAGTGATCAATGGCTCCATGTCTAGATGGCAGCCGGTATCAAGTGGAGTGCCCCACGGGTCGGTCCTGGGGCCGGTTTTGTTCAATATCTTCATTAATGATCTGGAGGATGGTGTGGATTGCACCCTCAGCAAGTTTGCGGATGACACTAAACTGGGAGGAGTGGTAGATATGCTGGAGGGTAGGGATAGGATACAGAGGGACCTAGACAAATTGGAGGATTGGGCCAAAAGAAATCTGATGAGGTTCAACAAGGATAAGTGCAGGGTCTTGCACTTAGGACGGAAGAATCCCATGCACCGCTACAGACTAGGGACCAAATGGCTAGGCAGCAGTTCTGCAGAGAAGGACCTAGGGGTGAAGGTGCATGAGAAGCTGGATATGAGCCAACAGTGTGCCCTTGTTGCCAAGAAGGCCAATGGCATTTTGGGGTGTATAAGAAGGGGCATTGCCAGCAGATGGAGGGACGCGATCGTTCCCCTCTATTCGACACTGGTGAGGCCTCATCCAGAGTACTGTGTCCAGTTTTGGGCCCCATACTACAAGAAGGATGTGGAGAAATTGGAAAGAGTCCAGCGAAGGGCAACAAAAATGATTAGGGGACTGGAACACATGACTTATGAGGAGAGGCTGAGGGAACTGGGATTGTTTAGTCTACGGAAGAGAAGAATGAGGGGGGATTTGATAGCTGCTTTTAACTACCTGAAAGGTGGATCCAAAGAGGATGGATCTAGACTATTCTCAGTGATCGCAGATGACAGGACAAGGAGTAATGGTCTCAAGTTGCAGTGGGGGAGGTTTAGGTTGGATATTAGGAAAACCTTTTTCACTAGGAGGGTGGTGAAACACTGGAATGCGTTACCTAGGGAGGTGGTGGAAGCCCCTTTCTTAGAAGTTTTTAAGGTCAGGCTTGACAAAGCCCTGGCTGGGATGATTTAGTTGGGATTGGTCCTGCTCTGGGCAGGGGGTTGGACTAGATGGCCTCCAGAGGTCCTCTCTGTTATTCTATGATTCTATGAGTCTCAAGGAGTTTGGCTTGTTTAGCCTAACCAAAAGAAGGTTGAGGGGAGATATGATTGCTCTCTGTAAATATATGAGAGGGATAAATACTGGAGAGGGAGAGGAATTATTTAAGCTCAGTACCAATGTGGACACAAGAACAAATGGATATAAACTGGCCATCGGGAAGTTTAGACTTGAAATTAGACGAAGGTTTCTAACCATCAGAGGAGTGAAGTTCTGGAACAGCCTTCCAAGGGAAGCAGTGGGGGCAAAAGACCTATCTGGCTGCAAGATTAAACTTGATAAGTTTATGGAGCAGATGGCATTATGGGATAACATGATTTTGGCAATTAATTGATCTTTAACTATTCATGGTAAATAGGCCCAATGGCCTGAGATGGGATGTTAGATGAGGTGGGATCTGAGTTACTACAGAGAATTCTTTCCTGGGTATCTGGCTGGTGAATCTTGCCCATATGCTCAGGGTTCAGCTGATCACCATATTTGAAGTCGGGAAGGAATTTTCCTCCAGGGCAGATTGGAAGAAGCCCTGGGGGGTTTTTGCCTTCCTCTGTAGCATAGGGCATGGGTCACTTGCTGGAGGATTCTCTGCACCTTGAAGTCTTTAAACCATGATTTGAGGACTTCAATAACTCAGACATAGGTGAGAGGTTTATCGCAGGAGTGGGTGGGTGAGATTCTCTGGCCTGCATTGTGCAGGAGGTCAGACTAGATGATGGTCCCTTCTGACCTTAATATCTATGAATCTATATGCCTCAGTTTCCCTACTCACAGGTAAAATATGGAATATGCTTAACTAGCAGAGGAATTGTGAGGATTCATTCATTAACATATGGAAAACTATTTGAGGTTTTTGGCTGGGAGCTCTGATGTCACTTTTGCCTGTTTAAAGTGTCCATGGCATACCTAGGAAAATTCCAAGATGGGATTATCAAAACTCCATCTATCTTACTGGATATGTACTCTCTTTTTCATTTCATTATTGTTCCTTGGCAAAGTATTTCTAGATAAATATGAATTTCCTGTTGTAAATGCCTTAAACTTTTGCTCAGATCATATGCTGGTGTAATAATCCAGTATTTGTGACATCACAATTCACTACCATGGACATAGCTGTGATGGACTGGGCCATCAGTGTGTGAATCAAGCAACAGGAATTGAGCAATTACATAGGAAAAAGCATCTATTGTATAGACAAATACTGCTTGTCAATAGGAGAGGGAAAAACCCAAACAATGTAGTGATTAAGTTAACATCCTACCACAGGATATGCCATGATACATCAGCATTCAAAACCCTGTTTGCCAATGGTTTAGAATTTGCTGGAGTGTGGAGCAGCTCTTTATGGGAGCCTCCTCGTGTTGTCCTTTAAAGCTGCAAAAAGCAGAATCCAAATCTGAATGAAGTTTGTTCCCTACACGGATATGTTTTAAAAAAAAATCTCGCTAAGAGACACAGCAGTACAGGTTAGTATTGTATCCATCCGACTGGTGTGCCTTGTTCTGGCCCTCTGCATAGGAATGAATTTCAGCCTACATTAGCCACACACTCTACGCACAGCCACCCAGCCGATAGCTATTAAATGTATTTCAGCCATTTGGAACAATAGGAATAGTCATTAAGGAATATTAACAGTGCCATCTCCTATTTTTGAAGACTCTCTGATCAACTGCAACACTGACTTCCAGAAATCTCTTAATTTTGCTAATTGAAAGCATGATGATACTTTCAAACAACTGACCTGACAGCTGTGGACACTGATGGACTCTCTCCACAAGACAGATACAACACGGGCAGCAGCAGAACAAGCTTCGCTCATGTGGTTCCCTGCCACTGTGCCTCATCTCCGGTTAGAACTAGCAAGGTATTTAAGTATGTGAATAGCCCAGCTGAAGTCACTGGAACTACTCACACGTTTAAAGTTAGTAGTGTGCTTAAGTACCTTGTTGAAGTGGGGTCTAAGAGAGGCCGTTTTTTGTTATGAATCAGTAGTTCACCAATCCACTCCTAAGCCTGTCTTCATAGAATCATAGAATCTCAGGGTTGGAAGGGTCCTCAGGAGGTCATCTACTCCAACCCCCTGCTTGAAGCAGGACCAATCCCCAATTTTTGCCCCAGATCCCTAAATGGCCCACTCAAGGATTGAACTCACGACCCTGGGTTTAGCAGGCCAATGCTCAAACCACTGAGCTATCCCTCCCTCCAAAACAGGGCTCATCCGGGATTTGAACCCGGGACCTCTCGCACCCGAAGCGAGAATCATACCCCTAGACCAACGAGCCATCCTTTCCGGTAAGAGAGATCAGCTGTATGCTAGAGAAGCACCCAATAGTCCCCAGATGTTCCCAATCAATGAGCAATATGAGTGAGCTAGATCTGAACTGCAGAACCAGAGGTGAAAGTCCTGGATTGCATTAAGCCAAATTCCTGAGCCCTCCAGTCCCACTGTAATATTACCTATTTCTATATGTATGCTAATAGGAATAGCAAAAATCCCATTGTGAGCTGATGAAGAAAGGTTTATTTCAAAGCTGTGGTATAATCATAAGTGTGGATTTCCGGCTATGACATCACAGCCCTGAAATGATGTTTTAGTGAAAAAAAAAAAGCTAAAACAATCTTTAGAGAGTTGAAAAAATGCCCCAGTGCTGCAGTCTGGAGATGGCTTAGTAGGCCAGAACAGGCAAGTGATCTAATCAGAACACAGGCCAGAGGAGGGAACCTGCAACGGGGGGAATTATTCTTCTCGGCTTCCCTAGTTGAGTAATTATACAAATGACAGAGTTATTATTTGATGGCAGTAGCACCCAAGATATGCTAAGTGCTAGACAAACACATCTGAAGAACTCACATATCATCATCTTAATCCAGCTCCTATGGCCACTCCCAGGGGTCATAATGATCTTGAAACCAAACTGTAAATGTAAGTAGTACACGTTTTTCAGCCTAGGCAAGGAGTATGAAATTAGTTACCATCTGATGCCTTTTGAATGACCTACGTGTTACATATTTGGTGGTCTGTTGCTACATTTCCTACCAGACAGATGTTGTCAGGGTTCCTTCCCCACTCTGAACTCTAGGGTACAGATGTTGGGACCCGCATGAAAGACCCCCTAAGCTTATTTTTATTAGCTTGGGTTAAAAACTTTTCCAAGGCACAAATTTCACCTTGTTCTTGAACAGTATGCTGCCACCATCAAGTGATTTTACAAATAATCAGGGAAAGGACCACTTGGAGTTCCTATTTCCCCAAAATATCCCCCCAAGCCCTTACACCCCCTTTCCTGGGGAGGCTTGAGAATAAACAAGTTGAGCACAGACCAGCTTGGGTTTCTAAGGATTCAATCAGATTCTTAAAAAAACCACAACTTTATTCGAAGAACAAAATAAGGATAAAAGAAACTCTCTGTAAGATTAGAATGGAAGATAATCTCACAGGCAGTCAGATTCAAAACATAGAGAATCCCTCTAGGCAAAACCTTAAGTTACAAAAAGACACAAAAACAGGAATACACATTCCCTCCAGCACAGCGAATTTACAAGCCAAAACAAAGAAAATCTAATGCATTTTCTAGCTAGATTATTTACTAACTTTACAGGAGTTGGAGGGCTTGCATCCTTGATCTGTTCCCGGAAAAGGTATCACACAGACAGACAAAAGCTTTTCCCCCCACCTCCAGATTTGAAGGTATCTTGTCCACTCATTGGTCATTTTGGGTCAGTGCCAGCGAGGTTACCTTAGCTTCTTAACCCTTTACAGGTGAAAGGATTTTGCCTCTGGCCAGAAGGGATTTTATAGCACTGTATACCTCCCTTTATATTTATGACACCCCCCCCAAATCACACATAAGGTGAAACACTGGCTGTGATTTCTTCCTGGAGCTCTAGGAGAAAACAGAGTTAATAAGACACATGCACCTCTAAATATACTACTAACTGTATAAAGACTAACAATATTTTCCACATCTCAAAGACAATTTTAACCAGTTGATTCTGGGAAACTTTCACGGGAGAGTGCATCAGGCACTTTGTTAGAAGCTCCTGAGGTGTGTTATATGTCGAAATCAAAATCTTGGAGCACTAAACTCCACCGAAGAAGTTTTTTATTATTTCCCGTGGCGGTATGAAGCCACTGTAGCGCAGCATGGTCGGTTTGCAGGTGGAAACGCTGTCCCCAGACATATGGGCGTAGCTTTTCCAGAGCGTAGACAATGGCGTAACATTCCTTTTCACTGATTGACCAGTGGCTTTCCCTCTCAGACAGCTTCTTGCTGAGAAACACGACAGGATGGAACTCTTGATTTGGTCCTTCCTGCATTAAGACTGCTCCCACACCACGCTCAGATGCATCTGTGGTTACTAGGAACGGTTTGTCAAAGTCTGGGGCCCTTAGCACAGGGTCAGACATGAGTGTCGCTTTAAGCTGGTTAAAGGCCTTCTGACACTCTTCAGTCCACTGAACTGCATTTGGCTGTTTCTTTTTGGTTAGGTCTGTCAGGCCTTGTCTACACTACGAAATTAGGTTGAATTTATAGAAGTCGGTTTTGTAGAAAGCGTTTTTACACAGTCGATTGTGTGTCCCCCCACACAAATGCTCTAAGTGCATGTAGTCAGCTGAGTGCGTCCACAGTACAGAGGCAACCGTCGACTTCCGGAGCGTGGCACTGTGGGTGGCTATCCCACAGTTCCCGCAGTCTCCACTGCCCATTTGAATTCTGGGTAGAAATCCCAGTGCCCAATGGGGCTAAAACATTGTCGCGGGTGGTTCTGGGTACATATCGTCAGGCCCCCCTTCCCTCCCTCCCTCCCTCCATGAAAGCAATGGCAGACAATCATTTCGCGCCTTTTTTCTTGGGTTATCCATGCAGACGCCATACCATGGCAAGCATGGAGCCTGCTCAGCTAACCATCACCACATGTCTCCTGGGTGCTTGCAGACATGGAACTGCATTGCTACACAGCGGCAGCCTTTTGGCAGCAGACAGTGCAGTATGACTGGTAGCCATCGTCAACATATTCCAGGGTGCTCTTTTAACCGACCTCGATGAGGTCGGGGCACCTGGGCAAACATGGGAGTGACTCAGCCAGGTCATTACCCTTTTAAATTTTGTCTCATGGTGATTCAGTCCTACCAGCAGTCCTACTGCACCGTCTTTTAATGAGCAGCCAGGAGATGACGATGGCCAGCAGTCATACTGCACCGTCTTCTGCCGAGCACCCAGGAGATGACGTTGGCCAGCAGTCGTACTGCACACTCTGCTGCCAGCAAGACGTATAAAGATAGATGAAGTGGATCAAAACAAGAAATAGACCAGATTTGTTTTGTATTCATTTTCTCCTCCCTTCCTCCCTGAAATCAACGGCCTGCTAAACCCAGTTTTGAGTTCTATCCTTGAGGTTTTGAGTTCTATTCTTGAGGGGGCCATTCTGTTTCTCGCAAAGCCACCCCCTTTGTTGATTTTAATTCCCTGTAGGCCAACCCTGTAAGCCGTGTTGTCGGTCGCCCCTCCCTCTGTCAGAGCAATGGCAATCGTTTTGCGCTCTTTTCCCTGAATTGCCTGAGCAGGAGCAGACACCATAGCACAGCAAGCATGGAGCCCGTTCAGCTCACCACAGCAGTTATGACCATTGTAAACACCTTGCACATTGTCATGCAGTTTATGCAGAACCAGCACCTGAGAAACGAGGCGAGGAGGCAACGGAAGCGCTGTGATGAGGACATGAACACACTTTTCTCTAAAACCATGTTCCCCTGCTTTTCTCTAAAACCATGACTTGCTTTCCCCTGCCCTGAAGCACAGGAATACCTCACAGTTCACAAGCGAGTGGCAATAGCCCTGTGGAAGCTTGCAACGCCAGACAGCTACCGGTCAGACGGTAATCAATTTGGAGTGGGCAAATCTACTGTGGGGGTTGCTGTGATGCAAGTAGCCAACGCAATCATTGAGCTGCTTCTATCAAAGGTAGTGACTCTGGGAAATGTGCAGGTCATAGTGGATGGCTTTGCTGCAATGGGATTCCCTAACTGTGGTGTGGCGATAGACGGAACGCATATCCCTATCTTGGGACCAGACCACCAGGGCAGCCAGTACATAAATCGCAAGGGGTACTTTTCAATGGTGCTGCAAGCAGTGGTGGATCACAAGGGACGTTTCACCAACATCAACGTGGGATGGCCAGGAAAGATTCATGACACTCGTGTCTTCAGGGACTCTGGTCTGTTTAAACAGCAGCAAGAAGGGATTTACTTCCCAGACTAGAAAATAACTGTTGGGGTTGTTGAAATGCCTATATATAATTATCCTTGGGAACCCAGCCTACCCCTTAATGCCACGGCTCATGAAGCCCTACACAGGCACCCTGGACAGTAGTCAGCAGCTGTTCAACTATAGGCTGAGCAAGTGCAGAATGGTGGTAGAGCATGCATTTGGACGTTTAAAGGGTCGCTGGCGCAGTTCACTGACTCGCTCAGACCTCAGCGAAAGCAATATTCCCATTGTTATTGCTGCTTGCTGTGTGCTCCACAATCTCTGTGAGAGGAAGGGGGAGATGTTTACGGCGGGGTGGGAGGTTGATGCAAATCGCCTGGCCGCTGAGTACGCGCAGCCAGACACCAGGGCGGTTAGAAGAGCACAGCAGGAAGTGCTGCGCATCAGAGAAGCTTTGAAAACCAGTTTCATGACTGGCCAGGGTACGGTGTGACACTTCTGTTTGTTTCTCCTTGATGAAAACCCACCCCCTTGGTTGCCTCTAAATTCCCTGTAAGACACCCGCCCTCCCGCCTTTGATCATAGCTTTCTTGCAAAGGAAATAAAGTCACTATCATTTAAAAACATGTATTCTTTATTAATTGATCATAAAAATAGGGAGATAACTCACAAGGTAGCCTGGGTGGTGTGTGGGAAGAGGCTAGGAGGGAAGGAAAAGGCCACTTCGAAACTTGTTGAATGACAGCCTTCTGTTGCTTGGGCTGTCCACTGGGGTGGAGTGGTTGGGTGCCCGGAGCCTCCCCACCAACGTTCTTGGGCGTCTGGGTGAGGAGACTATGGAACTTGGGGAGGAGGGAGGGCGGTTAAAGAGGGGCTGCAGTGGCAATCTGTGATCCTGCTGCCGTTCATGAACCTCCACCAGATGCAGGAGCACGTCCGTTTGATCCCGCAGTAGCCCCAGCGTTGCCTCATGCCTCCTCTGATCTTCCTGCCGCCACCTCTCCTCACGTTCATTGCCCATTGTCCTGTACTCTGCTATTGTGTCCCTCCACAAAGCTCTGTCAGTGCCGGACGACTGCATGAGCTCAGAGAACATGTCATCGCGCGTGATATTTTTTTGCCGCCTTATCTGAGACAGCCTTTGGGACGGAGGAGGGAGGCTTGAAACATTTGCAGCTGCTGGAGGAAAAAAAGGGAGTGAAGTATTTTAAAAGATACATTTTACAGAACAATGGCTATACTCTTTCACGGTGAACACTATTCACATTACATAGCACATGTGATTTTGGTACAAGGTTGCATTTTGCATCTTATATTGAGTGCCTGCGGCTTTGGTGTTAGAGATCACAGACGCAGTGTCCGGCAACAGAATTCGGCTTGCAGGCGGCCATGGTAAGCCATGGTAAGCCATGGTAAGCGTCTTTCGGCTTCTGCAACCTTCATAACAGCAGCACTCTCCTTTCCCATAGCAAGCAAAGCCCGTTGAGTTGCCCATTTAGTGCTGTGGTTTTCCTGTTAACGTGCAGGAGCAGAAACCAAACTAACCCCCTCCCCCATCCAATTCTCTGGGATGATCGCTTTTCCCCTCCCCCCCACCGCCTGGCTGGTATCAGGGAAGATCCTTTTTAGCCAAATGCGAACAGCTCAACAATGCGCCACCCCCACCCCACCGTGTGGCTAACTGCGGGGAGGATTTCTTTTCAGCCACAGGTAAACAGCCCAGTAGGAACGGCCACCTCTGGATGTCCCCTTAATTAAATTCCCCTATTTCAACCAGGTTACCATGAACGGTATCACTCTCCTGAGGATAACACAGAGAGATAAAGAACGGATGTTGCTTGAATGCGAGCAAACACCGGGACCATACGCTGCCAGGCTTGTCATGCAATGATACCAGATTACGTGCTACTAGCATGGCGTGGTAAAGTGTCCTACCATGGAGGACAGAATAAGGCTGCTCTCCCCAGAAACCTTCTGCAAAGGCTTTTAGAGTACCTCCAGGAGAGCTTCATGGAGATGTCCCTGGAAGATTTCTGCTCCATCCCCAGACGTGTTAACAGACTTTTCCAGTAGCAGTACTGGCCACGAATGCATCCCAAGTCCTCAGGGTTACTTAATCATTAAAAAACGCTTGCTTTTATAACATGTATTGTATTTAAAAAGGTACACTCACCAGAGGTCCCTTCTCCGGCTTCGTTGGGTTGGTAGGGTATTTCAGTCAGGGTGATAAAAAGATCCTGGCTGTCTGGGAGAATGGTGTGCTGTGTGCTCTCCCCAAGCTCGTCCTCCTCCTCCTCATCTTCCCCATCTGCAAAATCCTAAGGCATGGCAGAGAGTACCCCATCATCCGAGGCCATGGACAGGGGTGGGGTAGTGGTGGCGGCCCCCCCTAGAATTGCATGCAGCTCAGCATAGAAGCAGCATCTCTGGGGCTCTGTCCCGGAGCATTGGTTTGATTCTTTGGTTTTCTGGTACGCTTGTCTGAGCTCCTTAAGTTTCACGCGGCACTGTGTTGCGTCCCTAATGTAGCCTCTGTCCCTCATGGCCTCTGAGATTTTTTGAAATGTTTTGGCATTTCGTCTTTTGGAACATAGTTCTGATAGCACAGATTCCTCTCCCTATACAGCGATCAGATCCAGTACCTCCCGTTTGGTCCATGCTGGAGCTCTTTGTCGATTCTGGGACTGCATGGTCACCTGTGCTGATGAGCTCGCCTGGCCAAACAGGAAATGAGATTCAAAAGTTCCTGGGGCTTTTCCTGTATACCTGGCCAGTGCAACCGAGTTCAGAGTGCTATCCAGAACAGTCACAACGGTGCACTGTGGGATAGCTCCTGGAGGCCCATACCTTCGAATTGTGTCCACACTAACCCTAATTCGAAAAGGTGATGTCGATTTCAGCGCTAATTCCCTCATTGGGGAGGAGTACAGAAAAAGGTTTTAAGAGCCCTTTATGTCGAAAAAATGGCTTCGTTGTGTGGACGGGTGCAGGGTTAATTCAGATTTAACGCTGCTAAATCCAACATAAACTCGTAGTGTAGACCAGGCCTCAGTGGGGCGGCGATTTGGCTGTATTGCGGTACAAATCGCCTGTAATATCCGGCCAAGCCTAAGAAGGATTGGACTTGTTTCTTTGACTTTGGGACAGGCCACTTTTGGATAGCATCCACTTTGGCCTGTACAGGGTTGATAATTCCTTGACCCACCTGGTGTCCAAGGTAAGTCACTCAGTTTAGGCCTATTTGACACTTCTTAGCCTTAACAGTTAGTCCTGCCTCCCTTATGCACTCGAAGACTTTTCGTAGATGTTCCAGGTGTTCTGCCCAGGAACCCAAAAATATGGCCACATCGTCAAGGTAGGCGACTGCATATTCTCCCAATCCCGCTAGGAGACCATCTACAAGTTTTTGGAAGGTGGCGGGTGCATTCTGCAGCCCGAAAGGGAGTACACTAAATTCATACAACCCGACATGTGTGATGAAGGCTGACCTTTCCTTGGTGGGTACATCTCACAGCAGAGCAGAGTAAGGCTGGCTCTCATGAACTTTAAAACTAGGTCCCTCGATGACACTGGATTGCACAGGGGTAGCTGATTGCATCTCAGTAACCAGTTCTGCAAATGACATCCAAAGAGAAGACAATGCCCACTCCGTTTCCCATAACTGTGTCAGTTCTGCAGGGCTACCAGGAGCAAAAAGCAGTTAAAAAGAATTGGTCACTAAAGTCAGTAGATGTGACTGACTAGAAAAAAGTTCTGCTGAGAAAGAAGGTGTAATTTTTACTTACTCACTATTCAGAGTAGAACAGCATGTTAACAGTTGTCAATTTCAGGGCACAAGATACGAGACAAGTGCTCTATGTCCAAGCAATAGTACTCGATATTTATTAAATAAATATTATGCAAATACAAGTATCTGACGGAGAGTGGAGGTCATACATTCAGTTAAATGTAGCTAGTGTGCAGCCATAGCACCTAAGGCTGAGATCTTGTCAGATTTCGTAAATTAATTAGGGTCAGGCTAGATCAGTACTCAGAGGGGAAACATCCAAGCAGCCCATCATTGTGTTGGTGACTGAAAAGACAGTGTTCCCAATTTGTCAACTGGAGTCAGTGAAAGGATGATGCTAAGGGACATTGGAGGTGTGGTCTTGCAGATAAGATGTAAGAAGAGGTCTTAAGCCTGTATGTTCTTTGCAGATCACCTGTGAACTTTTACAAAAGTTAGTGTGTACGTCCTGGCCAATTTCCCATTTGGGTAAGTACATTCTGCTTAGCTAAATACCCTCTGTATTTGTACGTAGTTGGATACACTCTTCTTCACTTCCAGTCCTAAAATAGTGTGCGTATTGCTGCATTTGGTTACACAGCTGCTATGTCCCACCCCAAAAGGGATAATAGATTTTAACATTTCCAAGCACTTTGGGGACAGAATCACCAGAGGCTGCTAGCAATGTGGAATTATGACTTGAAGCAGGTCACACTGTGGGTGGATTTTTGTGACCTGCACACGCCAATGTTAGACCCACAATAGAGGTCTCCCTGCAGGATGGGGGAGCAGCCAGATACTCGACACAGTGTTGGTATATAATACTTTAAATGCTCTTTATTAAACAAACCTTACTTACTCCACATTCACACCCCAAACATACTGTACCAGAGTCCAAAGGTCAGAATGGTCCCAATGGCCAGTCGAGATTCCTTCCGATCATAAGATGCGGGGAGCCAGCGAAAGCCACATTTATATCCACATGGGACTCTGGATCAATAAACTACTCCCATTGGCAGAAATCATAGGCAACCATTTATAGTCCATTCCATCACATTATCAGTTCTTTGCCTTTGTTTACAGGCCTTCTACCCATACAATTCCAAAAAGACAATCCTAAGTGGGCTGCCATGATCATAGGTGTGCCATTTCCTCCAATTCTTATGCCATTTTATATCAGTCCAGCTGTTGTTGTTTCCTTTTCTGATGATTTTCTGTATTTTTCTTGGAACATAAGATTGTCTTTGCATGAATAGTTCTAATAGTCCTTGACCTTAAGTTCTTGCTTCGGTTGTTAACTTGCAACGCAAGTACTCATGTCAAGTACGCGTCATTCATACCAGGCCTCAATGACCTATAATGTATTACATGGATATATGAATAACGACACCAGGACCATAAGCACATGCGCACGGGTGGACCAAGTGAGGGTTTGAACAGAAGATGAAAGACAAATGCCTGAGATTCTGTTGGGCGAAGGCAGCTTTAAAGAAGTCCGAGCTGGGGCTCTTAGAGCCCTGCTGGTGGATGCAGTATTGATAACTTAAGATTTTATTGTGAGTCTTGCAGTATTTGGTGGTTTTTAAAGCCTCAGCTGCTGAAATCAACAGATTGCATTCAAATAAAAGTAAGTTTCCAGCGCTTATGCTTTCTGAGGAAAGCTTGAAAACATGAAGTAAGCTCACCCTAAAGGCAGAAAATTGAAGACAAAAAGAACCCAACATTTGTTATTTTTTTTTTAAAAATCTCATGGTTTTTAAGCCAATCTCCTGATTCGGAGGCCTGACTCGTCATTTTTCAATCCTTGGGCTTGGCAATATGGCGATAGAATGGATGCCGCCTGGCGGCTACTCAATCAGCACAACTCCTGAGCAGCTGGACCTTGCCCCATCCCAGTGGGCAGTCCTGCCACTTT
Organism: Chelonia mydas; assembly: GCF_015237465.2. Taxonomy (NCBI): domain Eukaryota; kingdom Metazoa; phylum Chordata; order Testudines; family Cheloniidae; genus Chelonia; species Chelonia mydas. The sequence goes on along the minus strand of NC_051252.2, from coordinate 2,456,405 downwards.
GAGGCCAGCTTTAGACCCATGGGAGCCGTGTTCCACCCAGACTGACCACTGCTGGGGCTCCATCATCCCAGGAGCAAGCCTGGCCTGTCATGTGTGCCTGCCGTTTAACTTTACCTGTCCATCATTACAAAGAAAACTTTCATGGAAGCTGGATCTTCCTCCCCTAGGTGGTCAACTGCTGCTGCTTTTATCCCACTGACATTATGGATAATCCTATCCCAATGCCATCATGACTGTCTTGAATGGAATTGATTATGACAGAGGACCCCAATAACAACATGGGCCAGATCACACCATGAGAAATCCCCGTTGTTATCAGGAAAAGGATAAAAACAAAAACAAACTGATGATGAGATTGGCCCCCCATATATCTTGCAAGGTTTCATTTATCAGATACTCTCTTTTACAGCTATTCAGGCTTTTTTTAAAACATAAAAATAAATGGAAAAGCTTTTTTTAAAATGCAATTTCAATCTCCCATCTCAGTAACAGGACACACGTGCTGCCTTCAAAATGATCAAAGTCCTTCTCTAATTTCTCTATACCAGAAATCTGCATTTGAATTTTATTTTTAAACCTCTCTAATTCTTCGCTGGAAGGGTTTAATACAGATGAAGAATTTAAATCCTTCATTATAAGGATAAATGCATGAAACTACAAAGAGGTGACACAATAGAGCTCAGACCGAAGAGAAGTAAGTAAAAGTGGTGAGCTGAACTAAGTTAATTTAATTTAGCTACATAAAAGATACACTTTGGGACATATAGCTTGATCTCACATGCTTAAAGCTAGACACATGCTTAAGTACTTTGCTGAACGGGGGCCTTCTGCAGACTGGCTTTGCAGGCAGAGGGATACAGTTATTTAAAAAATAAATCTCAAACATTTCTAGAGGAGTGTTACGTTAAGGTAGTAGCACACACAGATACACCAGGACACAGCGTGGTTTCATTGTTTGATTTTTAAGGCCAGACAGGCTCATCAGATCATCTAGTCCGACCTCCAGGACTGACTCGCCGATGGCTTAGCTACTGTGTGGAGATCTTTTACACAGGCACCAATACCCTCCTTTCCTGCCAGGGGCTGTATCCCCCATTCTATGAAATGGGGGGAGACCCTCCCCTCAAAGCCTACACAAAATAAAACACAAAACCAAATTTAAAAAAAAAACAAAACCCAAAATCAAAACCATAAAAGGCTTACTTCCAGAACTGCCTCTCAGCGTGACCCACTCCCCCTACATCTCGCCCCAGCTCCTGGAAAGTACTTTATACAGGCCCTTTAAGTCCCAGCATGCTTTGCCCCAGGCTAGAACTACAGTCATGACTGCCCAGGGGACTACATTTCCCAGTATTCTCTGCTTTCGGGGCTAGATCTCAGGGAGGAACTGGCTGCCAACTCGGCCGAGCAAGCCTTGTCCCTCACTGCTGAGGGCCCTAAAAACAGCATCAGCAGCACATGTGTTTTTATAAACCCCAAATTGCCTTCATCAGGCCAGCTCCACTGTCCCACAGATACTGATCCTGGGATGAGGAGGAATTCACACATGCTGGTTGCCTTCCTGAACCTTACAGAACAAGTGCACCACCACAACGAAGCGAATTAGTAGCACATTATTACAAGTGAATAATGTGCTCGTCCCAAACGCATGATGCTATATGCTTTACACCATATCGTTCTCCCTCAAATATGGAGACAGCTATATTTGTACCTGCACACAAATGCAAGCACAGGCAGTTCTGGAATGGGTTTAGATCTAGCTGGTTTTCCTCTCCCTGTCATGTTGCATTATACACTGGGCAGTGCGGTTCCTCACTATCCATTGGATACCTGGCAGTGCCCAGCAACTCTGCATCTGTTTCCATGGAAACCAGCCTGAGCCCTCAGAAGTGAGCAACCAGAAGGTGAGCATCTTCGCTGCCTCAAACATCAGTCAGGCCTGAACTTTTTAACATGTCAAAATCAGCTTTAAAAGAGCCAGAAGAAGAAACAAATGGTGGAGGATGGGAAGGAGGAATCAGGCTCAGTTTCTGCTGGGTGAAAAGACCAACCCCAGGTATCTGAACAGAAGTCCTGCCAATTAGTAAACCCAGATGAATTCAGGAGCAATGGCCTGCAGCTCTCTCTCTCTCCTGTTCTGCCAAACTGCAGCTCAGTTGAGAGGTCTCCCTCCTGGTGTTTTGCTGTCAGGGAGGGGGAATAAAGGCCCGGTATTAAAACAGACAGTTGGTGCTGTCTTTGGAATCAACCATATTGACTGTGGCTAATTAGTGGACGTGGCACCCTGTGCGGTGACTGCGCAGAGATGAGCACCTGCACCAATTACACCATCCTGCAGCAGCTTTAAGACACTGGCAGTTTTGACCATCTGTGCTTAAATTCACTCTCTCACTCTCTGAGCGATTACTCAGGTATAGCTGAGAACAAACTCTGGCCCAGGTTTGCTATTTTGTAGTTCGATTTTTTATTAAAAATATTGCATTGTGCAAGTAAATTCCTTGAGCCAAATCCTTCAGATCCTTATTCAGTTTGCACACAGGCAAAACTCTCCCTGCCCTCAGAAGGCATCTTGCCCAAGTAAGCAGGGAGTAGACACTGAGGGAGGATCTCAGGATTTGGTCCTAAGTTTGCTACCCATCCTTGGTGTTTTAGAGCAACTCCATGTTTACTCACTGGGCCCCTGGTGTGTCTGAGCTGAGAGCGGATGGCAGATACGATGACTGCTCAGCTGTTGTGTTGGAGTGAGACTGGGGGACCTAGGAGCCCTGGTAATGGCCGTACACCCTGGATCCCAAGCACCAGAGTAGGGACTGAGGTGACCGGTTCCCAGAAGCAGGGTACTAATGGCCTGATCAGAGACTAAATTCATGCAAGTACAACTTCATTGAAACCAATGGAGCTGCACCCACTTACAGGAGTGGGAAGTTTAGCCCCAGATCTTTGGGCCATTTCGTTTGGCCTCAGGCAGTGGCTGACGCTGGATGTTCTGGAGAATGGTGACCCTTCCCTTCCTTGCCACTGCTGTATAAAAGGGCAACATGATACCATGACCGGTGAGAGACTATGACCCTCCCACCCCACAGCAATTTCTGACTTAGCTAGCTGGACTGTCAGTAAATCTTGCTCTTTGTTACCAGCAAGAGCTCGGAGCACTCAGAGTCTCAGCCCCTGGAGAAGTAGAGTAACCCCTCATTTTCAAATGGGGAAACTGAGGTCCAAAGAGGCCCAAAGTCACACAGTCAGTGGTACAAGCAGTGTTAGAATCCGGGTCTCCTGCCTTGTAGTCTTGGGCTATAGCCTCTACCCCATTCTCCCCCTCTTACCTAATCCTTTCATGGAAACTCTCTGTCTCAGTTATTTCCCTGAGGTAATGAATACAACAGGCTCAAAGAAAAGCTGTTTCCTCTGACTGGCAGCAGGGAGGAGGCCAAGAAGGAGGGCAGGAGCCATGCAGTAAGGTACCTGGTACCTGGCCTGAGAGGAGGACCTGGTTCACTAAGACACTGTCCTTACCCAGCCCTTCAAAGCACAGAGTCAGAAAGGCGATGGCCATGGAAGGTGATTTGAGATGAGAGAGCCACCACTAGAGAGGGACAGAACGCCACGCTGAGTGGGCCACATACACGTTATTTGCTCGTCTCACGTCAGAGCTTAGCAGTCCTAGTCCCAGTCCAGGACCCCATTGTGCTAGGCTTTGTACAGGCACAGAACACAAAGTGGGTCCTTGACCCAGTGAGCTTCCCATGTAAACAGAGAGGCCAAAGATCCCAAAGGCTGATTTTAGAAAAGATGACAAGTGGTTGGTCTAATTTTTTCAGCCCAGTTCCGCCTCCCCTGCGCCCCTCGAGCGCTAACCTCCCCGTCCTCATCATCCCAGCCGCAGGATTCACTGCAGCAGAGGAACGGCAATAAGACCGTTGATCCCACAGAGTGTGCTGACCCAACCAGCCAACCTGGATCTATATCCTCCTCCCTCTTGGTGTCAGTTCCCCTTCAGGAGGTCTCCGTTCCCATGAATGACCCACTTGTCTTGTGCTAGAGATAAGATCTGGAAACTCTCTGCCAACTAATGTGCAGCAATAACCTCTTTTTAAAGCAGTTCGGAGAGTGTAGAGCTGCTCTCCTTGCAGTGAGCCACGAAAACCAGGGCAAAGGGTCTGGCACCCAGCAGCTGAAACGGCCCCAGGGCTGATGATGACTGGCATCAAGCGGCTTCGTAAATCAGCCACATGATGGGGTTGGTACTTAGAGGATCAATGTTCACTCTCACTGCCCTGACCTCTCTTTGGCCAATACTGTGCTGCATGCATGTGAGCTGGGGAGGCTGCTATTGAGGTCAGCTCAGAGAGAGTGATGAGTTTCCACTCCTGGATTACAGAAGCATTCTCTCCTGGAGGATGAAGACACACAGGGAAAAGAAGCAGGCTCAGGTTCCCAGATAAGGGCAGACGGCAGGAACGAGAAAAGAGAAACCCCAGAGAAGGGAAAATGAAGCCTTCCCCACACACTTAAATGGGCACAGCGGAGATCCTCCATGCAGCAGGACTCCACAGGGGCAGGCCCAAGTCAGTGCTAAGTAGATACCCTCCAAAGATAAAGGGTCTGATTCTCATTACTCTAAGACCCCTTTATACCTTTGTGCACCCACGTTAAGGCCCTTTTGCACAGCAGAGCCGGGGAGAGAGTCCTTACCATAGATGAGACTCAGGCCCGGCTACTGTGACAGGTTTTTTTACTTCATGGTGTCACAGAGTCACAGGTCTGATGCTCTGGAACTGCTCTGTGTGAAGCCAGCCAGGACTCTGGTGTAGCGTGACTCCCCTCAGGGCACATTGTCCAGGGCACAAAACCCCCTTGGCTATGGCCTTCCTGGATCTGACGGTGACCTCAGAGCATTCAGCACCCCTGTTCTCATTGTGCACATCCGCAGCAGGCCCTGCACCCCAACTTTGCAGTCAGCCATGAACATAGCATAAAACGGTTTGCTAGTACAGAAATCAGGAACTTTCAGCAAAGTCCACCTGGGGGGACCCAGGGCCTAGTGCCCCTGAACACCCCCCATCCAAATCCCAAACCGGAGCCTGACTGGACCCAACCGCCTGGCCTCCAACAAGTCCATTGCTCCTCCTCCGGTCTTTGTCTGGCTTCCCTGGCAAAGTGTCACCTGGTCACATCTCCCTCCTGGTTCTCAGGTTATGATGGGCACCATCTATTCCTAATGTGCAGGCAGCTGGGCAGCCTCCCCTGCCCCTGAGGGCCTCAGCAAATGTCACACACCCATATTCCCACCACCTAGGCTTTGGTGCAATACACAGGGAATCTGAGCACACACAATATTCATGGAAAACAGTAAAACTCACATACAACACAACAAGGGGGGAAACCCCTCCTTGTCGCATATGGTTATTGGGGAAGGTGGAGTCACAGACCAGAGCCAGGCAGTAGTGCACACTGATAGGCATTGTGCTAAAGCACTCCAGTCCTCAACTGCAGCCAATCTGATGGGAATCAGAATCCAACACTTGTGTCTTCACTAAACTAAGGACTCTTCCATTGTGTAACGCTGCACCCAGGGGAGGGAAAGGTGCCCAAGAGCTGCAGGGATCGCACCTGGGATCTCTGAATCTTAAAACATGAGCTACTACTGCTTGATCTAAGAGACCCAGCTCTACTTGCTAAGGCTGTAGTAAGCTCATCAACCTCTCTATGTGGCCCAGCTATCCCTGAGAGGAGTGTGGGATAAGAACCTGTACAGAATGCAATAGAATAGACAGCGCACCATGCTGGGGGCCTGGGGGGTGGGTTATAATTGCTCCTCACAGTGATGAGAGCTAGTAGAAACAACATCTCACGTCTGTGCTGCTTTCTTGACTTTAGCAAAGCTTTTGACACGGTCTCCCACAGCATTCTTGTCAGCAAGTTAAGGAAGTATGGGCTGGATGAATGCACTATAAGGTGGGTAGAAAGCTGGCTAGATTGTCGGGCTCAACGGGTAGTGATCAATGGCTCCATGTCTAGTTGGCAGCCGGTGTCAAGTGGAGTGCCCCAGGGGTCGGTCCTGGGGCCCGTTTTGTTCAATATCTTCATAAATGATCTGGAGGATGGTGTGGATTGCACTCTCAGCAAATTTGCGGATGATACTAAACTGGGAGGAGTGGTAGATACACTGGAGGGGAGGGATAGGATACAGAAGGACCTAGACAAATTGGAGGATTGGGCCAAAAGAAATCTAATGAGGTTCAATAAGGATAAGTGCAGGGTCCTGCACTTAGGATGGAAGAATCCAATGCACCGCTACAGACTAGGGACCGAATGGCTAGGCAGCAGTTCTGCGGAAAAGGACCTAGGGGTGACAGTAGACGAGAAGCTGGATATGAGTCAGCAGTGTGCCCTTGTTGCCAAGAAGGCCAATGGCATTTTGGGATGTATAAGTAGGGGCATAGCGAGCAGATCGAGGGACGTGATCGTTCCCCTCTATTCGACACTGGTGAGGCCTCATCTGGAGTACTGTGTCCAGTTTTGGGCCCCACACTACAAGAAGGATGTGGATAAATTGGAAAGAGTCCAGCGAAGGGCAACAAAAATGATTAGGGGTCTAGAGCACATGACTTATGAGGAGAGGCTGAGGGAGCTGGGATTGTTTAGTCTGCAGAAGAGAAGAATGAGGGGGGATTTGATAGCTGCTTTCAACTACCTGAAAGGGGGTTCCAAAGAGGATGGCTCTAGACTGTTCTCAATGGTAGCAGATGACAGAACGAGGAGTAATGGTCTCAAGTTGCAATGGGGGAGGTTTAGATTGGATATTAGGAAAAACTTTTTCACTAAGAGGGTGGTGAAACACTGGAATGCGTTACCTAGGGAGGTGGTAGAATCTCCTTCCTTAGAGGTTTTTAAGGTCAGGCTTGACAAAGCCCTGGCTGGGATGATTTAACTGGGACTTGGTCCTGCTTTGAGCAGGGGGTTGGACTAGATGACCTTCTGGGGTCCCTTCCAGCCCTGATATTCTATGATTCTATGATTCTGTGGCAAGGATGGGCGCTCCATGGGGAACAGAGCGTTATGGGACGCGGGCTGCAGCACCGAACGCAGCCTAAGAGAAACAAGTTAGTGAGCCCCCCGTCTACATCTACTCCTATTGCACACACCTCCCTCCCGCCTTATGGACACACCTTACCTAATGGTATTAGGGAAGCCTGTCTCACCCGCCTGGGCACTATCCCAGAGCAAGTCTCATTTGTTATGAGAATTGATGAAGGACTGTAGCAGCTGTACCCAGGGGAAGCAGAGCTCACACAGCCTGCACTGCTGGGAATGTACATTTGTAGCTGTGGCGAATGTATTTTTTATTAATAGCACGTGTGCCTCAGTTTACCTGCTTAAGATTATTTCGTCTGACGACATGGAATCAAGTCAAAGGATGCTGATAGGGAGAGCCAAGCAGAAAATGAAACAATGACTAAGAGAGATAACTAAAAGGAAAATACCAACGGGACTTAAAGGAACAATGAAGGCACTATTAATTGGGAAATGCCCATCTTCCTGGCTGCAGTCAGGCTTGCAGGTTTATTCTTCATTGGTCTGAGCCCAGGATCAAAAAGCCCGGCTAGAGAGGAAGGACAGGGTGAGTGGGCAGTAGCTGCTCAGGCGAGACACAGCAAGAGGCAGAGAACTCTGCTAAGATTGTCTATCTCTCCTAGCCCAGGACTAGGGGTATCTGGGTTAAGCGGAGCTTGCCAAAACCTGCAGAGAATAACATTTGGGTGAGACCAGATGCATACAGACTTCTGTTGTGTTAACTCACTTCTCTGAATGCTACATACCTGTGGGTGTAGAAATAATACTTGGTTTTCAAGGAGGTGTTTTGAGTTACTTTAATCAGCCACCGATCACAGGCTCCCAGTGGTAAGTTCCTGCAAGCGACAAATACAGCTGAGCCTGCCAGTTTGTCTCAGGTAGTAAACTGGGGACTGAAGCCCAGAGACTCTGGTGGGTCTCTGGGGCTCCACCCAGAGAGGGGAGAAGCAGGGCTGGCTTTAGGGAAAATGGAGCCCTGGGCGAACGGGGGGAGGGAAGGGATGAGGCAGCTCCCAGTACAGTGACCCCTCCCCCGACGACTGGGGAGCAATGGGGGCAGGAAGTGGGGTAGAGGGGCAGAGCTTCCTGCAGCTGCGGGAAGTTCCAGGGGGTGGGTCTGACCCAGCTGTGGACCTGTGCAGGGGAAGAGGAACTGCTGTCTCTCCCCATCCTGGCCGGGACTAACAGCAGGAGCCCGGCACATGGTAGGAGCTTCTCCCTAACTCCAGACACAGAGCTTGGTGATTAAAGGGGTCTTGGGCTGGGTGTATGGTGGGGGGGGGGGGAGTGCCCATGATGCCCTCCTGACCATGGTGCCCCCTGACCAGTTGCTCATGTCACCCACATGTAAGGCTGGCCCTGGGCAAAGGTAGTAAAACCTGTCATCTGTGGGGTGCAATTGGAGAGATTGTAAAAGGGTCTAAAGCACAGCCTGCCCTTTAATCATGACAGTAGGGAAAGCAGTTGCCTGTGAACTTTAAATTGATGTAAAACTAGCATAACGGGGTGAAAAGATCCCATCTTGAGTAAGGGCGTGTGTAACTCACTGGCCAGCGCAGTATGTGCCCTCTTCTGTACACAAAACCACCACCCATCCGGCTGGTTGCAGGGCAGCAGTCTACTGTCTCCTACTTGCTGTGCAGGTGCCATGTGGTGCTGTTTGGCCAAACAGAACCACAGAGCAAATGGTCAGGACAACCCATGCTGCTCTGGACTAGGGCTCATGAAATATAGAATCATAGAAGATCAGGGTTGGAAGGGACCTCAGGAGGTCATCTAGTCCAATCCCCTGCTCAAAGCAGGACCAATCCCCAACTAAATCATCCCAGCCAGGGCTTTGTCAAGCCTTAAAAACCTCTAAGGATGGAGATTCCATCACCGCCCTAGGTGGCTCATTCCCATGCTTCCCCACCCTCCTAATGAAATAGTGTTTCCTAATATCCAACCTGGACTGTCCTGATTTTGTTTTTCCCTAAACTGAATTAATTTCTCACTATATCTTTGCCTTTTATTCTCCTCCCCAACCTAAACCTTCAATACAAATATTGTAACAGAGGGGCTAGTCTGAGTGCGTTAATCACTGTCTTCTAAGGACAGAAGTAGCACTGCTCAGCTGTGGCTTACAGACCCTATAGCGCCAACAGAAGTTCTCCTTTGGTTCAACCAATCACTGCTTGTGCTTTTTGGAGGAAGGAAAAGGAGATCTAGCCCCATCCTTGCCAAAATCCAAAACGCCATTGCATGTAGCATGAAGTCCTAGACATCTTACGATAATAAATTCTCTGCAGATATCTTAGCATCTGTTTGCCAGTGATTAGTTTTCTGTTCTCTGCCTGTATGAACTTTTCTATATTCCTTTAATTTTTTATTTACCACTTACTTTGGACAAACCTCCTCTTTGGATCTGGGTTACTGTATCCATGGCAACATTTCTTCCCCAAGGTACGTTTTGTTAGAGCAAGTGACAAACCTCAGGTTTCACCTGTTTGTTTGGGTCTGGAAATCTTCCTATAATTCTGAAGCTGACAGGAAGTAAAAAAAAAATCCACCAATAATCTGACTTGATGTTAACTGGATCTGGGTGAGGGGAAAAAAGATCTCACGCATAATTTGCTGCTGACCCAACTTCTGTAGATAGTCTTTACATTGTTTTCCTTGCATGAGAATGTCTTCCGAAGAAGATCTCAAAGATTTAGTCCCAGATCCTCAAAAGTATTTAGGCAACTAACTCCCATTGGCTCTGGCCTTTAGAGGTCTGCTCTTTCCTCTCATTCATACCAATTTAGCTGCACTGATTTCATAGAATCTATTTCTCATTTACATTGGTGGGAGAGGAGAATCAGACTCTAGGACTTTATTAGGATTTAATCCTAATTGAAGAAAAGTAAACATTGCTAAACGCAAAGACACCCATGGGAAATTTCGGAAGGGAGAGCAAGGAGAGGACATTTTCAAGATAGCAGAGAGTCGTATATTTTTGGAGCTGCTTGAATAAAGGCTCCACTGTACTCTTAGACTGCTTGCTTACATCATTCGAAGTACAACTCCATAGGCCCTGCAAGCTGTTCTATGCAAACAGACCTCTGAGTCTGTGTGGAGTCTTCAACAAGGCTCGTTTTGAGTGCAGGGGTCTAGCTGCAGGAAATAGCTCCCTGCTTCTGCAAACAGTTACATGCATGGTTAAATTTACTCACGTGAGTAGCCCCATTGACTTCAATGAAACTATTCACATGCTTACAGTCAAATGCATGCCTAAGTGTTTGCAGGATCAGGGCCTTAGTTTGGAGAGGGAAATAATGAGGCAGTACACAGGTATTTAAAAGGATGAGTGATACAAAAGCCAGTTGAGAGTTTGTCCCCTAAAGAAAAATAACCTAATATAACAGTGAGAATGGCTGTTAATCCTGCTCCTGGGCAGAAACTATTTATCCCTGTGATCAGGAAGAAATTCCTGTCATGGGCTAATACTGCACAAATAGCTGCAGTAGGAGGGTTTTAGACAGTCCCCTGGAGCCTCAGTGCTGCCTGTCCTCAGACACAGGACAACGGACTGGAAGAACCATGGGTCAGTTCTGACAGGGCCACTCCTATGTTTTTAGCCTTTGTGGCAATGCTGTCCAGTCCAGGAATTTCCATTACTGGGCTTCTGGGAAGCTGCTGAAACTGGTTGAGTTTCCAAGCAGCAGTCCTGAAAGCAGAGATTCGCACCCACCTCTGTGCTTTATACTCACTGCAGCAGAGTTAAACTCCATTACTGTAGGGCAGGGATTGGCTGAAATACCTGCCAGTCAAGGGAAAGACACTCCTACCTACTTAGATGGGAGCAGTTTATCTTAAAGACACTTGGGTGCAGAGTTGCCAAGGGAAGCATCACCTGATCAGGGCGCGCTGAAATCCAGGTTTTCCATTGGAATCAGTATTCCAGTCATCTGGTGGTTCTCGCGAGGCAGATGCCGTCAGGTGGGCTGGAGAACTGTAAGAGCTGCTGAAGGAAATGGTGAGGACTTCACAGCAGGGTAGCAGCAACATCAGCCTGAGCTGCCATGTGAAAGGGTTAGCAACCAGCCCAGCCAAACAGCTCTGCTCAGACTCACCCCCGTCCTGGGCGATGGCTGTGTGCCCTGCAGGTGCACATAACCTGTCTCCCCTCTGGTTACCGTGCCTTGCTGTTACATTGCTCAGGGGTGCCGGGGAAATGATTATAGTGGGGGTGCTGAGAGCCACGGAACCGAACTGGAACCCCTCTATACGATGGAACCCACATCAAGCCTGGGGGCGGGGGGTGGCAGCATGCCGAGCACCCCTAGTTCCAGCACCGATGCTGTTGCTCAGAGCTCTCTTGATGGAATGCCTCCCCCGTTACTGAAAAATTGGCCGGTGGCCTCTCTCACCTGTGCCATTCTGTGTCTAGCTGAGACACGTGTTAATTTAGCCTTTCAGAAAGGGAACAGATGCATCCCCATGGGAGGAGAGTAGAGAGGTCAATGAAAGAATCCGGTGAAAGGTGGCTGTCATGCTGCTCAGGGGGGCTGGAACAATTTGTATTGTGGGGGTGCTGAGAGCCATTGAGCCTGGATATAATGGAAACCACCCCTAGGATGCCGCTGCACTGCAGATGCTAGCCCCCCCCCACCCCCCACGAGTCACAGGGTCTTGCACCTGTCCCCAGCGTTCTCCCATGAGGGTGGGGAAGGTGAGTCCCATGGCGCTGTGCACCAGTCTCAGAGGCCCCCTCTGCCCCTCTCCTGACAAGGACATGGAATGTGGGGGGCACATTTCTGTGCTTTTGCCCCCCGGGATATTTCCTTCCACCTCCCACAGAAGTGGAATGTGGGGGCCACGTTGTGACGGGTTGGATCACAGAAACCCCCTGGGGGTTGCCAACTGATGTGCCAAGACTACTTCTGCTCCTGCTTTCCTGCCCTGTTAGCTAGGGACTTCAGTGCCCTGCTTAGTTTGAGCCAGACCTGCTAGCCAGCTGCAAACCCAGACCCAGGTCTGAACCACGTCCCCTAACAGCTGTAGGCTTAATTGAAAGCAACTTAGGAAGTGTTCCTGTCCTTGACACTCAGATGCCCAACTCCCAGTTGGGTCCAAACCCTAAATAAATCCATTTTACCCTGTATAAAGCTTATACAAGGTAAGCTCATGAATTATTCACCCTCTATAACACTGATAGAGATATGCACAGCTGTTTGCCCCCCCCCCCGGTATTAATACATACTCTGGGCAATTAATAAGTAAAAAGTGATTTTATTAAATACAGAAAGTAGGATTTAAGTGGTTCCAAGTAGTAACAGACAGAACAAAGTGAATTACCAAGCAAAATAAAATATGCAAGTCTAAGTCTAGTAGAGTAAGAAAACTGAATACAGATAAAACCTCACCCTCAGATGTTTCAGTAAACTTCTATCACAGACTGGAGGCCTTCCTAGTCTGGGCACAATCCTTTCCCCTAGTACAGCCCTTGTTCCAGCTCAGGTGGTAGAGAGGGGATTTCTCATGATGGCCGCCCCTTTTGTTCTGTTCCACCCACTTATATATCTTTTGCATAAGGCAGGAATCCTTTGTCCTTCTGGGTTCCCACCCTCCTTCTCAATGGAAAAACACCAGGTTAAAAATGGAGTCCAGTTCAAGTGACATGATCACATGTCCTGTGAGACCCCAAGCCTTCATTCCTCCCAGCCTGACCCACAGGAAGGCCTGTCTGCAAACAGAGCCATCCACAGTCTGTTGCCCTGGTTGATGGGAGCTGTTAGGATATAGATATTCAGGCCTGTCTGCAAAGGTCTATACTTTAAGAATTTAGGTATATGTTTATCATTTAGCTAGTTATAGAGGTATAAAAGAAAGAAAGAATCAAAATCACTGTCTGCCGGTGTAAGGGCCTTTTCTCATTGTGACAGCCTGAGGCCCTGTGCTTAGGCTAAGGCCTCTGGCTAAGTAGCAGAGGCAGCCATAAGCTGGGAAGCGACCGGTCACCTCCTCACATCCCAAACTAGTCACACTGAAAGAAGGTGCTATTGGGCTGTTAGGATACAATCCTGTCCTGATAATGCCTATCGCCTCCAGAGAAAGGGAAGAGCCAAGAAGATGTGAAAGGAAACTTAGTTTGATAGCATCCTGTCTGGCAACAACTCACTTATCAATAGCTGGGATGTGAAATCCTCATTTCTGTGTTTGTTCTATCACTGTAGTCCCCATCTCCCTATTGTTTGTCTGTATAATCTCTGTCTGGTTCTGTGATTGTTCCCATCTGTTGGATAATTAATTTTGTTGGGTGTAAACCAATTAAGGTGGTGGGACATAATTGGTTAAATAATCACGTTAAAATATGTTAGGATGGTTAGTTAAATTTCAGTAAAATGATTGGTTAAGGTATAGCTAAGCAGAACTCAAGTTTTACTTTACAGTCTGCAGTCAATCAGGAAGGAAGGGCGGGAATTGGGAACGGGGAATGGGGGTGCGGGAATTGGAATCATGTTTTGCTAAGGGGGAGGAAATTGGAATCATGTTTTGCTAAAGGGGGGAATGGGAACAGGGACACAGGCAAGGTTCTGTGGTGTCAGAGCTGGGAAGGGGGACACCAAGGAAGGAAATTGGAATCATTGCTTGCTGGAAGTTTACCCCAATAAACATCGAATTGTTTGCACCTTTGGACTTCAGGTATTGTTGCTCTCTGTTCATGCGAGAAGGACCAGGGAAGTGAGCAGGTGAAGGAATAAGCCCCTAACAGGAGCCATCAAGATTCCAAACCACCCTTAATGGCCCAAATTTTGCAGAGTTATATTTCATATTTCCAGTTTCAGATACAAGAGTGATACATTTATACAAATAGGATGACCACACTCAGTAGATTATAAGCTTTGTAATGATACCTTACAAGAGATCTTTTGCATGAAGCATATTTTAGTTACATTATATTCACACTCATCAGCATACTTTCATAAAAGCATATATAGTGCAACGTCACATACATTACTATTCCTTAGTCCCTCCAGAGCCTTGGGAATGAATATCTGAAAGCCAATCATCTCCCTGCGCCTGGCCAGCATCACCTCCACGGCTTGTGTTTGGGAGCTCTCCTTGATGAATCCCTCCATCTGGCTATGAGCTTGCCTTGAGCCCCGTGAGACATATCCTGGGCTGCACCTATCAAGAGGCACAGCTCAGAAGGGGTCTTTAGCCCTCCTTTGTGCCATTGGGCTTCTGAGCTGGTGCAGGGCCAAAGTCCCCCTTCCCTTTTGTCTCGCTGCTTTTTCCCACCCTTAGAACCACCTTCTGACCTGCTTGGCTTCCTCACTTGCTTCCCACACTTCCCTCAGAGAAGAGCACCCATACACTGAAACCAAACCCAAACGATCCAAGTAAAGAAACCAAGCTCCCCCCCTTCCTCCCCCCACAAAGCCATGGCACTGCCAAGTCTGTGCCCAGCACCATCGCCTCCTTCTCACCACAGGCATCCAGTCCCTGGGTCAGGCCCTGTCTCCCACTTGGTGCAGAACTTGCCTCCATGCACAGTCCCACTGAGGTGCCAGAACTGGAGATCCCTTGGGCCTGAGGATAGCTCCACGCCAGCCAGACCCTGGCCTATGGCTGCAGAGAGATCAGTACAGCTTAGGGGTAGGGGGTGCACCACCCTCAGCCACCATTGGACTGGCCCCTTAGCATAGATCAGAGTAGCCAGAAGGTGCTGTAACTGTGCTGGCTGCCAATGGCCTCCTAGGGCTGTCCCAGGGACCACCCAGGCAGTCCCAAAATGCATCCCCTGCACCAAGGGCTTGGAGGGGTGGCTTAGAGCTACCACGCGAGCATTCCCCCTGCTGGCGGGTTAAGTGGGGTCCAGGCAGTGGTGTAGAGCAGCCGCAGACTAGATCAGCTTGGCTGGTGCGGGGTTACAAATCACTTTAGTACTGAATGCAGGGGGGTGACATGCTGCTATCAATGGTGCTTTATTGTATGAATAAAGGGGAGCAGAACTGTGCTTAACCTGTCCCAAATGAAGGGGTCACGCTCAGCTGAAAGGAACTTACTAAGTCAGGGGCTCAAATGCTAGACCTCTGTGACAATGCAGACAGGTGCCTCACCAGGAGTCATGGACTCTCTGTAAGGGTCCCTGGTTTGGTTGTTTAAAGATGGAGTTAAATAGGCTCTATTCGGTCCTGTTGTTACGTTAAGTACTCAGTGAGAGCTGAGCTCACTTGTGCTGGGGCAGTGTTTCTGCCCAGTCGGCTGAGAGCTAAAAATCACGCAAGTGGCCGTGTGTGAGCGTCTCCTGTCCACAACATGAACTCCACGGTATGTCGCTAAAAGCTGTGCTGTGCAGACAAAGCCTTAGATACTGAGCGGCAGAGGTCACAGCAGAGCGGCAGGTGGCAGCTCGAGGTGACTGATGGGCAGCCAGCAAAAGCGGTGAGCAGGGCAGCCAAGTGGCAAGGAGCGGCGGCTGGCAGGGTGGCCAGATGGCGAGGTCTTCTTCTAGGTGTCTTTTTCCTGAGGTGGGAAGTGAACTCACCCATATGCACCTCTGAATCCAGGGTCCCCACTGACCTAGGACAGCCCCTGTGAGTGGGGTGTGGTGAGGGAGCAGAGGGGGGCACAGGAAAGGAACTGTTGGTTGTAGAACTCAAGAACAGGGGGCAGAAGGCTCTGCCCCACTCACTCTGGGGAGGGCGTCCTGCCCCACGCACTCTGGGGAGGGCGTCCTGCCCCACGCACTCTGGGGGGGGGGGGCGCGTCCTGCCCCACGCACTCTGGGGGGGGGGCGCGTCCTGCCCCACGCACTCTGGGGGGGGGGCGCGTCCTGCCCCACGCACTCTGGGGTGGGCGTCCTGCTCACAGTTTCATGATTATGAATCCTGCTTGTGGCATTTTCCCTAATTAATGTTGGGGGACTTCCTTCCTTTCATTAAAAGTTTCTTTGCTACACTCAGACTCTGCTTGTGAGTGGGGAAGTATGGCCTCTCAGAGATGCCCAGGGGTGGTGTGTAATTTTCCCAGGTTACTGGGTGGGGACACGAGCCGGTTCTATGTTGCACTGTTGAAAAGGAACCCTAGCTATTGAACCTGGCCCTGGTTGCTGCTGGCTCCACCTGGCAGAAGGGTTACGCTCTGATTATCCCAGAACTCTCTAGGGCCAAATTCAGCATCAGTGCAGTCCTGCCCTCTTACACCAGAACTGGATTCGGTCCTTTCGCCCAGAGTGCCCCCTACCCAAACTGCTTCTTTCTCACTTCCACTAGGTGCCTCCCTGCCAAATGCACAACGGGCGTATAGAACCTGCTACCACAAGGTGCTGTAGGTGCCAAGGGTTTTGTAATTTCACAGACAGGATCAGGCATTTATAGGGACAATAACCACATTGGTCTCTATATTAGATGAGACCACTGACCTGCTGGTTGACCTTGGGCAAGTCACTTCACCTCTCTGTGCCTCAGTTTCCCCACCTGTCAAATTAGGATAATGATGCTTCTCTCCTTCCTTGCTTTGAGATCCATGGCTGAAAAGTTCAGTAGAGGAGCTAGGTAGTATTATTATTTAGAACTCAGTTAATGTTGTGCACGATCAGCTGGCAGATATTTCTCTAGCAGGCCATGACAGTAACCCGGCCACCGGGAAGTTGATCATGCTTCCACCTCCCAGCCCTTCTGGTCCTACTGGGTTGGAGAGCAAGAGACCAGAGAGTCCAGGCCTCTCATCAGCGGACAGGGATATTTCCCAAGGCCTGCTCAGTCTGATTAGTTACAGCAAGATGCTTCTCCGAGGGTGGGCCAGGAACGAAGCTACACCCCTCGCTCTGGCCTGGCCTGGCCTGTTCTGTGTGGATCACGTCTGTCCCAGTGCTACTGAGCACCCCCCGTCTCTGGTCGGGTAGGGGAGCCCTCGGAATGTCCTTTGTTATACAGTACAGCAGCTGGGGCAGTCCGAGTCTCTTTTAATTGTCGATGGCCAGTGCTCGTGTAAGGTGCTGGACTGACAGCCCCAGGGACCAGCATCCCCTCCCTAGCGAGCAGGCACATCAAGGGACGAGGCAGTAGCAAGCCCCGCAATGATCCCACCAGGAGCTTGTCCCACTCTCTAGAAGGACTGCTTTGTAAGGAAGGCCACTAACGAGGCCTCTTGCAGTCACCAGCCCGTGGCTCCACGAGGATACATCTCCACCACTGCAGCCAAAACGATTCCTTGCCGGGTGCAGCAGGGCTAGAGCTTTTGTCCTCTCTGAGCTGTCTCCCACAGGGTACCACAGCCACGTCCACGTCCGCTGGGGAAGGACTGGCTGGCAGAGCTGGTAGGCGGAGCTGGCCGGAGACCTCCCAGCCCGATTCAGGGTGGTTATCGATCAGCCCTCAGGGTAACTATTTCTCCTTACTACACAGCCGGACCAAGACAGACCAGCACTGAATTCTCTTACCCAGGTCCTGTCCCTGGGCTTGGCTGCCACAACCCAGAGGAGTCTTGAAAGTCTTTGAGCTCGGCCCCGCTTGCTCGGGACTCCATTGCAATGGGTCCCACTGGCGTGTCTCATCCCAGAGCACAGCAAGCCCGCCAGTTCACTCCGGAGCCCGCAGAGCCGCTTTCAATGGGGTGGGCACCGTGCTGGGGCTGGTGACCTCTGAGCAGGCTGCGACATAGATCAATGGCAGGAATTCCAGCGAGCTGGGTCTTTTGAACTAGATCGGTTGGCTGCTGCTATGCCGCAACCTCCAGATGTTAGCGAAATCCTAGAAACTTCAGCTCATCACCCCCTTGCGCTCCACACCTCTCCCCCTCTCCCCATTTCTCTCTTGCCTTCACTCCCTTTTTCTGGCCATATCTCAGGTTCTCGGAGACTCTGCGCCCTCTAGTGGCTGCCAGGGCCCTGTGCACGCTCCGGAGGGTTTATATAAAGGCCGAGCAGAGAGAGGCTAGAGATACTGGTGGCGAGATCAGGGGAGCTGAAGAGAGGAGACAGAGCAGCACGGAGGGTTGCCCTGGCAGCTGACCATGGCGGTGAAGCAGCAAGCCCCTTACCTGCACTTGGCTGAGCTCACAGCATCCCAGTTCCTGGACATCTGGAAACATTACGATTCTGATGGTCAGTAAGAACCTCACCCCCAAAACTTCTTTTAAATCTCAGATACTTTTAGGAGGATTTTTAAAAAAAACTCGTAAATATTTGATAAAAACCCATCCCTGTGTGCTATGGCTAGAGTTAGATCTGCGTGCATTTGGGCTTTGGAAATGTGTATTTTTCTATTGGGACAGCTGTAAAAAAACCTTCCTAAGTGCACATTTTAAGGGGCTTTTTGTTGTTATTAATTGTGAGGAAAGTTTTTCAATGGACACTGCCCCAGCTAGGAGACCCTGGCACGAGGTATCGCACATAGGAGTCTCCCAGCCCATCTGCTCTGTTTGGCGTGACATTGCTACCAGGACAAATTCCCATTGTAATGTGCTGGGACTGGCTTTGCTTGCGACAAGGCTGTGCCCTTGTGGGAACGTTGCAGCTGCCTTCTAAAATATGGAGCTGGCTAGTATTTTGCTTTGTTACCCCAATAGTTCTTGCTCACTGGATTCCCCCAATCTTAACTCCAATCCCGTATGGTACTGTTCTGTGCTCTAAGTCAGGCAGCCCAGTAATCCTCCTTCTGCTGGTTTTGTTTGTTGTTCAGCAAGGTCCAGAGCTGATGGGGAATAAAAGTGACACCTGGACTGAAATTAAAGCCTGGGGTAACCCAGCATAATTTAGCTGAAGTTGGTGGCGTTGTACCTGTTTGCACCTGGGCTCAATTTGACCCCAGTCTTAAATCTCTATGTGAAGAGTCCAGATCTTTGGTCAGGCATAGGTAACTTTTGTCCTCTGTGAGGTAGCAGGGGGGATGGAATGTGGATGGCTACGTTGGTAGCAATCTATGCTGAGCGGATGCCTGAGCAGGTAGGGGTATGCTAGGATGGGGCGAGCTGTCTGCAGGCATGACAGCCAGTACCATCCCGTAGGTGAAGGTTTAGGGGTGTCTGTTGTGTCCTGTCAGTCACCTGTTGGCTTCAAAACCAGACGGCAAGTGAAGTTTTCGCAGCTTTGACCCACCTGAGCCCAGAGATGCCAATGCAACCTGAAAATGAAAATGGCTTTAAATCTGTCCTAATGTGAGGATGGCTTTGGTGGAGCAGAAAGAACCCCCCTGTGCATGTCCGATCCCCTTACTTCCTCTCCCGGTCCCTCTTGAAGCAGGGAGTGAGCTCGGCTGTGCAGAAGGGTCTCTATATAGCTGTTATTTCAAAGTGCCCAGCTTCTCTGTCATGGACAGCTGCTATCAAGGGATAGTTAGCCAGGTAAGCCAGCCCTGAATCATAGCCACTTGCAGACCCTTGTAATCCGTCCATTTACCTGGTCCTGAAACCTTGACATCCCACCCATCCCGCACAAAAGGAATGTCCTTTGTGGGAATTGTGCCCCATACAGGGCAGGTGGAATCTTATGTCTCCAGGACTCCAGGGGAGAAGGCAGCGCTGATGTACGGGCTGCCTGAGTGTTTACAATAAATAAACTTCTTATTAGTTTCAAGCTCCCACCTATGGGCTAAAGGTGCTGAAAGGCTTTCCTGGGACATGGAGCTGTAGCTTCCATCAGAAGGACACAGCAGCTGTGAAAGGGGAGAAAGACTCGGATTCCTGCAGAAATAAGCCGGACCACTAGCAAAAGGCAGGGAGTTCCATGCACAGCCTCACTGTGATGGGTGTGCAGGTCCTCGAGATGCAATGACCTGGTGCTCAGCTACTTAAACTCTCCTCGGAAAGCTCCTTGTAGAGCTTTCATCTCTAGAAGTATTTGCTAATTGGAACAGAGTGGTGGGGAGCCTTGTATTTGTGGAGGGGTTAAAACATCAGTCCTGATACATCTGGGACAGCCAATAAACACACACAGCCTGAGTAAACAGGGTGTTGACGCGCAAACTGTGCAATTTATGAGTGAATCGGTACATATGGAGTGGGCAGGGAGAGCAGAGGACTTCCCAGGAGACCAGGGGGCACTTATTGGGCATGGCTGCCAATTATTATTGTCGTGCTAGCTTATCATTAGCTATGTCCTTGCCATTGCATCACTCTTTGACAGCAATTAGAGCAGAAGGCGAGAAGCAGACGTTCACCCAAAGCAAAGCCCCAAATTGAAACACCCCTGAATCTGGAGGGACTCCAGATGATCCCAGATTAGCCCATCTCTAGCAGAAACTCCGCAGTATGGTAAAGCTGGGGTGAAAAGTTGAATCTAGGGGGGAAGTGCAAGGGGGCACTGGCGAATGATTGTGGAGTGGTCTTTACTTGTAAGTCCAGGGAGCCTCCAGGCACTTGGGCATTTATAATGGGGTCATAAACTGGGGACGGGAAAATACAAGAAGATTTAAAATGCTGTAGCAAGAACCAAGGTGAACAGCAAGCCTCAGGAACAAGGGAGAGAAGTCAGTGGCACCAGTGAAGTAGGAATAAAGTAAGATCCAAGGCTAGAACAAAGATTCTATGAGAGTGTCCGATCCACCTTTATCTCCATCTCTTTCAGCCTGTGGCTCAAGGTTTGTTCATCCAAATCATCATTTTTTGTTTTCAGCCTTGTCCTTGAGGCCCTTCTCTTCCTTCTCCCTTCCAAGACCTGTGAAGGAAACCTCTCCTGATTATCATCTCTCCCTTCAGGGCATTGCAGAGACCAATTAAACAAAGCCACCTGCTGAAGAAACACTTGCCTCTCACTCCACAACCCAACAAGCCTCTGTAAACAAACAGCAAAAGTGATCTTGGGAAGCATTTGCAGAAGGGAGTGGCTTGGGTTCATTTGCTTTCAAAATCTGCCCACATTAGTTTCTATTTCAGTTGGAAATTATTAGATAAGTAAAGCACTTGTGATTATGTTAAATCAGACAGTCAGGAAAAATATGCTTTATGTTGAGTGCAGAGCAATTCAAAGAACCATTGCTGGCTGAGCTAAAATAACTGCAGAGCTCTTTGCCCTGGCAGAGGCACTTTACAGCTAGCTGGGTTCTCGTTAACATCCAACAGAACCAACTCTAGTCTGTTCCTTGACAAACTTGTGAGCTGAGTTCTGGCTGCAGAAACTTTATTACCAGCAATGATGGAAGAGGCAGAGAACCCAGCTGGAGGTTTCCATGCTGCCGGGTATGAGAAAAATCATGGCAAATGTTGCTCCTAGTTACATTGGTGTAAATTTGGAGTAACGTCACTGAAATTAGTGGTTTGATTTGGATTTACACCACTGTCACCAAGAACAGGATTTGCCCTCGGCTGCCTTCTTTTGATTTATAAACTGAGCAGATGTGATCAGCATTTGCTGAGAGATGCAGTGTGGAATGTCACAGTGTAATTTCTGCTCAATCATTTTCCAATCAGCATCCTGAATGCTGCAAAAGGCTGGGTTTTAACAACTCCAGTTCCCATTGCAGCAGCATCTCCTCACCCACATTCTTCCTCAACATCAGAAGCAAGGAGTACAGTTGGGACTGAAACTGCCTTAATTTACATTAGTGAGAATCTTTCCCACTAAGTCGCACAGACCCAAAGGCCAGAAGGGACTGTTGTGCTAGTCTAGCCTGTCCTCCCGCAACACATCGGCCAGAGATTTCACCCAGTGATTTTAGGGAGGTCCTATATGGCAGGGTCTGGGGAGTTCTACTGAGGGATTTGGGGAAATGTGTTGTCTCTGTCATCTGCCGCACAGTAGGCCCCAAGGGAAGCATGCTCAGTGCACCACTGGAGTGCAGAACTGCTCTATTTGGGTCATTTCTCTTCTTAACAGTGGCTGCACATGCAAATGAAAATATTAACCCATCTGCTGGACCCTTGGAGGGGACTAAACTTGCAGATGAGAATGGCAGCGCTTACCTGACAGGTCAGCACAAAGCACGGGTGTCTGGCGGGTCGATGCACCTTGTTTACTTTTGCAGCCAGTTAAAATGATTTCTCAGCCCCAGCGGAGTTGGAGATTTTCAGGTTAGAGGCAGCCAAGGGATTGAGTCAAATGGCCAGGGAAATTCTCAATTAAAACATGAGGTGTAATTAGCGACAAGCAAAATCCAGCTTGCTTTTCTTCTTCTTTGAGTTTTCTTTCTCTTTGTCATTTCATCCTCTGTCCCTCATTCACTCCTTAAATCTTACAGATGTGTCAATTTCTAGCTAGCTTTTCTCTCTCACAGGGTTTCTTCCTCTGCCTGTGCCTCTTGCCTCTTTTACTCAGTCCCCGTCTCTCTCTCTCTCTTTCTGATTTCCTAGGTCTCAACATCAGCTACAAACTCCTCTGCTCCTTGGGCTCCATTTCTCCTTTGGAAGATACAAAGTTATCTGACTTCAGTTAGTTACTCATGCGTGGGATGAGACAAATCCCAGTGAAGTCAATAGAATTCTTTCCAGTGGGTTCACTGGGTTTCAGAGCAGGCCCGCACTGCCCTGGGGCCGACCTAGGCTCCCATTTGCCTTGCGCGGTGTTGAAAGATTGCTCTGCAGAAGAGCTGTCTGTACATAGCCAGTTAATAGGATAACATGCCAGTAAGCGGCCCTGCTCCTAGGCTGAACACTGCAAACGGTTCCTGCTTGGCAGCTCTTTATTCATTGTCTTGCGCAGCGTGTTTGAGCTGTGCAATGGAATGCGAAACGGTGTCGTATTGTTCAGACACTAGGTGGAGCCGTGTGTAACACGCCTTGCTTAGGCTCACAACTGTGATTCCTGGCAGGGCATTAAAGGATCTTATGGGAGACGCATCTCCGGTGTCGCTCTCTGAGAAGGAGGCTTGGTAGCCTGCCCATATCTGGTACAAGAGACCAATCTGTTAGGAGCAACCCTGCAGCCTCCCGTGTACAAAGCGAGTGCCCTGGGTTCTCACCCATTTGAAATGCTGGCCTACTCAGGCAGCACACTGGCACAGAAAGGCCTGGGCACCTCTGGGCAACTAGTAGATTCCTTGCTCCTGGAAGACCTTCCTATGTCCTCTTACCTTGCAAAGCAGCTTATGTGTGTTTGTACCTAAATTAAGTTCCCGCAAACGGGAACCCCCCAGCCTTGCCTGGGGCTGCCTGGACCTGCTAGTGTCGAGAGAGGGAGGGGTTTTGCCCCCATTGCAGGGCAGGAGTCTCATCGAGTACTCAAGTGCTCGGAGGCACAATGCCAGGCAGTTCACCAAGGAGGTGTGGCCTGCCGGCTATCAGGTGTGGCCAGTCTCCCCTGCTGCTTGTCCCATATGCTGCGGTGTGTGCTAGATGGGGGCGGGAGGGCGTGCCCAGTGTGCGTGCCCTAGCTCTCCTGCTGAAATCCTACCCTGGCTGGCAGACTCCAAGAGCAAAGGACACATCAGGTAGCACCCCTGCTTCCTCTCACAGTGATAGCCAGCAGAGACGTTGGCAGCACTGGCTAAAATGTGCTCATTTCCTGGTCCTTGGTGAGCAAAGGGTTAAGCTGAGCTCAGCGTGGGCAGGTGCTCAAGGAAGAGTCTGAGCCGTACCAGGGATATGGTCTTTGGGCAGGCTGGGCTCCATTCTCAGGGCTCACCGGGCTGGCTGAACCCCACACTGGGGAATTTTAGGTTAGAAGCACTAAGCCTTGAGATAAGATCTTGCTAGTGGTGAGTTTTTCCCCTGCTGGCTTTCTCCATCAGTTCTAGCCTCCCCACCCTCTGCTTTTCGCTCCCACTTTGGAGGGTTACTGAGTGTCAGTGATGCCTGGGTCTCTTCACAGACCTGAAGGCCAGACGGACCCTAACTC
Source organism: Chelonia mydas (assembly GCF_015237465.2). Lineage (NCBI taxonomy): Eukaryota > Metazoa > Chordata > Testudines > Cheloniidae > Chelonia > Chelonia mydas. Next base: position 2,432,593 of record NC_051252.2, on the reverse strand, counting down.
GCAGCGTAACTGGTCAGAGAACCTTGCCCCGCAAGTCCTGCATCGTGCCCAATAACTTGAAAGCTCTGGTATCCTGACTGAGGCGGCACTGTCCAGTTTGGTTTTACTGCCCCCGTCTCTTGTAAGATAGCCAAGCCAACAATTATTTGTTGACAGACAAAAATTCTGTTTAAAATGTAGATGCCTCAGAGCATCTAGCAGTAAACGCTGGACCTGCCGTCTCTGTGTTGGAAGACCGGGGCTAACGCGACTTGAATTCTGTGCTGAACTGGTGGGAGCTATTTTTCCTTCTGGGAGTGGAGCCCTGTGGTGTGTAAAGGAAAACTCGTGTGTCCATTGGAATGTTGCTGGACACAGCTGTCCTGTGGTGAGTGTTCAGTTCAATCCTGTCTGCCGGACTGATTCAAAGTCGACAGGAGCTTGCAAGAAAAGGGAGAGGGAGAGATAAGTGGGGCCTAGCCTGGTGTGTTCGACTTCAGCAATGCCCCGTCTCTTTGGGTACATGACCTGCTCCTGGTGTAGAGTAGTTGAATTCACAGGAAAGAGAAAACACAAACAAGATTCAAATCTGGGGGAATTCTTACCCAGGGCACTCCCCACTTGAGCTCTGGCACCGCCAAGATTGGTGATGCTTGTGCGTCGCACGGTGTTTAATTCTTTTAGCATGGGTTAAGCTGCAGTCCCGCTCGAGCAGTGTCTCCCTGGTGGCCAGAGGAGCACAGGAAGAATGAAAAGTCATCAGCAGTTACAACTTGCTCTAATCTGCAGATGAGCTTGTTTAGTTTAAGTTGGTTTTAGTCTAGGAGACAAACCTGGCTTGGTCTCCTAGCGGGAGACACTGGCCACTGTGCCAAAGACCGAGGTACTATTTAAATCCCACCTAAGCACGGTTTAAGTGATGCCTACCTGTGGCGCTAGCTGCTTGCTCAGGGATGAATTGCACCCTGGAAGAGCAGTTGCAGGAGGCTGGTAATAGAGTCTGGTTAGGGATCGTGTCTGAGCTAAGCATTCCCTAGGCCTTTGGCAGACAACGTGAAGAATTTCATGATTTTTAAAGTGCTCAGTCGTTTTCGTTACTCTCCCAGTGCCAGTCGCTAATCTGGCAATATTGAATTTCACTCTCCATTTCAAACCAATATTTGCAGATAATAGCTTGACGCCATTTGCCCAGCCCTACTTGGGACCTTCCTGCTGTATTTGGCACCCTACGATACACATTTCTGCAGTGCAGGAAAATAGAAATTCACCCCTACTTAGCAGGTAGTGAACAAGATTCATGGGAGCCACGCAGTTGGGATTAACCCAGCCATCTGTAGGATCGCTATGGGCAGCTGCCCTGTCTCCTGTAGCCCTGGAAGGACTGAGGCCACACCCCAAAGCCTGGCTCAGATTCTCCATGAAGGAGAAGACAAACACAGCTCACAAAGTAATGCAAAGGAGAGTTTTCTCCCAGTCTTCCTATAGGCCATATGTTGGGGTTCGCTGGCTCCCCAGGAGCCAATTTGCTTCTTATACTTGTTCCCCTTAAGCCAGGAGCTTTCAGCCAGAGCCTCCTGTGCCCTGGCAGCTCCCTCCCAGCTGGGCTGTATGCTGGCTTTTATAATCACCCATCAGTCTCAGCTGGGAGGTTGCTGCTCAATCACAGGTAAGGCTGGGCCCAACTCCCCTTAAAGGGGCAGCCGCTCTGTGACATACACCTTTGGGCAGCGTGGTTCAGTGGAAAAAGCATTGAACTAACAGATGGAGCCATGGGTTGTAACCACTGAGACCCCTGCCAGATGTATCAATCACCTACAGCTCCGGCTGCTGTCAATGGGAGGCGTGGGCAGGGGCGGCAGGTTTGTAGAAATTTTGGTGGTGCCCAGTACACCCAGAACCTCCCCCCCCCCCCTCCAACTCCCCACACACACCTGCCTAAGGCTCTGGGAGGGAGTTGGGGTGCGGGAGGGGGTCGGGGTGCGGGAGGGGGTCTGGGGTTCAGGTTCTGGGATGGAGTTTGGGTGCAGGCTCTGGGCTGGGGCAGGGGATTGGGGTGCAGAAGGGGTGCTGGGTGCAGGCTCCAGAAGGGAATTTGGGTGCAGAAGGGGTGAGAGGTCAGGCTCTGGGAGGGGGTCTGGAGTGCAGGCTCTGGGATCGAGTTTGGGTGCTGGGTGCAGGCTCTGGGAGGGAGTTTGGGGACAAAAGTAGGGGCAGGGGAGGGGTGGGAGTGCAAGAGGGAATTAGGGGGGAGGGGGTGCAGGCTCTGGGAGGGAGTTTGGGGGCAAGAGGAGGTGGGAGTGCAGGAGGAAATTTGGGGGCCGAAGAGTGTGTTTGCGGAGGGGGTGTGGGTGCAGGCTCTGGAAGTGGATGGGGGGGTTCGATGCTTACCTGGGGCACCCCCTCCGGCAGCGGCTCCTAGGCGGGGCAGGCCGGGGGGTCTCCTCACGCCGCTGTCTTCCCATTGGCCGCAGGGGTGTTGGGGGGGGGGGGGGCAGCGCACAGTGCCACACCCCCTCACACGGGCTGCAAGGACCTGCCGACAGCCACGTGGAGCGAGCGCGCAGGAAGCCGCTCAGCCCCGCTGCGCTGTGGGTGGTGGCAGGAGCCCCCGGGCTGTTTTAAATCGCCCGGGGGCGGTAGGTGGGAAACTTTGCTGGAGCTGGGCCCTTGGGACAGGAATATTCCTGGTGCCCAGCCACCATGGGCCCATAGAACTCGCCACCCATGGGCATGGGTGCTCAGCACCTTAGAAAAGCAGGCACTAAGTGTCTGAAGTTGGGTATCCAAGATCAGTAGCTGCTCTTGAAAAATTTAGCCTTAAACTTCTCTGCCTCAGTTACCCCAAATGTAAAATGGGGATAATACTTAACCACCCTTGTAAAGTGCTTTGATGAAAAGGGCTATAAAAGCTACCAAGTTCAGAGATCATGGTGATGGGCAGATTGCAAGAGCATAGATAAATTGTAAATGTGTAAAAACCAGGACCCAACCGGTCAGTGGGGAATCACAGGCCTCAGTGCCCATTGCTAGGGGTGCGGGGGGGGGGGGGGCAGAAGGGAGTGCCCACCAACACCATCAGAGTGTGACGGGTCTACCTAGCCCTGCGTGGGGCTGTTTGCGCTCAAACTGCCCAGAGCTGCATGGCTTTGCGGAGAACCCACACACCCCAGAGGCATCCCTGGGCCCTTGCCTAGCTAGGTGGCTCTGTGGCACAGATGTTGTGTGTGGGATTGTGCGCTCTGGGCCCAATTAATTCATGGACAGGCCATGTCTACACTAGAGCCTTCACATTTCCCACCCCTGCTGTCAAGGCTGATTCCCCGCTCTGGCACTTCAAGTGCAGAAGGTGGTGGCCCGCAAGGATTCCAAAAATTAATACTGGACACTCCAGGCTGGTATTAAACTCCCAGGGTTCCAGTTTCTCTCTGACCTTGGCTTGGTAAACGCTGCCACCATCCAAATGCAAAAAAACCCTTTGAATCCAGGAAGGAGCACTTGGGAATTCCTCCCTGTGGGGAACCCTCAAGCCCTTTCACCCCCCACTCCAGGGAAGAGCTGAGAAAGAAAACAAAGGAAATTAGCTGGTGACAACAACTAATCAAACAGCATAGGTACAAACCTCTTAGGACACAACAATCCAAATCCTGTTCTTAAAAAAGATAAATTTTATTAAAAACAAAAAGCAAGAAAATACATCTGGAATTTAGGCTTTTGCTAGATTTCAAAAGAGCAATTCCAAAAATTAAGCACCCAAAATAGCTTTCTTGGGAGTTCAGCTTAAAGGTTACAAGAAAAACGAAAGCATCTGGGGTTAGCACAGAGGAGATCCACAAGCCAAAATAAAGAAATAAACCTGATCACCTCTATCTAAACATTCCTAATTTACTTACATATTTGGGGGGGTTTCAAATAAGTAATTCTAGGTATGATCTGATGATTTCTCATACCTGGCTTAAAGGTTTACGCAGCATTCCTGGTGCCCTCTGTTCCCCTCTTTCCCAAAGGGCCACAACAGACACAAAGGGAAGGCTCCTTTCCCAACTTTAAAAAGTTCTAGCCTTCCCATTGGCTCTTTTGGTCAGGTGCCCACTCCCTTTTCTTTATCTGGGGGACTTTTTAACCTTTTACAGGTAAAGCAAGCGGAGAATAGCTACCAAGAGGGATTTTACAGCTAACTGGCTGGCTGGGTGTCCATAAAAGGGAGCCACACACACACACTCACTCACTCACTCATCACTTCATTTATCACACCTGCTAACACTAATCCACCAGTGAGTCTGTTGCAATAGAGGGCAGCAAGTGTAGATGGCCTGCACCATGCCATCTCTACTTGCTGTGGGCAGGATTAGCCAGCACCGTGGTTAACACACCAGCAGCTTGTCTGTATTAAGGCTCCCATCGTCACTACCACGCTGGGCTTCCCCAGTGACTGCAATGGTGGGCGACTGGAAAGGTAAATGTCCCTAGTGCAGACAGCTGCAGCGAGACCCAACAGAAAAGCAGCAGCTAAATCCCTTACCTTTGCAAAGAGGCTGTTTAACAAGGACTGTTCAGCCCATTACTGTCGCATCAAAGAGCCCAGCCAGAGCTGGAAAGAGCCACGTTCGCTTCTTGCCAACAAAGGGAAAAATTGTATAAAAATCATTTCAAAAAGATGTGAGCCAGGCTTGGCTGGGACTCCCTGCGGCTCAGACACAAAAGGGGAAAGCTAGCCATTGACAGAGCCATTTTCCTTTTCACCCCTCGACTCCCAAGCAGCCATTGCTCAAAAACTGTTGAAACAAGGGAACGGATCAACTTAGAAACTGCCATCACCCAAAAGACCAATGGCCCATAGGGTTCTGTCCACAGCACCAGAAGCTTTAGAGAAAGAAGCTTCAGGTATTTCAGGGACTCACATGGCCCTATTACTCTAGTATCTGAGTATCTCACAGTGTATTTATCCTCACAGCACCCCTATCCCACAGGAAAGTACTATTCACCCTATTTTATGGATGGGAAACTGAGGCACAGGAGACGAAGTGACTTTCCCAAGGTCACAAAAGAAGTCTATGGCAGACCAAGGCATTGGACCAAGCTCTGTGGAGTCCCAGGCTAGCACCCTGATCGCTGGACCATCCTATATTTCCCATAAAGCTATTGTAATGAACTGGTTTGTATGTACATGACTGCCTTCTACTGGCAGCAATCAGAACTGCTCAGTTGTGTGCCATCAACTCTTTATTGCTTCTGCTTAGAGGAGATTTTCCCTTAGCTCCAACGGCAGGTGCCTGTGCTTTCTGTAATAGGAAGATCTGAGTTCTATCCTGCTGTAATCATGAAGTTCCAAGAGGGTGTTTTTTGTCCCTGGCTGCTGCTCAGCTGTAGAGATTTTTTTCATGAAGGGAATTTCCTAGCTGGGAAATGTATTTTTCCCCCAACTTGCACCCCATCCCTCTTTGGTGTGCACAATCACTTACTAAATATACTGCAACTCATTCATCTAGCTCAGCCTGCAGCCGCGGACCTTTGCCTGGTGAGGATACCCACCAATAAATCAAAAGGAGGACTTGTGGCACCTTAGAGACTAACCAATTTATTTGAGCATAAGGTTTCGTGAGCTACATCCAATGAAGTGAGCTGTAGCTCACGAAAGCTTATGCTCAAATAAATTGGTTAGTCTCTAAGGTGCCACAAGTCCTCCTTTTCTTTTTGCGAATACAGACTAACACGGCTGCTATTCTGAAACCAATAAATCACTGACCATTGTACTCCCAAGGGCAGCAGGATTGATTACGGTGGCTGTGTCTATCCTTGTGAATGACACTGCAGCTCTTAAGTCTATTCATTCATTCACTTTTATTTTGTGCTCACTGGCTTGAAGACTGTCTCAGCTGATATGGAAAAGAACGGCAGCTCTGAAGCACCGGGCTTCTTGGCACCCAGCTGAGAGTCCGTCACTGTGGATAAATCTGCTGCCCCTCTGGCTATGCCCGTTCAGACCTCAGAACATTGTGGGACAGTGTCAATAACCATCTGCCTCTCCTCTGTCTGGGCTCCAAAGCAGAGGCCAGGGTGCAGTGGGACAGCAGCAGAGCCCTTCACTGCATCAGCTCGCTGCTGAAGCACAAACAACTCCTTCATGTTGGTCTCATTTGCATGGCTGGGCTTAGCGTGCGGGTGTTGGAGGCCTGTGATCCACAGAGGGTCCGGCGAGATGAAATGGTGGTCCCTACCGACCTTAAGCTCTAGGACTCATTGAGGCTGCTGGGAGGTTGGGTCTAGAGCACCTGGCAACGGAGGCTCTTGTCTGTTCATGAGCCCCTGAGGTAGTGGCGGGGTTCTTGGCTGGGGAGGGGTCGTCATGATCAGCCTCCCCCTCCTTATGGCTTGATGGGAGGGGTGGGTCTGAGACGTCTTCTGTGGTGGCAAGACATCACAGTAGGGAAAAGGCTCAAATGCTCTGCTGGTGGAGTCAACTCCAGGCCGCTGCTGATGGCTTTGGGGAATGTTAGTGTGTGAGATCGATTGGACCAGCCTGGTGTGGGCCAGTTCCCCCAGCAGCTCTGTGAAGGCACCTCAGGCCTGACTGGCGCCAGCCCCTCCGTTTCCAGTGCTTGGCATCCCCCAGCAGAGATTAAAAACCCATTTGTATGATAGCACTGAACTCATTGCACCCACGATTTGGGCTGGGCTTGGTCCCCTCATGGCCATGGGCGGTGAAAGGATAGTGCATTCTCATTGTGCTATGATCCCACAGGAGGAGGGCTCTATAAGGTCAGGCTTGACAAAGCCCTGGCTGGGACGATTTAGTCGGGGATCGGTCCTGCTTTGAGCAGGGGGTTGGACTAGATGACCTCCTGAGGTCCCGTCCAACCCTGATAGTCTATGATTCTATGATTTGAACCTTGTTGGATGGACACCATCAAACTCATCTGATGTAAGAACAGGGTGGACTCAAAGTGATGGCTCTGAAATAAATAGCCAAAGCAATCTCCACCAAGCTCTCCAGCCTCTCTTCTCACTGGAAACAGATAGCAGGGCGAGGTTCTTCTCACTGCAGTTAAATAGTCAGCAAAGCTCTCTGCCTGGCTGATGCCAGCATGAGGTCCACTTGTCAGCCACTCTTTCACCTCTGACAGTCACTGTGGACAGCTGAATCCTGCAGGAATGCGTACTAGCTGTGTACAGAACTCACAGAGCAAAATGTAATTACTGACCGAAGTGGCTGAAAACCAGACCAACTCCCCAGGCTTTCAGTGCACGGCTTTGGCTCTGTGGTGACGCAGCGGAGGGGATGCACAGGAGATGGAGGATGGTCCAGGGGTTACGGAAGTAGCCGGAGAGCAGGGTTCAATTGTGTCTTCTGCCACAGACTCCTTGTGTGACCTTCGGAAATTCATCGAGTGTCTCTGTGTCTCAGTTTCTTCTCTGTAAAATGCAGATAATAGCACAGCCCTACCTCACATGAGGGACTGTGAGAGTAAATACATGAATGATCGGGAGGGGCTCAGATGCTGTAATGAGGGACAAATACATACTCTAGCAAGGAGACCAAAATTCTGGACGGAGCCACTTAGCTGAGCAGCAGCCATGGTTTAAAAAAAAAGGCCAGTGAAGAGCAGAATCTGAACTGCCATTCTGCCCACGGCAGGACTGTAAATAACCGTACGGGGGAAACTTCTGCAGCGATTTGACGCTGGGCTGTGGGTCATTTACAGTGCAGCAGTGGGAGGGTAGGATCTACCTGCTTTGCTGAGAGCTCTGACGCGGCCATGGCAAAAGACAATCCAGCAACTTGGAGCTTTTCTTGTTTTTCTTTTCAATTTGCTGAACCAATTGCTGCTCTTTAACTGAATTGAGAGGTGCTTGGGGCTCCTCTGCGTGTTTTATTGGTAAAGAGGCGGACGAATGGTGTCCTGGTTCAGGCACTGGCCTGGGGCTCAGGTTATCTTCCTAGTGGTGCCAAAAATTTCCTGTGTGATCTTTGGGAGGTCACAGCATTGCTCTGTGCCTCGGTTTCCCATCTGTAAAATGGGACTGTTGGGGGCAGGGGGCGTTGTGAGGCTTAATCCAGAAACAAAGGTGCTGTGGTCCATAGAAGTACCTAGACAGATTTTACATAAAGATGACAAATCCACCAGCTTCTTGTAACCGGGGGAATGGTCCCACTATTGTGGGGAACTTTCCTGTCTTACACACTACCCCGATGAAATGGGCTAGCGAAAGGATCTGAGTCCTCGCTCCCACTTCCTTTACCCAGAGACCTGCCTGCCCTTGAGAGCTCCCCTTCCACTCTCCTGTGTGGCAGAGTCCTCATAACCCCAACAAGGCTGGGTCCAGGATTCCTGGGGGACTCGACCCCCAACCTTGTCGTGGTCACTTAGGCAGGGCTCGGGTGTCCCCACTCCAGGGTGCTCTTTCCACTCTGGATGCTTCCCTGACCCATTGACCATTCATAGAATCCTAGAATATCAGGTTGGAAGGGACCTCAGCAGGTCATCTAGTCCAACCCCCTGCTCAAAGCAGGACCAATCCCCAACTAAATCATCCCAGCCAGGGCTTTCTCAAGCCTGATCTTGAAAACCTCTCAGGAAAGAGATTCCACCACCTCCCTAGGTAATGCATTCCAGTGTTTCATCACCCTCCTAGTGAAAAAGTTTTTCCTAATATCCAACCTAAACCTCCCCCACTGCAACTTGAGACCATTACTCCTTGTTCTGTCATCAGCTACCACTGAGAACAGTCTAGATCCATCCTCTTTGGATCCACCTTTCAGGTAGTTGAAAGCAGCTATCAAATCCCCCCTCATTCTTCTCTTCCACAGACTAAACATCCCCAGTTCCCTCAGCCTCTCCTCATAAGTCATGTGCTCCCGTCCTCTAATCATTTCTGTTGCCCTTTGCTGGACTCTTTCCAATTTTTCCACATCCTTCTTGTAGTGTGGGGCCCAAAACTGGACACAGTACTCCAGATGAGGCCTCACCAGTGTCGAATAGAGGGGAATTATCACGTCCCTCGATCTGCTGGCAATGCCCCTCCTTATACAGTCCAAAATGCCATTGGCCTTCTTGGCAACAAGGACACACTGTTGACTCATATCCAGCTTCTCATCCACTGTAACCCCTAGGTCCTTTTCTGCAGAACTGCTGCCGAGCCATTCGGTCCCTAGTCTGTAGCGGTGCATGGGATTCTTCCGTCCTAAGTGCAGGACTCTGCACTTGTCCTTGTTGAACCTCATCAGATTTCTTTTGGCCCAATCCTCTAGTTTGTCTAGGTCCCTCTGTATCCTATCCCTACCCTCCAGCGTATCTACCACTCCTCCCACTTTAGTGTCATCTGCAAACTTGCTGAGGGTGCAATCCACACCATCCTCCAGATCATTAATGAAGATATTGAACAAAATCATTACATTACATACAGTTTAAGCAAATAGAATTTATTAAATAGCAACTAATTAAAAAATAAGGAGAAAATTGCAAAGGTGAAAGGAAAACCCATCACCCAGCTCTGCGGCCCGCGGACGTCACAACCAGCATCTCTGGGATGTCAGGGCAGTTCAGTCTGTTCCTCACACGTCCCTGGTCCCTTCTCCGGCCCTGGCTGTGCTGCAGGGATGCTGCGGGTCGGACACTCGCTCTGGTGGTGGCCACACACCCTCAGGCTTTAGGTGGCAGGGCCCTGCTTCTCGGCATCACCCCCGCCCCATTAGGGTTCTGATCCCCCAAGTCTGGCCTGTGCTGGGCCCGCTGCCCAGCGTCCCCCTCGCTCTCCCCAGCTGCTCACCGCACCCGGCTCCGGACAGCTCCAGCCCCAGCCCCAGCTCCAGCTCCACCACTCTGCCTCAGCGCTGCTGCTGCCCTGCCTCCAGCTCCCTGGGCTGCTGCTCTGGCCCCTCTGGCTCTGGCTGCTCAGCTCTGCTCCCAGCACACGTCTGCTCTGTGGGCTGCTTCCGTGACTCTGCTCCCAGCACAGATCCGCTCCCTGGGCTGCTTCTCTGGCCCCTCTGGCCAGCACAGCTCTGCTCCCCGGCTCAGCTCGGGCCCCTGCTCTCTCCTTAGCTCAGCCCCACTCTGTCTGACCCAGGCAATATCTCACACAGAGGACGCCCTGTGGACTGTCGGTCTTCGGGTCCTGATTTCCCATCGACCCTTCCCCTTTCTTTTGGTACTGTGAGCTAGCAACCAAACCCCCCCACTGCGTTTTAGCAAGGGGACAACAGTCCCCTTACATTCTGTTGTCTACCTGCTAAACCCTTCCAGTTCCCTTAGGTGGAATGGAAACCTTATAATTATTCACCAGCCTGATGCTCTATGGCCATACTGCTTACACCAGTGAATGATCCTGCCAATGAGAGGCAGAATTCCAATTGCCATAGACACTGGGCACAGTTGGGCAGAGGAGACCATCTGTTTGCCACAGAGCCGTAGCACTTAAGACAGGCCATTGTCAGATGGGCCTGAATTTGTAAGGTCTTCAAAAACTGAGGATCAGCCTTTGGCAGCAAAGGAGCATTTAAGAGTGGCCTTGGCCATTCCGTTTCTTCTATCTATAATGCTCTGGGGAACATTGATGGAGTTATACCAAGGATATACTTGGACCATTTTGTTCACCCTTAGTAATGATATGTTCTTGCTGTTAACTTAGTCACTTTATAATGCAGACCTTTCATGGGAGCTGATCACCTGGCACCATGTCATGTGTACCTGGCTCATTGGGTCATGCTGCAATTTGGGAGATGAGCAGGAGGGTGGACTACTCATCTGTCTTCCATTAGTTCTGGAGAATCCATGAAGCCCACTCGGGATTTGGCTGTTGATACTGGTTGAAGCCCGAACACCATGGTGATAGATGGGACTGTAGAACCCTGCGCTAGGCAGGCAGACAGTGCTAATGGGGGTGGTAACTGTTACTCTTTTCGACGGGCAGAGGAGAATACACTGTCTGTGGGCATCAGTACAGTTTTGCTAGCCGTCAGCCTTACCTGAGCAGACCTGGCAAGAGAGAGATTAAGGGGTGTGTATTAACTCATTTACGTTCTAACTCCTAGTATTCCTCTTGACACTGGAAGCAACTCTCTTCCTGAAGGCAGAAATGACCTTGTCGGGGCTGAGCATACAATAATGAAAGGAATGGCCAATGTAGGCTCTCTGGGTAAAGTAGTGGTTGTCTACAGCCATATCACTTTAGCCTCTGATCTCCTTATACTTCATAAGGCAGGTAGGGTCCAGCTGGGTGGCTACTTAGCTCGCAGGTTACTGATGATTTTTGGATGGGCTGGTGTCTGAGAATAGAGGGCAGAGAAGCTGAAGCTGTAAGTTGACCTTTCCTCTTCCTCGGAAGATAAGAATCCAGAGCCCATGGAAGCAGGAGCTCAATGAGTGGAACATTAACTTGCAGTATAAATGGTGGCAAGGACAAATAGGATCTGTTTCCAATTCATTCTCTCTCAGCAGCTTTCAAGACAACTCTTTGAGGAGATGGCCTCATAGAAGCTCCACCAGTCTCGTTGTCAATCCTCCCTAAGGCTCTCGGTTAGGAGGCTTCACCTGATAAACAACTGCTGTTCTGCGAATCTCTTAGCCTGGATAATGTACTGGACTGCAGCTCTGATTCCCCAAGAACATCCAGTAAAGAGAGCCCAAGAGAGCCAGGGGAAATGAAGGTTTCAGAGTAGCAGCCGTGTTATTCTGTATCCGCAAAAAGAACAGGAGTACTTGTGGGACCTTAGAGACTAACAAATTTATCAGAAGAAGCTGACATGGCAATGCATGGACCTTCAGAGATAAAAAGGGAGATTTGTGAAGCACGCCTTCAACAATCTTGTAACCAAATACCCTGCGAGAGTAGACATGTGACTAATTATTAGACGGACAGTAATTTCCCTCCTCCGAGAGACACTGCTTCTGAGCACACCAGCAGAAATACTAGATAGGGCTCACAGAATCCCTGGTACTGCTTAGAACAAGTAATGAGCACTCCTGATATCTTTGTATCTCCCTCGTCTCTCTCTATTGGCCTGAGCTGCCCCAGTGCATGTACCAGCTTCATGGGGCAAGGTGTACCTCCAGTACTGCCCTGGTGGAAGGCTGGGGCCCTTTTGAGAATGCCACCGTGACCTGCAGCAGCAAAGCCATCTTCTTTGGAGAACGATCAGTTAAGCTTGTAATATGAACCCTCAGCATGGAGGTGTGGTTGGAGGCTGTCAGTGGGTTGGGTGGAGATAGAGGTTGTGGACACTAAAACCAAAAAGGTGTCTCACAGTTCCAGAAAGGTGGAGTGCCCTTAACAGATCCCAGCTGAGCACTGGAAGCAGCCCCTGCTCGTGGCCACAGGCTAGTGGGCAGGCTGGATTTCTCATGGGCTAGGTGCCAGCTCAGTTGCGTTCCCCCAACCAGCTAGCATTGCCTCCATCTTATCAGGATTGCACTTCCATCTGGATTGCAGCTCACCCTTCGGCAGGCCCACTGCGAAAGCAGAGTCCACACACGGTGTCCACTGAATGAGGGACAGAGCCAAATGTCATCGGCACAGTGATGGTGCGTCGGCCCCAAATGCTCACGCTACTTGTCCTAGTAACCATACAGACCCACCATCAGTCAAGGGTGGGTGACAATGGAAACCCCACATACAGGAACCAGCGGACTGGGTGAGCAATTGCTTACCCCAGTGCCCTGGGCTCTGAGAGGCAGGAATGGAAGCACTCTAAGCTGGTCCTTTAGCATGCATGAAAGATGACCTTTCCAGTAATACACGGCACGACCTTCAAGCCCTAATAGTCTTAGGGTATGCCTGCACTGCAGCTAGACACCACGGCTGGCCCATGCCAGCTGGCTCGGGCTCGCGGGGCTCGGGCTCAGGGGCTGTTTAATTGCCATGTTAATGCCCTTGCAGAGTCCTAGAGCCCAGGCTGCAGTCCTAGCCTGAACGTCTACATCACAATTAAACAGCCCCTTAGCCCCGAGCCTGATCCGCGGGTGTCTAATTGCAGTATAGCCATAGAGGAGTTAGTCATTCCCAAACAATTCAGTAAGAAGGTAGAGGGGGCCGGGGGAGACAAGCAGATGTCTCCTTAGTTCTTGCCTTTGGGTGTTTCGTTCTCCAGAGCTTCTCTTTGGTGCAGCCGAGAGAAAATCTCGTCACAGCTTCCTCTTCTGTATTCTAGGTGGGTAAAGCAGCTCAGATCTGTCCGCGTTTCTTCCCTTCCAGTCCCAGCATAGCGCTGTGCAATGCAGACCAGGCCTTGTACGTGTGTGTCATTCCAGGCACGGCTGCAGGACAAGCCTCATTACTCACCGTGCTGGGAAAGCGCAGCCACGATCCGATTGCTCGTTGTTTCTAGGGGCCCGGTGCACTCACACGCCCAGCTGCTGGGTGGGGGAGGGGCGCGGAGGGGATGTCAGTGGCACCTCTATTTGTGTAGCCGGCTTGGATAGGAAGGTGGCGGGAGATAGCGATCACTGCTCCCCGCTCCCCGGATTCCTGGCTGAGCGCCGCACCCCACGGCCGCTTTATTCAATCTTTGATGAAGCCTCACCCTGCTTGCTCTGCTCCACATGAGAACACCCGAACACAGGAGCCTTTCAGATGGCAATTAGAAAGTGATGGCAGAGAGATGAACTGGAGTTAGAGAGAGAAAGGAAGGGAGACCGAACGGAAACTAATTGGGAATGAATTCATTAAGAGAGAGAGAAGGCACTGTTACCATAGGAACCCCAGCTTTAAGTGTACAGCAGCGTAGAAGGCCATTAAATGTCTTGCAAGCCAGACGGCAGCTCCTTCCAGGGCCAAAGCAGCCAGCCATACTTTGTTCACTCTCCCTTCCAACCTGGCTGCCCAGCGACTGGGGAAAGGCTGCTGCAAGATCCGCGTGAGGCTCGACTGGCAATGGCTTGCCTGCGCCCTTCCTGGGAGGACTGTTTCTGGCAGGGCAGCAAAGAGAGGTGGTCCTCTCCAGGAAACCACTCGTGCAGCCCTGTGGATTGAGGCCCCAGCGCCAAGTTGCCAAAAGGAGCTCAGCAAGGGACTGGAATTTTCAAAGTACTTTTCAATGCTAGCGAAAGGCTCTGGGCTCTTTGATCTCCAGTGAAGGGAGGGCCATCCACTTCGGAGTGGGGAAGAGCCAGAAAAACCCTGAGGTCAACTAATGGGACAAATGAACAGTGCAGAGATGGGTCAAAGGTACAACAGAAGAGCATCAGTGCGAGGCGCCAGGCGGAGACCCCCAGACAGCGCCCACTGTTCTGAGAAGAAGGGAGCTAGCGGAACTCTGCTGGGATGTATGTGTGGGTGCAGGGCACCAGCCTTTTTGATCAGTGTGTGGTGGGGCTCTGCCCGTGGAAACAAAGAGGTCAAACGAACACAGGAGCCAGCAAAAAACAAAAGAGGAAGGGGGGTGCAGGTCCTGGGAGGAAAACAAGGGATCTACAAGGAGACAGCAAGCAGAGAATCCTGGGCAACATCCATTGCTCCAAGAGGACACTGAGTGAGTTAGTGGTGCCATCCAGTGGAACTCTGCGTGGATGAAAGGTGCCAGCATGACAGTCATGGAGGCTGATGTCTTCTAGCCCCACGAGCTAGTTGCCACAGCGGCTGTGGCAGCGCAAGCCTCCCCCATGCACATCAGCAATGATCCCTGCAACTGAGACACCCCCAGGTCCGATTCCTTGCTCTGCTGTTGGTCCCTGAGTGACCCTGAAGAAGGGCCTTAGTCTGTCTCTGTGCCTCACTTCCTCATCTGTCAGACAAGGGTAATAGCACTTCCCTGCCTCCCAGGGGAGCTGCCAGGACAACTCTGGCTAACATAGTGAGGTGCTCAGATAATAGGGGCCATAGCAGGACCCACCAGTGGACATTTGTTAATGACCAACCCTCAAGGGAAGTTTCTAATTAACTCCTCCATGAGATGTTGGTTTAGGCCCTGAAGCAACGCAGGCTTCTAGCCCTTCCCTGTTCTGGAGTTGATGCATGTATATTCCTAGTTAATCTAAATGTGGATGTTCTCACTAGCTATATAAATGTTTGAGTCTTTTCTGAATCCCGGTAAGCTCTTGGCCTCAGTGATATTTGTAGCAATGAGTTCCGCCGGCTAATTATGCATTGTGTAAAAACAGTCTCTTTTTTTGGTCAAAAGTAAGTAAACAAAGAGTTCTAGTGATAGATACTGAATGTCTATGTTTAAAGAAACTTGGCACTGCCTAAACACCAAGTTGTGTTGTTTACAGAACATACGGTCTGTTTTTCTATAACTAAGGAAATTCAGCAGTTATCACGAGGAGCTATTTATCTCCTTGGGAATTTTAACAAGTGAGTCTCTGTTACTGCAGCATGTCACAAAGCACTGGGGCACCAGCCCATTGGGCCATCAATAAACTTCTTCCAAAAGCAGTCAATGCTAGAGAACTCAGAGGAAGATAAGAACTCCTAATGATGCATAGGAACACCTGTGCAGTCTATGGGAGATTGAGGGATAAGTATGTAATTCCTCCTGACCATAGCAGCAATCAGTGTATGCCCAGCCCTTGAAGCATGAGACTGATTTATCTTTTGCTTGCAATAGCTGCAGATGTTCTTGATAAAATCATCTTGGTAAGTTCTAGTCACAGCGCCTGACACAATAGCCTTCTGCAGCCATGAACTCCACCCTATGGGGAGAAGCATTTCCAGCTGCTGACCCCCACCATTCTCATTATGGAGAAAGAAGGAACTGATCACTTTTCACTGTGCTGTTTGTAACTGAATTCCTCAGTCACATCCCATCTCACTCCTTGACCCTAGTCTTTGCACTAGGTAAGTCCCACAAAGTCCTTCATGCCAATCAACCAATTGCAGGTGTTCAGCAAAGAGCTGCCATGTGGGGAAGGAGAGGAGCGACCAGGCAATGGTCTTTTAGGGCATGGACCGTAATTTATGATAGATTTGCACAGGCCCTAGCACAGTGGGGCCCAACTTGGCTGTGGCTGTTGGGTGCTACTGCATTATAAACGCAAACGCTGGACACCCTAGGGCAGGGATGGGCAATTGGTGGCATAGGAGCTGCATCCAGCCTGCCAGGTCATTTTATTTGGCCCGCCACAGTCCAGGTTGGGGCAGGTGATCTGGCACCGCTAGGGCCAGCAAGGGGGCAGGGCGAGGAATGAGCCCTGCCCAAAGGGGGACACGTATGGCATGTGACACTGTGGCGAGATCCAACGGGCCAGCGCAGGAAGCTGTGCCCGGTCCTGTGGGAAGGAGCTGCTGCTGCAGGATTTGCACAGGGCATCTTGGTCACCAAATCCACTCCCCCGGGGCAAGACCCGACCTCCCCTCCCCCCCCCATCACATCACCTCACCTGGAGGCAAGACCCAACTATCCCAACCCGCCAAAGGGTTTTAGTGGATTTTTGTGGCCCTCTGCTACCTTAAAGTGGCCCATCCCTGCCCTAGGGAATGGGAATGGACTGGATGAGTCGCTACAGTTGGGTCCTTCCACCGCTCACTCTGTGAGCCTAGGCTATAATTCTGAGGGGGACCCTGAGCACACCCTGGAGGTCTCACCTGCAGCCCGGTGGCTGCACAGCATGCACTGGGTGGGTAGCTGAGCTGACTTGTCTCAGGGAGGAGCTGCAGCTCGGTCATACCCAGCAAGAGACCATCATGCAGGGAGCGTGGTGTTCTTTACATTAAAACAATGAGAGCTTGAGGTTAACAGCACCCGCGCCTGCAGACGGCAGCTGGCCACTATCTGATCTCCCTCTCCCCGGTCAGTCTCTGCAGTCACCCCCTACATTCTGCCACAAAGACAGCTGTGAAGGAGGCAGAGCTAGTGAAGAGGCAGGTCTAGGTGCGGAGGGACACCAGCAGGAGGCGCTGCAGACAACACGCTCCGAGAACGAAGGCTCCAACCCAGGCGGAATGGCTACACTGCTCCTTTTAGCAAAGTCCATTGACCCAGACTCGGAGACTTGCTACTGCAGGGCTTCCTGGTACCCCTAGTCTCCCTCTCCTCTCTATCAGACAGCAGCTCCCAGAATGCGGGTTCTCTCTGGCTGGCCACAGGCCTCTGTTTGCTCTCCATCCCAGAGGATCTGATTTAGGCATGTGACCTGACTGCTCATTTTCTGCACTTGGGGCATGAATTAAGCATCACAGGTGGGCACTGCAGCTGTTTCCCCTTAAAGGGCCAGTCACCCTGTTACAGTGGCCATGTAAATACCATTGATGGATATAACAAATGGGCAAGTTCCTGGTATCCTCCCAGTCCTTTCACAGGCAGAATTCCCATCACCTTCAGGGTGATTTTTAACTTGAGTAAGGGCTTATCCCATCATGGGAGCGCAGATGCTTTAATGGCGACTCGCAGCAATACTGTCCCAAGAGGCCCTGCCGGGGTAACCCAGTCATGGAGAGGGACGCACACAGAAGGAGCTCTCCATAAGAGCTTCATTTCTGCTGCCCTAGCAATGGCTGTGCCTGGGTAGCAGCAGAGGCTCTCCGAGATTCCCCCCACATCAGCTTCCTCTCTCTGCTGCAGTTTCTCCCAGTGACCCACATGCCAGGGCTTCGTCAGGCATTTTCAAGTTCAGTGTTCTGTAGCTAAGCCTCAGCGCCATGAAACTGGGAGCAATTCCTCACACAAGAAGCAGAGAAGAAACAGGCCCCAAGAACTACCTTCCCAGTGAACAGGAACTGGTGCAAGAGAGAAGAGCAGCTAATGAGGGTATGTGCATTTCCATCAGACCATTTCATCGGGCAGCAATAGATCATGATTTAGTTGGGGATCGGTCCTGCTTTGAGCAGGGGGTTGGACTAGATGACCTCCTGAGGTCTCTTCCAACCCTGATATTCTATGATTCTATGTATCTGACCAGCCTGGGACATTACAGCAAACTGCCCCTGACCCCCACAGCAGCCACATTCATTGCAGTTACAGCACCAAGCACACAGTCAGCCCGTAACCATAAATATACAAGAAATATAAAAGGAAAGCGCCAGCCCTGGAGAGCTTACAGTCTAATGCAGGGGTGAGGGGTATGTGTGGCGGGGTCACTCCCTAGCCCGTGCACACCCTCATGGCAAGCCATGCTGCATCCTCCTCCTCAGCTCTAGCATCCCCTGTCCACAGCCTTCTCAGCCTGCCTGGTCTGTCCCATCTCACAGCCCAGCCCTCCAGCCAGGCGGACCTCCCGGCCTTGCTGGCCCAATCTGTGGCTCTGTTAAGACATGCCCACATTATGCCCCTGCCCATATTAGAGAAATCTCCACTGGTGTAACTAACCTGGGCGGTTTGCTTTTGTAAATTACGAGGTTAAGCCTGGTTCAGACAGGGCTGGGGTTGGTTAATTTCAGCTGAGCCTCACTTTCTTGCCAGCCTGGATTTGAGCCGACAGGTTAGTGAAAGGGAGAGCCAGGGCATTCGCCTGACTTGTGCTCGGTGCTGCAGGGAACCAAGAAAGTAGATTTTAAAACAAAAATCTCCTAGCTGGACCCCTTCCCAGTCCCCTACAGCTGGGCAGCTAACCCCAGGCCAGCCAGGGGAAGGAGTAAAGGGGAGCCGAAATCAAGCGAACTCCACGTTCAGTCCTGTAGTAAGGGCTTCAGCCGTGGAGGCACAGTGCCCCCTGCCCCATTGGGGCACATGGCCCTGTCTCATCCCACCCCACCTTCCATCCATGCGGCTCTCCTCACTGCGAACCTGCCTCCTCGGCCCTGCCCACTTCATTAGCCGTCTTTCCCCGCATCACAGGCTGTGCTACCTACTACAGAGCAGCAAGAAAGAAGACACGTGGCTAAAAACAAGCCCTGGCTAATCTGCTGCTCTCACCAAAGTGCGCCTGGCTTTAGCAAACTATTTAAATCGCCTCCACAAACTTCTTTTCCTCGCCTGCAGATTATAGTGATCTCAGCCCAAGAATATGATTCCTTCCAAGGACGTGCTCAACTGAGACATAATGACATTGGCTTGGTGTGCGACAGAATGTAGTAAGAAGAGCATGGAATGGATTTTATTAACATTACTGAGCTGCTTGTCAATGATTTTGTGACTAAACTCGCCTGGGTGCATATACAGATAGATAGAGATAGATAGATGTTGAATTCTCTGGACATTTTGTTTAGTGACATTTTTGACTCCTTTTGAGTGCTTAAACAGCAACATTAGCCATTTTTCAAGGTTTGTACAGTGACTTCCTGCTATGTGGAGTTGGCAACCCTGCCTGGTTTCTTGGCATGATCCCTGACCTGCTGTGTGACCTTGGGCAAAACCCTTCTCCTCTCCAGGCCTCAGTTCCCCGCGACGCGTATCTGTTTAGGCTGTGCGCCAGAGACTGTCTCTCACTGTATGTGCTTACAGCACCTAGCACGACTCATAGATTCTAAGGACAGAAGGGACCACTGTGACCTCCCTGCAGAACACTTAGCCCTTCCCTGAACTAACACTTGCTTGAACTGGAGCAGATCTTTTAGAAAAACATCTGGTCTTGATTTTAAAAATTGCCACTGATGGAGAAGCCACCGTAATCCTAATAAATAATAAATACCTATTTCCTGTATAGCACTTTGCATTGAACAGCTCAAGGCATGTCACAATCTTTAATGTATTTATCTTCACAACACCTGTGTCAGGCAGGGAAGCATTATTATCCCCATTGCACAGAGAGGCTAAGGGCCTTCCCCAAGGTCACGCAGGACACCATGGCTCTCAGTACATTGCTCCAATGGTTAGTTACTTCACTGCTAAATCATACACCTTTGTTACAGTCTGAATTTGTCTAGCTTCAACTTCCAGACATTGTCTCTCTTGGACAGGAATAAAGACCGAGGTTTTGCCTGGGTTGGGATTAAAAATGAGTGAATCCAGAGGATCGGACATGGTTGCCGTCCAAAAACTTAATACCAGCCCAGGGTTATTGGAATCTTGGCCCAGTTTTAAGAATCTTTTGGCAAACCTGAGTCGAGTTTCAAGTTTGAAACCATAGTAAAGCTTTCGGTAACTCTAGGCTTCAATTTTTTTATTTTTAATAAAGAATGATTGTAATGTAGAGCATCAGGATACACGCTGTTCGATATCACAGGTGGGAGGTTGTATTTAATTTTGTTGTGACTCTTTCATGAGAGAGATACCTGAGCCATTTCTGGAAGTTGGATAAATATGAATTAAGGCAGCTTTTTACATCCATAGATGTTCTCTCCATCAGTTGGCAAAGAATTCCAAACGGTGTTTAGGGCTATTTACCCAGGCAGATCTCTGGGGCCGTTCCAGCCTGTGGGCTGGTAACACCCAAGTCAATATTCGGCATTCAGATGAGATGGGAAGGGACAAGGACCTATCATCAGGGCAGGGATGCTGGTCTCAGTGTGCTGGACAAATTCCAGGTTGGGGAATTATATCCTGCCTCCCTAAACTGATCCATTGCTTTATGGCCTCTAGGGTGGACGCTCTACATGGCCACCTTAACTCCATGTGGAAGCTGACGCAGAATGCAGCAGTCAGCTTGCTACGTGGAGTACTTGCCATTATAGAGTCACAGAGTTCCAGGCCAGAAGGGAGCACCAGATCATCCAGTCTGACTCCCTGTGTAGCACAGGCCACCTGCACACTGACACAACGAAAGAAATGAGACCAAGGTATTACGGCCCCCAGGAAACCAGACTATGATGTGCCACAGGCAGGGAACAGAAGGCCCCTACGAGGGCAGAGAACTGATTAAGTGAGATATGCCCAGATAATCCTGGCAAGTGACCTGCACCCACACACTACAGAGGAAGGTTAAAACCCCCATGGTTACCGCCAATCTGACCCAGGGGAAAACTCTTTCCTGACCCTATATATGGTGATCAGTTAGACCCTTAGCATGTGAGCAAGAACCAACCATCCATGATCAGCAATGGCTGCATGTTGGTTTCTGAGTGGAGTGCAAGGTGGTGTTGTTGACCTACGAAGTCTGGGATCTCAAAGGCAGGGTGATCTAACGGATGGAGCACTGGACTGGGACTCGGGAGACCTCAGTGCTATCCAGCTCTGCCACTGGCCTGCTGGGTGACCTTAGGCAAGTCACTTCCCCTCTCTGTGCCTCAGTTTCCCCATCCACTGTGAGGATAATGATGCTAACATCCTTTGTAGAGTGCTTTGGGAGCTACAGCTGGAACGTGCTAGATAAGAGCTAGGGATTATTAAGAAGTGAGAGAGGCTCTAGAACTTTGCCACGCTGCTGCCCCCGTTGTGAACGTTGGACATGACCAAGTTGGTTGAAAAGAGGGTATGCGCTTCTGACAGTGCGTTTTCCATGAGCATCTATTGACTTAGGAATTCCCTCCTCCCTCCCCCCGGAGAAATTCCCTGTCTGAAATAGTCCCAGCCTGACCCTTGGGGCATGCTGCAGACTCCATCTTTCTGAATGATATTTGGGCGCTGTTGCAGTGTGGCCTCTTCTTGGGAGTCCAGGTTGTGGAGATTTTGGTTATGTTTCCTTCTGCCTGGCCAGTTTCCATGTAGAGGGGCTTGTTGCTGTTTTAATATCCTGGGTTTGTATTTAATGGACTGTAAAATGGCTACAGACTGCCACATGCCACACCTGACGTGGCTGCATTTTAGTGGTGATCAAAATAATTCCTCTGGTTCTTCAGTCTTTCAAGGCTCTAGGAAAGAGCAATGTCCGTGCAAGGTGCCATGATGCACCGCCAGACGGCATAGGAAAGAGCTTTGAAGACAAGTTGCTGCATATTCAGTGGCTGATTTTCGTTTACTAGTTGTGCATTGACCGACGTCCAATCTCAATATAGAAGCAATGATCTGATCAAGTTGAGGGAGACTCACTTCCCACATTTCCTCTTTTTAACAAAAAAAACAAAGCCATTTTTGGAGCCTGACTTCTAAGAAGGATCTCAATTGGATCCATCTTTCTTTTTTCCCTCTCTCCTGCAATTTCAAAAAGGGCTGTAGTTAATGCTCTTAGACTATGTCTACACTATAGCCGGATCCATGCTCCAGCGATTGACGTACCGGAAGTTGATTTAGTGGGTTTAGTGAAGCCCCACCGAATCGACCGCAGATCGCTGTCTGGTCAACCCAAGTACTCCACCCCAAACGAGAGGGGCAAGTGATAGACACCGCAGTAAGTCGACCTAAGCTATGTCCACTCCAGCTGTGTTATTCACGTAGTTGGAGTAGCGTAACTTAGTGTAGACGTAGCCTCAGATTGGTAAGAAGAGAGACGTAGGTTGGTTGGCTGACAACTTGTGTGGCAAGTCACAGCCCAGACCGAGCACTTGGGGCTGAGCTGTATACCCCTGAAATGGGGGTTTATAATGGAAATGCTGCCACACTATTAACTACAGAGCCAGGGTTGGAACAAAGCTACATAGGCCCCAGATCGACCCAATGTAAGAGAGCCCTGGGCCTTTGTTCCAGACCTGACTTTTGTTTTGTGCTCTTGGAGACCAGGAGAGAGAGGGGATTCTTTCAAACATGGTGAGGAGGTTCCAAATCTACTGGGTTCCGTCATACATTGACACTAATCATGTCACACATCAGCCCTAGCATGTGCTTCTCTAAGCCAGCCAGCCACCTATCGGCTCGATACGAGGGGATGGATGGTTCAGCCGTTAGAGCAGTAGCATAGTACATAGGAGACCTACTGCTGTGCCACAGACTTCCCATGTGACCTTGTGCAAGTCACTTAGCTCCATTTGTAAAATGAGATAATAGCACTTCCCTATGTCCCAGGGTGTTACGTGGATAAATATGGTAATAGACTGTGAGGTGCTCGGACACTACGGTATTGGGGGCCACATAAGTACCATAGAACAGTAGACTAGCCCACTGCTGCATGTTACAACAGCCCACGGGCCTGCTTAGGGCTATAGATCTGAACTTCTGGAAAGGCTTTGAGTCACCTTGCTGCTGTAGCTGGCCCAGACAGGCTAACCTGGGAGGCTGACAGGCTAGGTCTTGCTATGCAGGATGGCACCTAGTAAATCTCTGTATGAGATCTTGCCAGGTTGTTGACATGGTGTGGCAGGGTCTCCGAGGCGCATCCTGGACTGTGAACTCACTGAGTCCTCCAAAGCCACCACCCTGGGCTGTCTCTCATGCTGTGATACTCACAGGCCCTGCACTCACACAGCCATCCACTGGCAGGGACACACCCAACTGAGCTGCATGAATGGTCCCGCAGCCACTCATGACCCCACAATGGGGAGGCTCCAGCCAATTCCCCCCCGCCAGCTCCCCAGTCTTGCACCCCAGAACTGTACTGGTTTGCACTGGTCAGGAGCCTGGCCAGTGTAAGTTCATTACCTAGTTCGCCACTTCGTCAAAGGAAAGTGGGCCGGTGTCAGCCTTTGTAACATGAGCAGATTTCCCAACATTAAAAGTAAATTTATTAACGACAGAGAGAGATTTGACGTGATTGCAAGTGGTAGGCATAAAGATCAGAGATAGTTAAGAAAATAAAGAAGAAAATAAAAAGGTAACACGCATTCTAAATCCTAAACATTTAGTCTAAGCAAGAGTTGAACGAAACAACTGACGGAGGGTACAAGCAGGTTACAGTTTCTTAATACACAGGCTGGGAACCCCCAGCCTGGGACCAAACTCCCCCCGTTCAAAGTCTTTGTCCTCCAGACCGTCTTCCGGGTGTTGAGTTGGGTGGAGGCGGGGAAAAGGCTCTCTTTTTATACCTTCTTCCAGCTGCCAAAAAGGTCCTCGCTGTGACATGGGGGTCAGGCAGTCTCCATTGCTCAAGCCGTCTCCATTGTGTACGTGCCTTCTCTGAGAAGCCTCTGGAAGAGTGAATTGTGCGTTGATGAGCCATTAACGACCAGCTGGCTATTGATGGCTACCCCTTTGTTGTAACGGAAAGGCTGGCTGTGGGTGTTCCCAACCTCGCACCACGTTTCAGGATCACATATAGCAATACCTCAATACCTTTGCACACAGTGGCAGCATACATAATCCAACAGGATATTCTTCTTCAACAAATCAAGCCTTACAAAATGAGACCTCACAAGGCATCCTTTGTACAAACACAGCATATTCATATCACAGTGGTGAACTGAAACCCGGGACTAGAGGAACCTTGCTGTCCCTTCTAACCCTGCCGTTAGATGCAAAAGTGTGACACCCCACATGCTGTGTGCTGGGCAGGGGGACGGGGTGTGGCAGGGCTTTAGCTGTCACTGGGGTGTGATGGGCAGGAGGGGATGGGATGAGACAGGGTGAGGTTAAACTGAGGCATGTGTTGGAGCAAAGTGTTGCCTGGAGGTGCACCAGATGTGATGCTTTCAGTTAGCAGCGGCTGTGTCTATTGGTCTGCTTTCGGCCCAGCCCATCCGAGTTCTGCCTGTCTTCCCATAATGAGACAAGAGCCTGGCTACAACAGCCTCACACTTCAGACCTGCATCTCAAATGTTGTGCCAGGGGCCCATATCCAGTTCTCTCCTGATACTGTAAGCAAGCCCCGGCCCTTTGGCCCAAGTTCTGGGCCTATTTTGGAAGGCTTGAGCACCAGTAACGCCAGTCTGCCCTCGCAGGAGTGAATAATGCCAGAGGGAAATCCAGAGAAGAGACCCTGCCTGAATCTGTGCTGCTCTCTCCTGAGCCTGCTCCCTGCCCCTGCTGAGTTACTGACTCCCAAGCTGAGTTTAAGGGAGAGTAGCTGAAGAGCCACCTTCCTGCCTCTGCTCAGGGGTCAGGGAAGTGTGGCAAGGGAATGCCATAGACACACAGAGCTCCTCCTGTTCGATGGACTGGGGTTGGATAATAAGGCAATCTGGGACCACAGGCACACTATGGTACCAGGCCCTCCATGGCTGTATCCCCAGAACGCTGTGCCCTGGCCCAGCCCCGGCTGGGAGTGGAGGTGGCAGGGGGGCCTCCACTCCCAGAGCGGCAAGAGAAGCGGTATGGAGCCCCGTTGTCTCCACCAAGAGCAGCGGGGTAGGCTGTGGGGGCATTCAGGACATACTTCAGCAGCCCGGTGAAACCAGTTAGATATGTGGGCTAGGCCAGCTGCATTCTATTCCTCCTGTTACATCCAGCCCTCTGCCAAATCGGGTTTGCCGGGTTGCCCTGGAGCAAAAGGTCTTGGAGATAGCCCCCTTTTGAGAAATAAGGGGCAGTTTCCCCACTCCAAGCAATTGTCGTAGACTCTCTGCAGACTCAGGCAGACATCACTGAGTTGGTTACACTTGGGCCATGTTTTCAAGCTTTTTTTTCCAACCACAAAGGCTAGAAATTCATTTTGGTTTTTTTTCTGAATGTTTAAATTCTGATGTAATCACATGACTCCAGGAGCTGGGCCTCTCCACACAGGCCTTAATCCGGCACTGCCTTACGCCCATCACTGGCTCAACCACTATTAACCATATGTTTGTTTTCCTTGCAGGAAATGGCTACATTGAAGGCAAGGAGCTGGAAAACTTCTTCCAGGAGCTGGAAAGTGCTAGGAAGGGTGCTGGAGTGGTAAGAAAAATACATTTCCTTTCCTCTTCCTGCTGTTCTTCCTCCTCTTCTTTGTTCCCTCCTTTCCTGTTCTTCTCCTGACCTGAGTCTCCTGCACAGCTCAGTGTTGCCTCATTCCCTATGAGGGTTGCAACGAAGAGCCATTCTCAGGGAGCTGGAATCTCTGCCCATCACCTGCAAGTTTTAGGGGCCATGCCCAGTAGTGACAAGCAAATTTCAAAAGGACTCAGGGGCTTGGGTCTGACTTGAGATTGGCGTGGGATCCCAGTCCTGGCTCCAAACAGCGTTGCCAACTCCCGTGACTTTATTGTGTCTTGCAATATTTGATGTTTTACTTAAAGCCCCAGCTACTGGAGTCAAGTGATTACATGAGAATCTGTTGCAGCCCCAGTGCCCCAGCTACCGGAAGGGGGTGTGTGTGAAAGGTTCCGTAGGTGGTGTACTCCCCTTTGCATCACTTTTGACCCCGCTGGCCCAGTATAGAGCTAGAGGTGCAGTGCTGCAAGGAGCAGGGTGGTCGCTCACTCTTCTGCGTCACCACTGATGTTAAGGCCCCAGCAGCTCGCAGTGCCATATTGCAGTTGACATTGGAAATTCAGGTCGTGGCTACTTGTGGTTAGTAAAGAACAGTTTTAAAATGGTCAATACGAATACGTTTCTAGCCCTCAGGCTTTGCGAAGAGCAGCTTGAGAATGTGACACGAGGACAACCTTAAGGTTCCAATATCAGCAGGCAAATAAAAATCACCCCAAATGGGTTATTTTTTCCAAAAACTCGTGATTTCTAAGCCAGTCTCCTGATTTTGGAGGGGGCTGACTTGTGATTTTTAAACATCTGGGGTGGGTTCAGGCGCCAGGCCTCGCTGGCTAAGGACCAGGCTGAAATCCATTCAAGCCTCAGTCAGCTGAGAGAGCCACTGCTGAGCAACTCAGGGTGTTTGCTACTTTCAGACCCTAGCTACCAGCTCTGCAGTGTGAGCCCAGTCCCTGCTAGTCCAGACTGGACCCTGAAGCCACTTGTCCTGCGTGACAGCACAGAGCCCTGCCACCGAGCCAGCTCTTATCTCCTTCCTTATGAAACTTTTATTCTAGCCCTAACATCCACGGATGGGTTTTGGGAGGGGGTGTGTGGAAGGGGTGATCCCTAAAGAGCCTCATTTATTCCTCTCATTTTCTGCTCCCCTCCTCCCCAATATCACCCTCATATTCTGGGTCATGGTGCCGTCTCTCTGGCCAAGGCAAGCCAGAGACGAGCTCAGCCCCCTTTCTCACACCAGTGTGAGAGTGAACTAGGCTCGCCCGCTGCCATGTGATCATCAGGCTGGCACAGGTGGCACTGAGCTGGCAGCCTGCTGGCAGATGTCTGTGCAATATTCATTGGAGCATATGCAAGGCTGCAGATGGAACTGACAGCATAAATTATGGAATCACTGGAAACACGATCTCCACTTCTTCCAAACAGCCTTGGAGAGCAGGGCCTCACTGCCTCGGAGGGGCTGTGGCATAACCAGACTGCTGCTTTGATTGTTCTTTCCTTCTGGGGCTGTGCTCCCTTTACAGGGGGTTGGATGTAAGCGCTGAGAGGGCAGCAAACTAGCTCCCCTTTGTGCTGCTGTCCCCTCCACACAGTTTGGGGTCCCCATCAGCCAAGGTTTGCTCACTCAGGCCAAGCCATTTGACATGGCGTGAGCGCAGACACATATTGTGTGTATGTGCCTATTCCTTAGCGGATCCATTGCCCATCATCCCCTGCTGACCAAACACTGCTCAGCCCCAATCATTACACTGCCCCCTGCTGGCCAGTCAAAACCCCTTGCCTAACCAAGGCCCAGGTGGCCTTTTCTACTGCTTTGGCTGTGCAAAGGCCAGAAGGTAAGAAGGCATGGCAAACCCATGCTGCTTTAAAGAGGGACCCACCCATCCGATTATTCACATACGGAAGAACTGGCCCAAACAAAAGTCAATACAATTTTAATAGCACCTGGCATTTGAGGATCTCCAGCCACTGTGTGTATGGAGATTAATTAAGCTGTACAGCAATCCTAAAAGAGAAATAGGATTAGCCCCATTTTTAACAATAGGGAAACTGAGGCACAAGGAAGGTGAAGAGACTTGCTTAAGGCCACAGAGCAAGTCAGTGACTGAATCAGGAACAGTATTCAGGAGCACTAGCACCTAGTTCCCGCTCCTCTAACCACTGGACTGCACTTCCTCTGCTGAGCAGTTGTTTAGCATCTAATTTGGTCTTTTCTAATGGCTGAGACACTCTAGCAACAAAGCCTCATAACTCGTGATCTTTTCTCTTCTTTTCAGAGAATAAATGACAAGCCAACTAAGGAAGAGAGTTCTGAAAAGAGGGTGACCATTAAAGTCCAATCTGCTGCTTGGGGAAAGGCTGGGTTATTGTTTTCCAGCTCCTATGACTTGCAATCTGAGTAGAGCTGGATGTGGGTAGTTTGATTGTCTTTGTCCCCTGGTACACACAATATTCTGCTTGCCCATGTCATAAGTGTCTCCAGTATCTGGCCCTCCAGGCTTGGTCTCAGCCCCAAGGTGATGTTTGTTTAGGAAAGTTTCTGCAAAATCTACTTTGCCATTTTTGAGTCATTAACAACATTGCCAACCCCGCAAAAATCACAGGCCAGCGCCCCCCCAATCACAAAAATAATAGATCTGGGGTCTTTATATTTGTCGCTGGAGCCTTTAGGGGGGTCACATTTTCCAGCTTTTCTCCACACACCCAAGGGCTCAAATCCTACTTTTTTTTAAATGCAAGCTGTAATTCTCCTATTATCACATGACTCCAGGAGCTGGGGCTTGAAGAGAAAACACCAAACAGTGTGAGCCTCACAATAAATCACAAGAGTTGGCAATGTTGAGTTAACGTTGGAGTCAACAGGAGCTTTAGACAGAGTTGCCTTAGCAAAAGTTATATTAATAAAACCTGACCCTGCAACCTCTCCCCGCCCAGAGGATCCCCAATGCCATTAAAAGGACTGCTCTGGGTAGTGAGTGTTACGCTCACTAGTAAGGGTTTGCAGCCTTTACAGAGTAATCTGTAAAGCTGGCTGTCATAACCATACAGCTAAGCGTAGCCTAGAATTCCTCCTCACCTGTAAGGAGTGAAGTAGTTCAAATAACCTGGTTGGCACCTGACCAAAAGGACCAATGGGGAAAGAAGATACTTTCAAATCTGGGGTGGGGGGGAAGGCTTTTGTTTTTTGTGTGTTCTCTTGGGAAGCAGAGAAACATCAGGTCAGAAAACTTCTTCTCCTATAAACCATCCTAAAAGTCTCTCATATTACAAAAATTGTAAGTAAAAGCCAGGCAAGGTGTGTTAGATTATCTTTTGTTTTTTGCTTGTGAATTTTTCCTTTGCTGGAGGGAGGTTTATTCCTGTTTTTTGTAATTTTGAAACTAAGCCAAGAGGAGGTTCTGCTGTGTTTTTGAATCTTGTGTTACGCTGTAAAGTTATTTTCCATCCTGATTTTACAGAGGTGATTTTTATTTTTAAATAAAATCCTTCTTTTAAGAACCTGACTGATTTCTCTATTGTCATAAGACCCAAGGGTTTGGGTCTGTGATCACTTTGTAACCAACTGGTTAGGATATTATTCTCAAGCCTCCCCAGGAAAGGGGGTGAAGGGGTTTGGGGGGATATTTTGTGGGAATAGGAACTCCAAGTGATCCTTTCCCTGATTCTTTGTTAAATCACTTGGTGGTGGCAGTGTACTGTCCAAGGGCAAAGAATTTTTGTGCCTTGGGAAAGTTTTAACCTAAACGGGTAGAAATAAGCTTAGGGGGTCTTTCATCCAGGTCCCCACATCTGAACTGCCTAGAGTTCAGAGTGGGGAGGGAACCCTGACACTGGCATTAGCTGGCCAGGGATACATGGGCAGCTCCCTTTCCTGGTTTGATGTGAGGCTGGGTTGTTACTCACCTCAAACTCATTTAGATTAGTGTTCCCTGAAAGCTGCCAGTCTGCTCTCTTGGATTAGATGGGAGTACTCTCGGGGTCAAGGCACTGGCCTCAGTGCAGCAAATCTGATTCAGATCCTAGCTCTGCCCTTGCCTCCCTGAGTCTCCCTCAGTCTCACTGTGCCTCAGCTTCTTAGCCGGGAATGAGACTAATTCTTCTTGTCTAGTTACATTGTAAACTCTTCCAGGCAGGGTCTGTCTGTGTGTGTGTGTACAGTGCCTAGCGCAATGGGGCGCGTAGGCACAATTGCAATAATCATTTAACCCAAATGCGTTGAGGTAGGATATTCCGTTGGCTCTCCTGCCTGGGGCTAAGAGAGAAAGGGACTCCTTGCTGATGTACTGGCTTGTTCGACATCCAAGCAGCGTCCTTCCCATTTGCTGTTCGCTCTCATCATTTCATGGCTCGAAGCCAACGCACTGACCAGACGCAGTGCGGGAGGCACAGAGGCCCTGCTGGAGTGCAAGAGGGACAAACCTTCTCGCTTTGTTCACAGGACTCTAAGAATGGCAACTTTGCAGAGAAGATGAAGGAGTTCATGCAGAAGTATGACAAGAATGCAGATGGCAGAATTGAAATGGCAGAGGTGAGTGGTGCTAGCGCGAGCATCGCACCCGCAAGCTGCTCTCATCAGTACTACTGTGCTCAGGGGGAAATCCTGGCCCCACTGAAGTCAGTGAGAGACTTGTCATTGGCTTCATTGGGACCAGGGTGTCCCACCTATGCTGGGGGATTAGATTCTAGCATGGACACATGGATCCTCTTGCACTCCAGAGGTGGGGAGTGTGAATCCTGCCGCATGTTGCATTAGGCTGCCTTGTCAAAGCAGCCTCAGGGAGTCAGGTGTCCAGATCCCATTGGATTTCCATGAGATCTGAGCACCTGATTCCCTTAGGCACCTTTGAAAATGCAGCTCCCCGCCCCACCCCAGCTCACCTCTGCCTCCTCCCATGAGCACGCCTTCCCTGCTTCTCCTCCCAGCACTTGCCGCCACGAAACAGCTGTTTCACGGTGTAACAGGCTGTGGGAGGGAGCGGGGAGTAGCGGGAACGTGGCGTGCTCAGGGGAGGAGGCACGGAAGAGGTGGGGATTTGGGGAAGGAGTCCAATAGGGGCAGGGAGGGGGCAGAGTTGGGGTGGGGACTTTGGGGAAGGGGTTGGAATGGGGGAAGGGCAGAGGTGGAGTTGGGTTGAGGGCAGGGGAGCATGAGCACCCACCGGCGCCAGGAGAAGTTGGCACCTATGCAACAGGGACAAGTGCAGAGTCCTCCACTTAGGACGGAAGAATCCCATGCACCGCTACAGACTAGGGACCGAGTGGCTAGGCAGCAGTTCTGCAAAAAAGGACCTAGGGGTTATGGCGGACAAGAAGCTGGATATGAGTCAACAGTGTGCCCTTGTTGCGAAGAAGGCCAATGGCATTTTGGGCTGTATAAGTAGGGGCATTGCCAGCAGATCGAGGGACATGATCGTTCCCCTCTATTTGACGTTGGTGAGGCCTCATCTGGAGTACTGTGTCCAGTTTTGGGGCCCACACTACAAGAAGGATGTGGAAAAATTGGGAAGAGTCCAGTGGAGGGCAACAGAAATTATTAGGGGTCTGGAACACATGACTTATGAGGAGAGGCTGAGGGAACTGGGATTGTTTAGTCTACAGAAGAGAAGAGTGAGGGGGGATTTGATAGCTGCTTTCAACTATCTGAAAGGGGGTTCCAAAGAGGATGGATCTAGACTGTTCTCAGTGGTACCAGATGGCAGAACAAGGAGTAATGGTCTCAAGTAGCAGTGGGGGAGGTTTAGGTTGGATATTTGGTAAAACTTTTTCATTAGGAGGGTGGTGAAGCACTGGAATGCGTTACCTAGGGAGGTGGTGGAATCTCTTTCATTAGAGGTTTTTAAGATCAGTCTTGACAAAGCCCTGGCTGGGATGATTTAGTTGGGGATCAGTCCTGCTTTGAGCAGGGGGTTGGACTAGATGACCTCCTGAGGTCCCTTCCAACCCTAATATTCTATGAATCCAATAGCCATGGGAGAAACATCTTCTGAACCCCTGGCAACTAATGTGGCTGCCTTGTGTCCTGATGCATGAGCGGATGCTCATTATGGATTGTTATCCCAGCTAGTGTAACAGCTGCTGATGTTCCCACTATTCATATACATGTTTAATTCCTCCTTCTATCCCACTAACATATTGTGGCAGTGAGTTCCACTGGCTAGCTATGCATTGCATAAAACAGAATTTCCCTGTAGAAGTTGTTGAACAGCTGTAGAAGTTGTTGATTTACATTTCATTGTCTGCCCCTTTGCTCCCAAGTTATGAGATTGGATAAATGGGAACCCTCCTCTCTCCCAGTAATTATTTTATATTCCCCCTCATTCGTCTCCTCGCTAAAGAAAAGCATCTTAATCTTTTTAATTTATCTTCATATAGTCTCTACAGGCTTCTAATCATTTCTGCTGCCTTTTCCTGGACCATTTCTATTTCTGTTCTATCAGAGTGACAAGAACTGAACCCAGGAGGCCTGGTTCTCACTGCTGCAGGAAATTATTAAATCCAAGAGCTTAGTGGGATGTAGAAAAGGATTAGACATTGATAGGAACAATAAAAATGGCGTAGCTAGAATAAGGTTTGAGAAGGGCTATAAACTCTTACATCAACTGTCAGGTCAAAGACGAAGCTGATCTTTCAGGACCAGTGGTATAAACTCATACCTGGGATGAGGTATCAGAGTTGTATCTATTTTGCATGAGTGTTGAAATATGAGAGAGAACTGTGTGGCATATTTTTTAATGAGGCAGTAGTCCCAGACTACGGTCTGCAGAGCACTTCATGGTGACAAGTGGGGGGTTGGCTGGTCATGCGGATTTGGCTTCTCCGTGTTTCCAGCTGCTGCGCTGCATTAAAATAAGATAGAAATACACTCAACACTAATATTGCCTGCCCAGGTAAGTGTGATCTGCACTCTGGGTAGTAAGGAATCTCAACCTGTTGCCCTCTAGTGGCTGATCTACATAATAGCAGGCTCTTACACTGATCATCATAATCCCCATTTGACAGATGGGGAAACAGAGGCACAACGCAGCAAAGTGACTTGCGCAACGTCACCCACCAGGCCAGTGACAGAGCTGGGAATATAATCAAGGTCTCCTGATTCCCAGTTCAGTGCTCTGTCTGCTAGACCACACTGCGTCCCTTAAAAGGTGTACGAGTCTGCGAATGCTGACTTCTCTAGCTCAAGTGGTGGAAGCTCATTGCAAGTGGGGGAATGGTCCCACTATTGTGAGGACCTTTCCTGGCTTCTGCACTACCCCAGTGGAATCAGATAGCGAGAAGACCTGAGTCCTCGCTCCCACTTCCTTTACCCAGAAACCTGCCTGACCTTAAGGACAGTTCTTCCACGCTCCCATGTGGCAGAGTGCTTGTTACCCCCAATAAAGCTGGGCCCAGGATTCCTGGGAGGTTTAACCCTAGTCTTGTCATGGTCACGTAGGCCAAGGGGTAGGGGTATTCTCTCTGCACCAGCCACAGCCCTAGCCCACTGATCATTACTCATACTAAACCAAATACAATTTACTAAACAGCAACTAAGAAAAATAAGGGAAAATGGAAAAGGTTAAAGGAACAAGGACACCCCCGCCCCCCCCCCCCGTCCATGGGCCTGGGGGCACCACACACAGCCGGCTCTGAGCCTAGCAATGTGTCCCCTCGCTGGGCCCTCTGCCCATAGCCCCCTTGCTCTCCCCAGCCGCTCACCACTCTCTTCTCCGGTGTTGCTCGTGGCATGACGGATGCCTGCTGTCCCAGCTCGGCCCTGGCTCCTGTCGGCACGCCTGGTCTGCACTGCACCAGCTCCAGCTCCAGCCCAGCTTTGACTCCATGCTGCTGCTGCTCTGCCTCCAGCTCAGCTCAGGCTGCTGCTCTCCTTAGCTCTGCCCTACTGTGACCCAGGCAGCTCCACCTCCCAGGGAGGACAGGACCCCAGGCTCCTGACTCCCTCACTGGCTCACCTGCCCTTTCAACTGGGCGGCTTCGGAGTGTCGGCCTCTCCCCATTGGCCCTGGGGACTGACAGTCTCTTGATGCCTGACTAATCTAATCGCCTTTTATGATGAGATTACTGGTTCTGTGGATGAAGGGAAAGCAGTGGATGTTTTGTTTCTTGACTTTAGCAAAGCTTTTGACACGGTCTCCCACAGCATTCTTGTCAGCAAGTTAAGGAAGTATGGGCTGGATGAATGCACTATAAGGTGGGTAGAAAGCTGGCTAGATTGTCGGGCTCAACGGGTAGTGATCAATGGCTCCATGTCTAGTTGGCAGCCGGTGTCAAGTGGAGTGCCCCAGGGGTCGGTCCTGGGGCCGGTTTTGTTCAATATCTTCATAAATGATCTGGAGGATGGTGTGGATTGCACTCTCAGCAAATTTGCGGATGATACTAAACTGGGAGGAGTGGTAGATACGCTGGAGGGGAGGGATAGGATACAGAAGGACCTAGACAAATTGGAGGATTGGGCCAAAAGAAATCTGATGAGGTTCAATAAGGATAAGTGCAGGGTCCTGCACTTAGGACGGAAGAACCCAATGCACCGCTACAGACTAGGGACCGAATGGCTAGGCAGCAGTTCTGCGGAAAAGGACCTAGGGGTGACAGTGGACGAGAAGCTGGATATGAGTCAGCAGTGTGCCCTTGTTGCCAAGAAGGCCAATGGCATTTTGGGATGTATAAGTAGGGGCATAGCGAGCAGATCGAGGGACGTGATCGTTCCCCTCTATTCGACACTGGTGAGGCCTCATCTGGAGTACTGTGTCCAGTTTTGGGCCCCACACTACAAGAAGGATGTGGATAAATTGGAAAGAGTCCAGCGAAGGGCAACAAAAATGATTAGGGGTCTAGAGCACATGACTTATGAGGAGAGGCTGAGGGAGCTGGGATTGTTTAGTCTGCAGAAGAGAAGAATGAGGGGGGATTTGATAGCTGCTTTCAACTACCTGAAAGGGGGTTCCAAAGAGGATGGCTCTAGACTGTTCTCAATGGTAGCAGATGACAGAACGAGGAGTAATGGTCTCAAGTTGCAATGGGGGAGGTTTAGATTGGATATTAGGAAAAACTTTTTCACTAAGAGGGTGGTGAAACACTGGAATGCGTTACCTAGGGAGGTGGTAGAATCTCCTTCCTTAGAGGTTTTTAAGGTCAGGCTTGACAAAGCCCTGGCTGGGATGATTTAACTGGGACTTGGTCCTGCTTTGCGCAGGGGGTTGGACTAGATGACCTTCTGGGGTCCCTTCCAACCCTGATATTCTATGATTCTATGATTCTATGATCCTGATTTCTCTTTGGCCCTTCCCCTTTCTTTCGATAGTGGGTGGGACCCAGAGTGTAGAAAATGGTGTCTGCTGCTGGTGCATCTGTATCCTCTCCGCTCGAGACGCACAGAGATGGGGGAGTGCTGTGCTGAAGGGAGGAGGGCACAAGAGACAGAACAGGCAGGCAGGAGAAAAGGGGAGAGGGAATAACAGAAAGCAGCAGGAGCTGCAGGGAGAGAGAGGAGGAGGAGCCTCTTATGACCCTCTCTAGCCCCCCAGGAGCCTGGACTGATTAGCCCCAGCTTCTCAGGGAGCTTCCTGTGTCCTGCTGCTTCCCTGGACCCACTTGAGGAGAACAGGCCGTCAACTGGAGTAGTAGGAGCCAGTTAGGCCCTAAGACGCTGGTATCTTCCCTCACTCAGGCCCTGCTACCAGCCTGCTTATTTCTCCCCTTCAACTGAGTTTTGAGAGCCACTCTAGCTGGCACAGCATATGGACAGCAGCCATGAGTGAAAGAAGAAAACGCCCCTCTGGGGCAGCATTCAGAAAAAGAAAGAAAGCAAAGGAAGCTTTTCTACCTAAGCAGGAAGAAGCTCTCCTGAGATACATAGACACAAATGTTCACGGTGAGCCTTCCGGCCCCAGTGAGGATGTGAGTGGTGAGGAGATGCCTGATCTTCCAGTCAGAGTGCAGGTGACCTGGCAGCTGCTGCAGCATCCATATCTCCATCTCAAGTGGATGTAGCCATGCACATTCCTGAAGAAAAGTGAAGATCAAAGAAGAGTGTGGTGGAGGTGCAAGAAACAGCTGCTGCTGAGTTTAGTTCCTTGAGTCCAGAGGATCCAGGACTGTGGACCCACTTGAGCAGTAGCCTGAGGGACTTCCTTGTACTGCATGGGCCACAGCAAGTGAAAAACTTCATGTTCCCCAAAGACAATGAAAATATAAGTTTCCATCCAACACGTTACTGGCGTGAAATCCCCAATGGTGACAAAGTGGAGAGGCCATGGCTTATGTACTCAAAACCCAGGATGCTACGTACTGGTTTTGTTGCAAACTCTTCCAGTCTAATGTTCCAGCCACATTGGGTTCTGCAGGAACAAAGGACTGGAAAAATCTGGCTAGAAATCTGGCATGCCATGAGAAGGCAGCAAATCACCAAAGAGCATTCCACAGGTGGAAAGAGCTGGAGATGAGACTAAGGTTAAAGGCCACCATGGATGATCAGCATCAAGAGAAGATTGCGTCAGTCTTTTTACTGGCAAAATGTTCTGAAAAGGCTCATTGCCATTGTGACAAAGCTTGCGACCCAAACCCTAGCACTGCATGGCACTGCAGATCAGCTGTATGTGCCAAACAATGGAAACTTCCTTAAAACTGTGGAGCTGTTGGCTGAGTTTGATGCTGTTCTCCAGGAGCATCTAAGAAGAGTCACCACCCAAGTCGTGGTACACACACCACTACCTTGGAAAAACAATTCAAAATGAGACCATACAGTTACTGGCAACAAAAAAGTCAAACAGAAGATTGTGGCAGATCTGAAGTCAGCACGATATTACTCTGTTATTCTGGACGGCACACCTGACATCAGCCATATGGAACAAATGGCTTTAATGGTGCATTTTGTAACAACAACAGAACCTAGTGAAAATGTCCCTGCAATGGTTACTGTCAGAGCATTTTCTAGAATTTATCGACATTGATGATACTACAGGAGCTGGTATGACAAATGTGCTTCTTAAAAAGCTGGAAGATATGGGAATCGCAATAGCTGACATGAGAGGTCAGGGCTACGATAATGGTGCCAACATGAGAGGAAAGAACAGAGGAGTGCAGACACGGATCCGAGAGTTAAACCCTCGAGCTTTTTTTGTCCCATGCAGTTCTCATTCATTGAACTTGGTGGTCAGTGATGCAGCATCAGCTTCTAGAGAAGATCTGGGAACATCCTCCCTGACACTGAAACCACTGAGTGCCATACGATAGGAAAGTCGAGTGGAGGCGATAAAGCCTATCAAACACCAAATTGGGAAGATAGATGATGCCATAGTTGCCATGATGGAGGACAATGCTATGACAGGAACTGTTCGTGGGAGAACAGTGGCAGAGGGAAATGGAATCACCAGAAACGTACATCACTTCACATTTCTGTATGGCTTAGTGTTGTGGCATGACATACTGTTTGAAATAAATGTTGTAAGCAAGAGACTCCAAGGTGTTGACCTTGATATATCTGGAGCAATGGAACAACTGGACAAAGCAAAGTCATACCTACAGTCTTACCGGTCAGATGGGGGATTTCAAAACATTCTGAAGAGTGCACAGAAGTTGGCAGAGGAACTTCACACTGAAGCTATTTTCCCACCTATTCAAGAATACAAGAGTCACCGAAGAAGACATTTTGATTACAAGGCACAGGATAATCCCATAAGAAACCTGTGACAAAGTTCCTCCTCTGCCTTGGTGGGTCCTGTGCTTATTGGCGGATTTTCTTGCCTCAGAGGTTCACAGCAGCCCTCAGTTTGGCCACTTTTGTGGCTCAAATCTGCCGTTCACTCAGTTAGCCTCATCACTGGCCAGCATGGGGAAAAGGAAGAAGAACAATCCCTGCAGTCTCAGCTGATACACTTAGTGGCTTGGTGAACAGGCCAGAGACCTTCCCCTCTGGTGGAACCCACAGTCCAGTTCAACTCCACCGGTATCAAGTAGGGAGTTGGAGGGAACCCAGGCCCACCCTCTACTCCACGTTCCAGCCCAGGGCCCTGTGGATTGCAGCTGTTTACAATGGAGCCCGCTCAGCCCCTTGCTCCGTGCGCCCATGCCCCCTCCCATGCACTTGTGCCACTCCCCTCTTTAGTTTAAACCCTCTTCACTGCACCCCCAATGCTGTTGTATCCCCCCCCCCCCCCAGTGCAGCTAGAGGAGCCGGAATTCCACCCCATGTCGGCGACTGACCCCTAACCCCTGATTGTCCCCCCATCCAGCCCACCCCCTTTGGCGCCCTCCTCCCCTGCCTGCCACCTTTGGAGGGTGAGGAGCCCCGGTGGGCCAGCCTATATTCCACTTTGGTCCCGAGGCCCGCCGTGGATATCAGTTGGCGGCTCCTTCATGGAGCTGTGAGCACGGGCATGTACTTGGCACGGTTCATCCCGTCCCGGATACCTGCCCCTTTTGTGGCGTGAGGGAAACCCTGGCACACATATATTTGGAATGTGCCAGGCTGCAGCCCCTATTCTGGCTCCTCATGAATATTTTGTTATGTTTTTGGTTACACTTTTCCCCTCACCTTCTTATTTATGCACTCCCTATCCGTGGCCCCACAAAGTCACGGGATCTCCTGGTCAGCCTCCTCCTGGCCCTAGCTAAAATGGCCATCTGTAAAACCAGAGTGAGGTGGTTGGCCGATGGAGTCTCCTGTGACTGTGGGGCCTATTTCCGATCCTCCGTCCGTTCACGTATCCAGGCAGAGTTCCTCTGGGCAGTGTCCACTGACTCCCTTGACGCCTTTGAGGAGCAGTGGGCGCTGTCTGGGGTTCTCTGCTCGGTGTCCCCATCTGGCTCCCTGTGTTTGACCCTTTGAACAGACTCCTGTCCCTGTTATTTCATTAGTTGTCCCTGGGATTTATTTGGTGTCCAGGTCCTGTGGATCCCCCTCTTTGGCTGTGGGGGGATCCTTTAGCATCCCGGATCCCAATAGGGTTACTCTCCTGTAGCCATCTGGCCTGACCCTGTCACAGACCCCAAACAACAATTCAAAGTTGAATTCTTTAACCAGGTGCTAGATTATGCAATAGTCAGCTGAAGAACATTTCATGCAGCTCAAAACCCCTCGCTATACCTGAAGAAGACCTACAGCAGCAATGCAGGGCACTAGAGACACATGATGACATGCGCGATATTGATGCGAGTGATTTAGGTGATGAACTGAAAGCCCTTTTAAGATACATTTCAGCAGGATCAACTCCAAAGGCTGTTCTGGAATATATGTGCACAAATAAGATGACCACCCTCTTTCCAAATGCTTTTGTTGCTCTGCACATACTTCTAACACTTCCTGTAACAGTTGCCAGTGGAGAACGCAGCTTCTCCAAGCTGAAGTTAAGAAAAACACATCTACGCTCCACAATGACACAGGAGAGGCTGGTCGGCCTTGCAACCATCTCAATAGAGCAGGAGCTGGCCCAGACTGTGGACCTTCAGGAAGCAGTTCAAATCTTTGCAACCAAGAAGGCACGGAAAGCCCCACTTTGATTATTCAAAAAGATTAAAATGCCAGACAAGAAAAGTTACATTTGCTGTTCCGGCATTAGAAAGTGAAGTGTTACTTAAAATTTTTGAACAAGGCATTTTAAGTTGTTAGTTCTCCTTTATCGGGGTCGGTAGCAGAGCAGCACCATGAAAGGAGTAGACAGGAAGAAGGAAGAATTGAGACCTTTCAAAGTTTTGGCCCAACCGAGGGGGCATGGGGACGTCATTTGAGCTCCCCGCCTCAGGTTCCAAAATGTTGTGGGCCGGCCCTGGTCCACACACTGTGACGATGTTGGCAAATCCCTGTGCTGTAGGAGGCTAGGCACCAAGGAAGGGATGTCCCTTTAAAATAAGGGCAGCATGTCCAGCTGGCTGCTTCCCCAGAGGTGGATTCGCTTTTCTGTACTCTGCCCTCCCTTCCTGTGAGTGATGAGGCACTAGCTCCCAGAGGATGTATTTCAGTCTCTACCTTCTGTTCTCTGCCTCTCCTCACATTCCCTTCCCCACTTTGCCATCAGTGATTCTGACTGGCCTGTCCTCATCCCTTTCCCCACCCTTGTGCGTGTGTACAC